>NC_053154.1:221919312-222259312 GCF_016835505.1 Polypterus senegalus | reverse complement strand
TATATATATATACATATACACACATACATATATATACATATACATATATATACACATACTGTATATATACACACACATATATATACACATACTGTATATATACACACATACAGTATATACATACTGTATATACAACATATACATATCTACATATATACTGTATATACACATATATACACAAATCTACATATATATATCTACATATATATATATATTAGGGGTGGGACTTGATTAAAAAAATTAATCCAATTAATTAGAGGCTGTGTAAGAATGAATCTTGATTAATCGTATGTAATCGCACACGTAAATTTGCCCCAAATCGCAAATGTTTTTTTTTATTTAAAACGGTTTTAGTGGGCTACAGAATCAAATAATAGACATGGACATGAATATTGTAAACTGAAGCAGTTTTAATTTCTGAAAAAAAAAAAAGCCTTTAAACTGTATTTGAATTCAAAACAGAAACAAAAATATCATCCCTGGTTAAAATTGGGCAGACTTAAAAATAAAGTGGTAGTTTAAGTAGTTTAAGTACATTTGCAGAATAGTATTGTCTTTAAATAATAATAACCAAAATTTCACCATAAATTGCAGTTTTTCTTCTTAAAAAATAAGTCAGAAACATAAAAGGTAATTTGACCAGCTTACTCTTTAAACTCTGAGTAACATTAGCCAAAATTATTTTGTACATTAGGCTAAAACAGTGTGATCATTGAACATTTTGTAATTAGATGTATTTAGAATTACTAACGGTCACGGAAGTCCAATGATCCCCAGTAAGAGCCACAAAGTCCGCTTTCTGTAATGCATCTAATTTTGCTTGCTTTTCAGTGTGCACAAAACCATGCTTTTATCAAGGCTTCGGGAAGTCGAAATGATCAGTCGTAGGAACGCTTTATTCCGACTCTAACATTTTTGTAGCTGTGATGTGTGCATCAGTGTAATGGATGTACCAGGAAATCATGCATTGACAAAAGTTCCCGTTTGCTTGGAATTGAAAGTGTGATTAAATGCTTATTTTTAACGCTATGGAGTACATGCATCGAAGCTTCTCAGCTGTGCTTGTGCTAAGAAAGGGAACATTTTAAAAATAACGTAACATGATTCTGCGTTAACCTAATATTTTTTCATACGTCCCAAACCAAGGAGATGCGAAGGTAAAATGAATCGGGTAGCACGCGTACATACTCAGTACATCCCCTCTCGGGAATCGAACCTCGAATGTCGGCGTTAGAGGCTTAAGACTCTACAATTAGCCACAGCGTGGCTTGTCTATGCTAAAGTATATATTGTAGATCGGGTATATATATACATTTATATATATAACCGTGTATCGCAGTGGAGAAGTAGAAGTTATGAAAAAGAAAAGGGAACATTTTAAAAATAACGTAACATGATTGTCAATATACAGTAATTGTTTTGTGAGTGTTATTGAATGTTGCTGTCATCAAGGATTTGATTATCATTATTTCTTTCAATCAGGCTCGTATTTGTAGGATGTGTTCAAGTTACATTCCGTGTTTGTCAATCGTTGTAAAGATAAGAGGTTTCATTCATCGATTAGTTCCTTACTGCATCAATAAACAGCTCGTCTTCCTTTTTATCTGTGATGTGACAAACTGCATGCACGGTTTTTTTTTTTTTTTTACGCTGTCTTCCTTTAGCGGGACATTCACTTTTTCCACCGTGTGCTTTGTTTCCGCAGTAGCTGCACTTATGAATATGATTGTATGTATAAGACGCTTCATATTTTTTTGCTGCCTACTCAATTGTGTAATTCGGTTTTTGTTCAGCACTCTTTGGAACTGTTGCTTTTTGTCTGTGCACTGCGTCAGTTCACATGAGCCGCTTGGTGTTCTTGCATCGAAGGTTCCCAGCTGTACTGGTGCCATCTCGTAATGCCAGCTAAGACCCAGCACTTAAAAGTTTCTCTCGCAGTTTCAATGAGTTTGTGCCAAACACCACCCTGACCATCTCATCTTCCTCTGCATAAGCACAGTCCTTCACCCGTGAATATTTAGCGGCAGTGTTTGTATTGGATTGCCGCTGATGGACGGCCTTATATGGGCAGGCACTAAATTACAAACGCTAGTGCAGCCTGTCTATGAACTTAATTTAATATAAACTTACGGTTCACGCCGTGCTTTGTTTCCGCATATGCATCATTTGCTTCAGAATGTTTTTCTGCCTTCTCAATTGTGAAATGGCGTTTGTGCTCATCGCTGGAGTTCTTCCTTGTTCTCTCACGTGCTTACGTAGGAGGCGTGATGATGTCACACGAAACTCCGCCCCCCGCGGCCATCTCCATCTCAAGACTCCATTACATTATATGGGAAAAAATAGCTTCAAGTTATGACCCTTATGCGTAGAATTTCGAAATGAAACCTGCCCAACTTTTGTAAGTAAGCTGTAAGGAATAAGCCTGCCAAATTTCAGCCTTCTACCAACATGGGAAGTTGGAGAATTAGTGATGAGTCAGTGAGTGAGTCAGTGAGGGCTTTGCCTTTTATTAGTATATATATATATATATATATATATATATATATATATATATATATATATATATATATATATATATATACACACACACATATATATATATATATGATTAAGAGTGTTTCTATGGAGTCTAGTTTTGTGTCACAATTAGACAGAACAGTACACTTAACGAGTTTAGACATATTAGTTTAATGTTTGTGGAAGCTGACTACACTACATGGTTTACTATCTTTGTTTGTTTTCTGTCTGATAAAAACAACCATAATCAAAACCAGATATGAACAATTTTATAATTTTTTATTTTTTTAATGCAATTTGTGCTTAACAAAGGTGTGCTCAATATTGACACTTTTGATCTTTTCCTTTTACTGCCCAGAATGGGCCAATATTGTAATGAAATTTAGATGAATTTTAAGGTTTGAGAGTTTTTTTTACTCTAAATGTCTACAGCACACAACATATCCTGCTCCGAGACAATGTGCTTATAATGAATGCCTTCAATTGGTGCTGGGCGATATGACGATATATATCGTGGGGACGATAGAAAAGTGTCTATCGTCCTATTTCTCTTCTATCGTTTCTAACCTAATTTTATCAATTACTAAAGAAAATATTGCATTAAATAGGCTATGACAAATGAATGATAATGTCTTGTCGCTATGCAATGCATACTCTACCCTTTATATAAGTGATAATCAAGAATAAAAATGAACTTTTTCGCAAAGAAACTCTATCTTGTGGTTTTGTGACAGTTCAGTTAAATGTCACTTCAAAATAAAGTTGCAAAAAAAAGTATGCAATGATATTTTTGTCAAACTTTTCAGAGAATAACTGGAAACGTACTTTATTGTGGGTGGTATATCGTGATATATATCGTTATTGTGATATAAAATAATCCATATCATGATATATGATTTTTCCATATCGCCCAGCACTACCTTCAATATTGCATTCAAAAATCTCCCATACTGGACTTTGCTATTTCCTATTAGCTATATTGATCTCTGATTCCATCTCTATAAATACAATTTATTGACAGAATTTTGCCACCTGCAGGCCTGAAAAGATATCAAAAATCAAAAAATAGATTCTATTGTGTTCTGACACGTGTGATCATAAAAATCATGGGGGCTTGGGGAAAAACAAGGCTCTTAGGCTTAAATCAGTGTGCAGACCCCATCTAGCTGTATTGAGGGAAACAAAACAAAAACAAGTATGTAGTGTCAAGGTTAGAGGCAGCGAGACTTGAATAGCCCCTGCATAAGAACAGTAAACCCATAATCAGCAAAGCAAAAATAGGTAATAGGTGTATGGACGGGCACAAAACGACAGAGACAACATTCTGAGATATGAAACAAAATTTACATTATATAAACCTGCTGATGCAGAACAAATTGCAGGAAACCTGGAGCATACCACAGCATATTTTGATGCAAGGTAGGAAAAATCACTAGTATGCAATATATCTGATATGGCTGATGTTAAGAACCAAAAGAATATATTTCAACTGTTTTTTTGAAAGAGAGAAAAACTGAAAACAGGTAGACAGATATTTTAAAACATAATTCTGCTATTAATTATATTCACAATATCAGGTACTATGAGCTTTGAATATAAACTAAAAAAAGAAATGAATAAATATAGAATAGATTTAAAACATTAGTATGTTTAGTTTTTCACCAGTTGGCACACTTTCTCTGCCTACGTTCCTGTAGTTCAGAGAAGACATTGCAAATTTGGGAATTTTACAAGGTTTGTATCATTGTGAAATGACTTATTTTTTTTTTTAAAGCAAAAGTGATTGTTCAGTAACAATATACTGATCTTGTATGATGACCTAGTCGGTCTCACGATCAGTGCCATTTTATTTTCAAAAATGATTTCTCCTATGCGAAGTGGCAGGTGAATTATTGCCAACAAAACAGAGGCATGTGAGAAATAAACTGAAATGTTACTCGTTCGGTCCATACGGTAAAAGGTTTTGTTGACCTGCACATTCCGATTTCAGGTTTTTCAATTATATCTTGATATACAACAAGAAGAAAGAAAGGGAGCACAGTAAATCACTTTCTTTTTCACACTCTTTATGTGCTTATATTCAGTTTGCTCTGTCACAGCAAATGCTGTGTGAACACCCACCTCCTTCACTAGATGCCTATTCTTCAGAGGTCTCATGAAGTCCGAAGGGCTGCTCCTTTAAGCAAGGATAAAGTTTTATAAAAACTACTGTGTGAACATCAGCTCATTGGGGCCTTCCACCTCAACTTAATCATCCACTTCCTATGTGAAATACATACAGTACATCACCTCTTCAATTTCCCTTTTTAACATTTGCTAGACACTCCAATAATGCTGCAGTTATGGATTCTCATTTTATTGTTGCTCTATTTAAGACTTTTATTAAGACTATTAGGGCTATAGTCATCTTTATTGGGCTTTATACCCAGAGTACTCCCCAAGTTGTACTTAAGGCTGACTAGAACAGATGTTCAAGTTATGTTACATATGACATATTTAACTGAGGTAGCAATGAAAGTATGGGTTTGTTTACCAAAACAAAAGCTACGTGGTTGATTTGCACTATGGGTATAAGTCACTAATAACAGTTTTAAAGCTAAGAAAATGAGTTTTGGATAAAATAATTAACAAAATATCTGCAAATGCCAAAATGGTGATTAAAATCAAAATAGCATTACTTGAATATTAGTCATTTTTTACTTTCATAATGAAAATACAGTATCACTGAAGGAATTTATTACAGTGGAATACTCTTTTCCAGAGCTGGAACTCTTAAGAGACATAGAGAAGTGAATCCTGCAGCATCCTTTTGAAACAAAAGACCTTTTTTATCTTGGGATGTGCCTACTACAGTAATCCAACATTATTGTACCGTATATGAAGAATCTCTGATTAGAACCAAGAGCCGCAGGCAACTTGGCCAACTAGCTTTGTTTGTTTACATTTGTAAGAGGAACTGCAGAAAATGTAGCACATGAACATGATCAAATTACACAGGTAACCAGGAGAACTGATTCATGTCATGGTACAGTACAAGCTTTAGAGAGAGAGAGAGAGAGAGACAAGTGAATAATTTGAGCTTTTAATAATAAATTCCACTTGACTTAAAAAATATAGATATAAACAGTATTGATTCAGAGAGGATATCAAACCCGATGAATGCAGTTGCTGATCTCTCCACATGACAGTGTCAGACTATGAGATTAACAAATTGCAGGGGATTCAAAAACTGACAACTTTCCAGCACAGTTTTACATTTCTAAAAATGTTTTGAGCTTGTTCCTTTTTCTGTTTGCCAATAACAGGCTTCCTAACACAGCCAGTAATGTACGAATGCTTTAAAGGTACAGTCAAGTTCAATCTTATTCTCAGATTTCCCGAACCCCCCACTTCTTTTTTCAATTTTTTTTGTGATACATAAACATGAAACATCAGACAAAAGACCTTCTCTTCTGTTTGTGAGACCTCATTGGATCTCAACTCTCACACAAGCAGAGCCCACCCCTATGACTTAAGATTTTGTCAGGGTCGAGTTGCAGACTAGTTGATGGAGTTGCTGAATATGTCAGACTATATAATGGGCATCATGAAAAAACACTGATACTGCTTCTGACTTGCTTACATTATGCAGATAAAATCTTCAATTGAAAATTTCTGGAAATGTATACAATGTCCTATAGAGATAAGTAGATATATAAAAGAAATTTTGAAAACTGAATTTAAAACTGCATTTACAACAGCCATTAATATAGTGTTCAACCTGAAAAACAGCACATTCTTAATTGACTGGTGATTGATTTTGCACATGAAAACAATGGCACATTTAGGCAAATAAATGTAAAGAACCCAGACTGTACAGTATCACTCTGGCAAGATTTAGAAACTAGGGGCAGTACAAAAAACTTCATTACTATATCAGTGTTACTACTGTGCACGGCTGGTTATAATGCTTCCTGCATCACCCATCGAGCGATAAGACATGTTGCACAAACTGGCGGTGAGCTTGCTGTTGCCTCAGCAATGGACAAGCATCCCTCAACAGACGTGTCAATTATGTTTCAACATATCGCACAGTGACCGAGAGTCTCAAGAGTTCACAGCAGGTTCACAGCACCTGCAGGTTCGCAGCAGCACAGAGGTAAGTGCAAGCTCACCATCAGCTTGCACAATACATCTGTCACTTGATGAGTGATACAGGGAACATTATAAATTGGACCGGCCCATTTGGTCTGTCTGTGTGTGGTACAGTGGTAGCTCCAGCTTCAATAAATAACATTGCTGTTCCAGTTTCGAGAGGAATAAAGCTGGAAGTAGAGGGGCTACCTGGACTGGGCCCTGACATGGATCCAACCAACACAGCCCCACCAGATGACCAATCAGTGAAGCCAAGGACCCTACCCCCACCTCCAACCATGGGTTGCCTCTCCTCAGACCAATGTCTGTTGCCTCTCCCTGCCATGACTCCTCCTAGCCCAGCAAAGACTCCTTGGGTCACTAAAGCCACAGGTGGAAGACGCCATTACAGGAACTCCATAGTGGGGACCAAGCGCAGATGCAACCGGGTCATCTGGCTCAGGAGTGCTGCATCCCACCTGTACAAATCTTGGACGTCGGTCTGGCCCAGGTATACAGCTCACACGTTTCCCCAAAGAGGTTAGAAAAGGACAGCAATGAGGTCTCTATTAAGTTTGCTGGATGTGAAATCCCAGTGCTGTTGAGACTCTGATATTGACCTCTGTGTAGTCCCCTTATACAACCACAGACTGGGTAAACATTCACTGTATCAATGGGCACATTAAAACATATGAGACTATCTTACTCCCTGAAATTTAAAGGGAAGAACTTTACGGTTTCAACTACCATATCAGACACTACATCCTGGCCTCTTTATATAGGAAAGAGAAATGCCCTTTTCCCATGGGCCTTAGCCACCTGCAGAGCACCTCACTCTGTAGTAGACAGCGAGGGGCTCGCCACTAACATCATCAATCAAGGAGCCAGGTTTGAAATTGAACCAGAGTTGTCCAGTGGGGTGAGATACGGATCCTCAAGTGAGGACATGGGACAGCTAGTGGACTTTAACCCCCTGTCACTTATACTAGCAACCTACCCAGACCAGACACCAACAAAGCAGCAGTGGCAGGTGAGTGTGATGCTGTGTCGGGTGCAGAGGCAGAAGAAATTGCCTCTCAGACAGAGTTTGCCCGCCTGCAATGAGCAGACAGCAACATAGACTTAGCATTCAAACACGTAACGAATGTCTCTTACTACATTGAGAGGGAGAACCCGAACTTTAAAACAGCACACATTTTAATTAAGGATAGTTTCTTGTATCAGGTGATTTCTAATTGCATAGGGGACAGGAAGATTGAGCAAATCTTGGTACCAAGCAGGCATATTGAGACAGTTTTAAAAATTCTCACACCCATGTCTTTGGGGGTCATCTTGGTGCCAAGAAGATGAGGAAACACATTTCAGAATGCTTTTATTGGCTGAATATGGGCAAAGATGTGGAGAAGTTTTGCAGGACATGTCCCGATTGTCAGATTGTTTTCTCTCATAGACTCGCTAGGGATCCCCTCTCACCGATGCCTAATTTCAATGGTCCCTTTGAGAGGGTTGGGCCACATATTGTGGGCCCACTCCCCAAGTGAACAAATGCTTTTCAGTATATGCTTGCACTGGATGACTATGCGACAAGATACCCCGAGGTGGCCATTCAGCAGAGAGTGAATGCACAAACTGTGGCTAAAGCTCTCTCAGAAACGTTCATGTATATTGGAATCCCACGCTTGATTTTAACTGACCAGGGTACGTATTTCATCTCTCGTATCACTAAGCAGCTGTGTGAGAGCCTTGCAATTAAGCCATTGAGTACAGCTGTTTATAATCCGCAGGCAAATGGCCTGACTGAACAGTTTAATAAAACTCTGAAACAGATATGGTGGGTGGCCAATGATGACCGAAACCTTGTGTGATACCATGTTAAATTTTCTTCTGTTTGCTGTTTGGGAGTCCCCCCCAAAGCATACACCGGTTTGCGTCCTTTCAAAATGTTGATCAGCCACTGACCATGCAGGGTGTTAAGACATTTTTTGGGAAGAATGGATTGGGGTTTGAAGAGGAATCTCGCTGGGGGAGATTTGTCATTTTGCTCCAACAACAGATCTCGAAATTGTCCTCTGTTGCAGTGGAATAACATGCAGCACAAACAGGAAGCACAAAAATGTAATTATGACAAAAAAAGCAAACTCTGCAAGTTTAAGAAATGGAGCCGGGTGCTGGTATTGATCCATTTGGAGCTTCTTAAATTTCTGATGAAATGGCTTGGCCACACAGTAGTAAAAGATTAAATCTGTCCAGTGAATTACAAAATCAGAAATCACAGTCAGCAGAAGCCTGCACAAGTTTTGCACATTAATTAGTTGAAAAAGTGGCACCACCCACAAAAGGCCCTGGACCTGTCAGCAGCAGTCCCTCAGACTGAAGTCACTGTTGGTGAGGAGTGAACGGATGCCCAGAAGGCAGAGTTGCCGAGACTGATCTGAAGGCACTCCAATGTCTTTTTGGTCTTGCCAGACTGATGTTATAGAACACAAGATTGTGCTGCACCTGGGGTTATTGTACATGTGCCCCAGTATCGCCTTCCAAAGGCAATGAGGAAGGTGATACAAGAGGAGGTGAAACAAATGCTCGAACTGAGGGTAATCCTCGAAAGCAAAAGTGAGTGAAGGTGGCAAATCGTTTTTGTCTCAAAACCGGACTTTTTGGTCCAGTTTTGTACAGATTTTCGGCACCTGAACAAGATCTCCAAGTTTGATGCATACCAGATGCCCCGTACAGATGACTTGTTGGAGAAACTCTGGCAAGCCTTGTATATTACCACCCTGGATCTCACGAAAGGGTACTGTGGCAGGTGCCCCAGGAGGAATCCAGATGCAAGAAAACCGCATTTGGCACCCCAGATGGGCTATTCGAATTTACCAGGCCTTCTTTCGACCTCCATGGGGCTCTGTGGACTTTTCAATGGATGGACCAGACTGCATCCCCATTCCACATATACAAGAGCATATCTCAAAGATGTGGTCATTTTCAGTAACGACAGGAGATTTCAACTGGACCACCTACAGGCAGTGCTTGACAGTTTGGTGGAGTTGATAGCTAACCCAAAGTAGTGCAGGCTGGTTATGTTAGAAACTCATTATTTAGGATATTCTATCGGGAAGGGTCTGCATGCCAAAAACATGTGACCCAGTGAGGATGGAGCTAGACTGCAACGTTCACAGGTTGAATCAACCCTGGAAACATTTTGGACAGCTTTAATTAAGATAAAAAGTGATCAATAGAAGATTTTAAGTTGAATAATTGAATGCTTTGCGCATATGGAGTTAGAGTATGTTCTATGCAAGGCTGCAATCCCCTCCTTTTCTGAAATGTTAAGTGAAATATCCTTTTCCTATTGTGCCTTGTGATCTTTAAAACAGACTTTTAAAATATTTTGTGGATACATTGTGGAGATGCTACCTGAGTCTTCAAGACTGATCAATATTTCTTCTAGAAATGAAACAGATGGAAGCTGAGGAAAATTGGACAGTTTCCGTTTAGCAAAGTTTCTACCTTGAAAATAGTGAAAAAACTGTGCTTAAATTTGAAACTTAAATTGCCCGTAGAATGACAAAACATTATAGAGGTACAAGGCTCTGAATGTTTAAACCTCAGACATTTTCCAAGCATTAAATACTGTGAATGTTTGAGAGGTCCAGGTCTTTATGGCCTGTGTATTTACTACTCAGTAATAAAACTGAAAGTTAGGTAGTGTCATGCCCCCATCTGCTTTAGGTCATTACAGAGATACCCTTTGGATGTGTGGATACATTGAATTCCAAAAAACTGAGGATATTATCGAATCTAATTTCTTAAAAAAAATTGTTAATGTATATGGGAATAGTTTGAAATAGAAAAAGGAACTTAGGATGAATATTCTTCTTAACAATATTAATTCTCCCTGCTTATGTAAAATGAAGCATGGACCATCTATTCACATCTTGCTTCATTTTATTGAATGTAGTGAGGAAAATTCTGTTGGAAAAAGAGCTTTATACTTAGTTATGATATTTACCTCTTAGATATTTAAAACTGATCAGCTAAGATAAATGGGAAGGCATCCAGTATAGTATTGTGTATTAGAGAGTTCACTGGAAAAAGCATACCTGTATTCAAATTATTTTTAAATCCAGATATCTTCTGAAAATCTGCTAGTGCTTTTACTACTGCTGACATGGACTTTTGCAGGTCAGATATATCAAGTACTATAACATCTGCATATATGGATATTTTCTGTTGAAGTCCTTCTCTGAAAAGCCCATTTATCTCTGATGCATTTCGAAAATAAACAGACAATTGCTCATTGGTGATTGAAAAAGGCACATGGGACATCCTTGTCAAGTACCGCATTCTAGTTCAAAGTAGTCCAAAATAATGCTGTTAATACGAACTGAGGCTTCTGGACTAGTAAAGAGTAGTTTGATCCATGCACATATGTGTGGACCAAATCCAAATTTGTGCAATGTGGTGATCAAGTAATCCCATTCAATCGTTATCAAATGCTTTATCTGCATCCAAAGATAATAAGATCTTTGGGGTGTTATATATAATGGGTTAATCTATACGAATAAAAGGCAAAGCCCTCACTCACTCACTCACTCACTCACTCACTCACTCATCACTAATTCTCCAACTTCCCGTGTAGGTAGAAGGCTGAAATTTGGCAGGCTCATTCCTTACAGCTTACTTACAAAAGTTGGGCAGGTTTCATTTCGAAATTCTACGCCTAATGGTCATAACTGGAAGGTATTTTTCTCCATTAACTGTAATGGAGTTGAGCTGGAATGACGTGGGGGGGCGGAGTTTCGTGTGACATCACGCCTCCCACGTAATCACGTAAACTGACTGTCAACGCAGTGCGTAGAAAACCAGGAAGACCTCCAAAAAGCGTTTAAGAAAACATGCATTATATAATTGAGAAGGCAGCGAAACAATAAGAAGCGAGCGAGTGACATATACTACCATATTCATTAATGCTGCTACCTCGGAAAGAAAGCAAGGTGTAAACCTAAACTTTAAATTAAGTTCATAGACAGGCTACCGCTGGCGTTTCGCATGCCCACAGGTAATGCGGGATACAAGTTTAATGAGAGGACGCAGGATATAAACGAGAGTTTTGATCACTTTGTAACCAAGTTAAAATTGTAGGTGAAGGGGTGTGCTTATGCAAATTCCGAGACTGTGTTTGTGTGGGATTGACAGTTAAGGCGGGTGGGGGAGTCACGTCATCATCACCCCCCATTTACCTCATTTCGCTCTGAGCTGAGCTCATGCTAACGCCGTCTTCCGAAGCAACTTCGTCAGACTGCCACCAAATACTCACAGAAAAATCCACAAGTTAATACACACGCTGTGTCTAGAGTTTCTCCACACTGAATCCTCCAGGCACTACTTACAAAAGGTTACATTGACAATCGCACAGCTGAGAAGCTTCGATGCATGTGCTCCATAACGCATTAAAAAATAATGCATTTAATCACAGTTTCAATTCCAACCAAAGGGAACTTCTGTCAATGCATGATTTGCAAAGAGACACAGGAGGTCGTAGAAACAAGAAGGATTTTTATTCAAACACTGCAACACATGCGCTTAAACGTGCTCCATGACAAGTCAGAGATGACAGTTCCGCTAGGAGCAGAGAGAGAGATAAAAGCAAGCAAACAATAAATTTTCAACTGACAGGCGCTGCACAAGTCTTTTAAGTTAGCGGAGTATAGCGCGAGGTTTGCATTATGCGTTATAGCGCAAGTGAGAAAGTAATAGTGATGTGTCGTTCGCGAACGAGCCGGCTCCAAGTGCCAATGCTTTCAAGTGAAAGAGAGGAGCCGATGTCCGTCGAGCAGAGCCGAAACTTCGGCCGCTCCACATCGGACTAGGATCATACCATTATGTGAAAGAAGGAAGGGGGGCAGACGCTCCGAAGACAGCGAGTGTTGGTACAGGCCAGGTACACAGTGCAACACTGTCGCTCTGTGTACCTGTCGCTGTGACAGACGAGGAGCCAGATTTAAATGCAAGCGCATCGTGAAGAAAAAAGAAGAGTAAAGAAATGAGTGAAAGCCGAAAAAGAAGCAGCATCTGGCTGCATTTCAGTGATATTGGAGACTTTAAAGCTAAGTGCAGAATATGAAAATATCCGTTAGAGCAGGGTCAACAACAAACCTGCACAGACATATAAGATCCACCCACCCATCCGTGCAACTGGATTAGACTGTGCCCAACCAAAGGGGAACTTCTGTCAATGCATGATTTCATGGTATACCGATTACATTGATCAGTGCTTCCCAAAACCTCAGTATGTAAAGACGGCGTTGGAATATTTCAAAATATATAATGTAAGCGCTGGAATATATAAAGTCAAATCTTGAATATATAAAGTCAGCGTCGGAATATATTGTCACGCTTGGGTCACAGATTTGCACAGAGACACAGGAGGTCGTAGAAACAAGAAGGATTTTTATTCAAACACTGCAACAAATGCGCTTAAACGTGCTCCATGACAAGTCAGAGATGACAGTTCCGCTAGGAGCAGAGAGAGAGAGAGATAAAAGCAAAAAAAAAGCTTTTAAGTTAGCGGAGTATCGCGCGAGGTTTGCATTACGCGTTATAGCGCAAGTCAGAAAGTAAAGAGCAATGTGAGGGTAGTCTGTGTTTCAGGGGTTCTGGTTTGCCCAGGGGCGTCTGTATCTTCTTGGGTGCGATCAGCCCTCCAGCTCACACCCTCCCCCTCAGCTTTATTCACATTCCCGTGAATCAAGCGACTCTCTGTACCAGGTTCATTTAGTTGTGATAATACGTCTGCGTTGACGTGTTCAGAACCTGGTCGATGTTTTACTGTGAAACGGTAAGGTTGTAAGCCCAGAAACCATCTCACGAGGCGAGAGTTTGTATCTTTCTGTCGGTATAACCATTGAAGTGGACCATGATCAGTTACCAAAGTGAAGTTTCGTCCCCACAAGTAATAACGAAGCCCTCCACCTCACAATATAAAGTAAGCGCTGGAATATATAAACACAAAACTTCAATATATAAAGTCATCGTCGGAATATACAAAGTCAGTGCTGGAATATCCATCCATTTTCCAACCTGTTGAATCTGATCACAGGGTCACGGGGATCTGCTGGAGCCAATCCCAGCCAACACTGGGCACAAGGCAGGAACAAATCCTGGGCAGGGCACATGCATCATTTTCAAAACATTAACCGAACAGTGTTTTTTTAATTAATTTTTCTGAATACGTTTTTGTTAACTTACTTCAGTTCAGAGTCGTTTCAATCAATATATTTTGACTTTGACTTTATATAATCAGGAATCTATACTAATAAAAGGCAAAGCCCTCACTCACTCACTCACTCACTGACTGACTCATCACTAATTCTCCAACTTCCCGTGTGGGTGGAAGGCTGAAATTTGGCAGGTTCATTCCTTACAGCTTCCTTACAAAAGTTGGGCAGGTTTTATATCAAAATTCTACGCGTAGTGGTCATAACTGGAAGCAGTTTTTCTCCATTTACTGTAATGGAGATGAGCTTGAACGTGGGGGCGGAGTTTCGTGTGACATCATCACGCCTCCCACGTAATCACGCAGTACATAGAAAACCAGGAAGACCTCAAAAAGGCGCTCAAGAAAACATGCATTATATAATTGAGAAGGCAGCGAAACAATAAGAAGCGAGCGAGTGACATATACAACCATAATCATGAGTTCTGCTACTTCGGAAACAAAGCACGATGTAAACCTACACTTTAAATTAAGTTCATAGACAGGCTGCCGCTGGCGTTTGTAATTTAGTGCCTGCCCATATAAGGCCGTCCGTCAGCGGCAATCCAATAGCAAACTGCATGGGTAAATATTCACGGGTGAACGACTGTGCTTATGGAGAGGAAGATGAGATGGTCAGGGTGGTGTTTGACACAAACTCATTGAAACTGCGAGAGAAAGTTTTAAGTGCCGGGTCTTAGCTGACATTACACGAGATGGCACCAGCAAAGCTGGGAACCTTCGATGCAAGTACACCGAGTGGCTCACGTGAACTGACGCAGTGCACAGATAAAAAGCAACAGTTCCAAAGAGCTGAACAAAAACGAATTACACAATTGAAAAGGCAGCAAAAAATATGAAGCGTCTGATAAGCATATTCATAAATGCAGCTACTGTGGAAACAATTCACACGGTGGAAAAGTCCGCTAAAGGAAGTCAGTGTAAAAACCCGTGCATGCAGTGTGTCAGGTCTCAGATAAAGAAGAAGACGAGCTGTTTATTGATGCAGTAAGAAACGAATCGATGAATGAAACCTGTCATCTTTACAACGATTGAACACAACACATCCTACAAATACGAACCTGATTGAAAGAAATAATGATAATCAAATCCTTGATGACAGCAACACTCAGGAACACTCACAAAACAAATACTGTATATTGACAGTCATGTTACGTTATTTTTAAAATGTTCCCTTTTCTTTTTCTACCTTTTTAACACACTACTTCTCCTGCGATATGTGGGTATATATATATGTGTATATATATATATATATATATATATATATATATATATATATATATATATATATATATCTCTACATACTCGAATAATGGATACTTTATTCGCCATCAATGATTGTTTTGGTAAAGCCATACTCAGTGTATTTATTAGATGAACGGTAAAAAAGTAAGAGCGAGGGGAGGATGACTCATTGAGGCATGCAGGCTGTAGTGTGCGTCAACTCTATCTGAATTGCTCGATCACATTTGAAAAAATATATCTTTTCAAGTTCTATTTAGTCCATATGTGTCAAACTCAAGGGCCATGGGCCACATCCGGCCGGCGTAATTATATCCGCCCGCGAGATCATTTTATATACTGTATTATTGTTATTAAAGCCCGGGTATATGAAGCGCTGGTAACACAATAAACTACAGATCCCATAATGCAGCGCTTCAGCTGCCTTGCCAACACCGCGTTAATCAAGTCTACCTTATGATGCTGCAAGTTATTGCGAAGCTAGATTTATTGCGCACTGAGTTTGCACGGCGCTTTGGTGACTTTGAAGAACAAAAAGTCCGTCTACATGCGGCTCGAACCTTGTGCATGTTTGGTAGCACATATCTGTGTGAGAAGCTCTTCTCAGTGATAAAGACTAACAAAACAGCACACAGAGTCGCCTCACTGATGAGCACCTGCAATCCATCCTGAGAATCTCCACAACACAGAACCTCACACCAAACAGAAACGAACTTGTGGCCAAAAAAAGATGCCAGGCGTCCAGCTCTAAAATGACATATGAGCAAAGACAACTGAATGATTTGATTTGTTATTGCACGTAAGAGCGGAGTCAACCGTTTTAACAAACAGCGTATTGCACTGATAAAATAGCTGTGTGTGTATATATGTAGATATGTATGTATATGTATATATATGTTTATATATATATGTGTGTGTGTATGTATGTATATATATATATATATATATATATATACAGTGTATATATATATATATATATATATATATATATGACAACAACACTCATCACTCACAACAGTGACAAAACAATTACATTGACAATCAGGTTACGTTATTTTCAAAATGTTTCCTTTTCTTTTCATTGCTTCTTTAACACACTACTTCTCCGCTGCGCGGTATTTTACTAGTGACTTTATAAATTCCGGCTGACTTTATATATTCAGGTTTTCACTTTATATATTATATTCCAGCGATGACTTTATATATTCAACTTTTGACTGATATATTCAGAAACAAGTTTGACTTTATATATACTGACACTGACTTTATATATTCAAGTTTTGACTTTATATATTCGGCAATGACTTTATATATTCAAGTTTTGACTTTATATATTCAGCAATGACTTTATATATTCAAGTTTTCACTTTATATATTCTGACGCCGACTTCATATATGCAGAAAATCAATATATTTGCCTGTTTCGCACCCCATAGTATATGTGTGTGTGTATATATGTACACATGACAAAACAATTACGTTGTCAATCATGTTACGTTATTATAAAAATGTTTCCTTTTCTTTTTACTTCTCCGCTGCCAAGCGCGGGTATTTTGCTATAGAGAGATAGAGAGATAGAGATAGAGATAGAGAGATAGATATATATATATATATAGATATGACAACAACACTCATATCAATGACAAAACAATTACATTAACAATCATGTTACGTTATTTTTAACATTTTTCCTTTTCTTTTTCATAGTTTCTTTTACACACTACTTCTCCGCTGCGAAGCGCGGGTATTCTGCTAGTATATTATATTAAACAAACCTTGAAGATCTGAAGCTAAGTGTCTGCCTTTAATAAATCCAGTTCAGTCTTATGATATTACAGAAGGAAGCGTTTCTCAATGCTTCAAGATATAACTTTGGAAAGTATCTTAAATGTCATTACTCAGAAGTGAGACTGGTCTGTATGATGCACATATTAGTAAGTCATTTTTCTTAGAAAAAAAATAAAATTAATGCTTGGTGAAACATTAAAGGTAGAATTTTGTGGTCTTTAGCTTCTATAAACATTGCCAGTGATAGTGGAGCCAACTTATTTGAAATTTATTTTGTAAAACTAGCCAACCCGCGGCGTACCATACGCCGCATAATCAGGCCGGTTTTTTAATGATTTTTAAGCACAGGGAGAAAATTAACATTTGAAAAATCGGTAATGTAATAAATCAGCAAGAAAAGCAACATTGTAATAATGCACGGAACGAACCAATACACAATTGTCCGTGACTGAAAACTGGTGCACCGCCATCGCTCATGTGCCCACCTCCAACTCATCACTTGAGTCGTTGTCGTCTTTGCACAGTTCAGATGCACCTGTGAATCACGTAGACTTTCCATGTTCCTGCAGGAGCATCTAAGAAGACGCATGTTTTTCGCGGATGCGAATTGCTGTATGTAGCGTGTAAAACAGTTTGCTATGGTGCACGTGGTCGTGCATCATAACCGAAAACTCTGTTTTTAAAGACTGCTTACTTCATTGTGTTTTAACCTCAGTTTAAAGGATTGTTTTAAGGATCCCTTGGGATACCCCTCGCAAACTGTTTTACACGCTGCATATGGCGATTCACCTCCGGCGTGGCTCCTTCCTGCGTGCACCATAGATGTCTTACTTGTCGGCGGCTTAGTGAATCCACGTCCCTTCCACCGTGCTTTCCATGGGTATCTTGCCTTAGTGAATTTTATTTATATATATATATATATATATATAAAATATATATATATAATATATATATATATATATATATATATATATATATATATATATATATATATATATATATATATATATATATATATATATTTATTTTTTTTATTCCACTGGGTAGCCATCAGGGCCAGCTGCTTTCTCTCCTTGAAGTAAATTTATAGAATCCAGTAATTCTGAGAGTATCAGAGGTTTATGACTGTTCACGTTAGCAAAAGATGAGAGTACATTTTGAATGAAATCTCTATTATCCAAGTTAGGTGCATAAATATTTATCGGAATCACTATAATATTAAATAAATTGCCCATGACATAGTGCCCTTCAGGACCACATATTACGTCTGATATTAAAAATGGGATAGTTCTGTGTATTAATATTCCCACACCCCTAATTTTCTTTATATAGCTGGAGTGAAAAAATGGCCAATCCAGTCTCTTTGCAACCTTTGCTTTGGTCCTAGCTTATTATGCGAGTCTCCTGTAAAAATACTATCTTGGCAATTAAAACTGTTGAGTGAATACTTCTGTTAACATATTATAGACTATGGCTATGAAGCGCATTGTTGTGTTGGCATTAACTGTTACTGAGGTAAAAAAAGATACATAAGAAATAGCAAAGCTCTCTTTCTCTACCCCCACCCCCCCATTTTGTGAGGCAGACCACACTTCACTAAGTACTGGTCCTCTGACATACTAAGAGACAGAGCACGTCCAGAAAAAATGAATCACCCAGTAGCAGTGAAGAAAAGGTTAAAATTGAAGTCTCTTTTGAAAGTACAGACCAAATACAATCAACCTAGGAAATGATTTTAAACTGTTCCCATGTAGATTGAGATAACGTATGACAGTACATTCCCAATACAATAAGTCAAGGAGAGGGGAAAGAAAAAAAAAACAGACACACACTGTAAATAGCTAGTTACTTTGTGGTTAACAAAATGGACACTTTCAACGAAACACATGTCAATATACAGTAATAACTGAAATTTTTTCCCGAAAAGGAAATGAATGTATAAGTTACAGAAAATGTCACATTACAAATGATCCAAGTTGCAAGCTGTAAGCAGAATCTTCTTTGCCTTATCAGAATATGTTATGACTTATGATTGTGTTTTAAAAGCATGTCAGGATCAGTCTGCTTAGCTAGTTTTCTGCTACATTCTGAGAACTAAAAATGTAAAACTGAGTTTCAATACTCATTTTTAATTTGGCAGGGTCCAAGAGACTGCATTACAATATCAGTACTATGTAGATACTGTTTAATACTGCAGTATATGACATGTTTAGCAGCTGTTGCAGGGGAGAAATCTGGGAAAATACAAATGTGGTTATTTTCAAATATAATCTCCTCTTTCTGTCTAAGAAGGGACATAAAGTTTTGTTTGGCCTGTAATTTGTCAAAACGGACCATAAGGCATCTTGATCTTGAGGCATCTGATCCACTTATACGGAAAGCTACCAAGATCTTGGTATCTGATTTGAAGTCTTCTCCAATTATCTTAGAGAATGGTTCAGATATGAATTTCACTGGGTTTGGACTATTATGTTTTTCAGCAACATCTTCAATTTTGATGTTGTTCCTTCTATGTGAATTTCCCCTGGGGATCAATAAAGTATCTATTTATCTATCCATCTTTCAGCAGAGTCACTTTGTCAGCCATTGCTTTTCTGGCAGTGGTGGATACCAATTTTTCAACTATTTCTATACAAGTCGCAAACATTTGCTTAACATCTTCAAGCCGAACAGCAAGTACTCTAATTTTACTCTCTGACTTATTTGTATTTTCCTGTATTTTACTTATCAATCATTATTAGGATAAAGTTAAAAGAATCTAACTGCACAGCAAAAAACAAATTAAAATGAAAACCCCAAAAGTGAGCCAAGCATTTAAAGATATAGCATAACAACAAATATTTCTAAATGGCTTATATATGAGGGGAGAGAAAAATAAAAATCACATTGCCATGCTTCTCTGAATGAAGAACAAGACAGGAAAACCCAGTCAATTAAATGAGATTGATTACAGGTAAATAGACTCTGCGATTGTGAAGCTTATTGAAAGAAAACTGGAAGATAAACCCAGAGTCACAAATGACAGGTTGGGGTTAACTGTCCCCAGGAGACTAAGTCTGAGAACCAATAGTCTTGTGCAGGGGTGAGCAACTTCAGTCCTGGAGGGCTTTATGTTCCAACCCAGTTGCTTAATTAGACACCAATCCCTCCTAAAACAGATCTTATTAAATTACACGACTTGTTAGTGTTTCAACTCTTCCATGTCAGGTCATTCTTACATCACAGATGTTTTCCTTTCCAAGGAAATCCTCAAAATTATTTGAAGCCTTAAATGAGCAATTCTCAGCCCTTAGAACTGAAGGGAACAATATTTATTTAAAAATATTTATTACCCAGATGGCTCACACAAGTGCAGACAGGTGTAAACGGAGACAAGTCAGAAGGAGGACTCCACCTTACTGCTACAACCCCAATTCCAATGAAGTTGGGACATTGTGTAAAACGTAACTAAAAACAGAATACAATGATTTGCAAATCCTTTTCAACCTATATTCAATTGAATACACTACAAAAGACAAGATATCGAATATTGAAACTGATAAACTTTATTATTGTTTTGTAAATCTTCACTCATTTTGAATTTGAGGGAGTTTGATCAACCAGTCTACATGTGTTTTGTCGACTTGGAAAAGGCGTTCGACCGTGTCCCTCGGGGAATCCTGTGGGAAGTGCTCCGGGAGTATGGGGTATCGGACCCCCTGATAACAGCTGTTCAGTCCCTGTACAACCGGTGTCAGAGCTTGGTCCGCATTGCCGGCAGTAAGTCGAGCCCGTTTCCGGTGAGAGTTGGACTCCGCCACGGCTGCCCTTTGTCACCGATTCCGTTCATAACTTTTATAGACAGAATTTCTAGGCGCAGCCAGGGTGTTGAAGGGGTCCGGTTTGGTGGACTCAGGAATGGATCAATGCTTTCTGCAGATAATGTTGTCCTGTTTGCTTCATCAGGCCGTGATCTTCAGCTCCCTCTGGATCGGTTCGCAACTGAGTGTGAAGCGGCTTGGATGAGAATCAGCACCTCCAAATCAGAGACCATGGTCCTCTGCCGGAAAAGGGTGGAGTGCCCTCTCAGGGTTGGGGGAGAGATTCTGCCCCAAGTGGAGGAGTTAAAGTATTTTGGGGTCTTGTTCACGAGTGAGGGAAGAATGGGCCGTGAGGATGACAGGCGGATCGGTGCAGCATCCGCAGTGATGCAGGCTCTGCATCAGTCTGTCGTGGTGAAAAAATGAGCTGAGCCATAAGGCAAAGTTCTCAATTTACGAGTCGATCTACGTTCCTACCCTCACCTATGGTCATGAGCTATGGGTAGTGACCGAAAGAACGAGATCGCGAATACAAGCGGCTGAAATGGGTTTCCTCCGCAGGGTGTCTGGGCTTTCCCTTAAAGATAGGGTGAGAAGCTCAGTCATCCGGGAGGGGCTCAGAGTAGAGCCGCTACTCCTCCGCATCGAGAGGAGTCAGATGAGGTGGCTCGGGCATTTGATGAGGATGCCTCCTGGACGCCTCCCTGGTGAGGTGTTCTGGGCATGTCCAACCGGGAGGAGGCCCTGGGGAAGACCCAGACACGCTGGAGGGACTGTGTCTCCCGGCTGGCCTGGGAACACCTTGAGATTCTCCCGGAAGAGCTGGAAGAAGTGGCTGGGGAGAGGGAAGTCTGGGCCTCTCTGCTCAAGCTGCTGCCCCCGCGACCCGACCCCGGATAAGAGGAAGAGGATGGATGGATGGATGGAATGCACTCTCCCTGCTGCGCTGCACGAGAAATGTGCCATCACATTGCACTGAAGCAAAAAAGGGTCCCTTATGATCTCCTGATTGCACCGCAATTTCCATCACATCAGTCTTTATAACTGCCTCGGTGGTGCACTGCTCCATGAATCGCATTAAAGCAATAAGTGGGATCAGGGCCCCGTGAAGTTGTGATCGTTTCAAAGCAATAAGGGAGTGCAGAAGGGGCCCATGAACTTCCAATCATGCTGCACTAAATACAACATCAAAGCAATCGAAGCTACAGACAAGGATTGAAAGAAAGCTTCATGTTTACCTCCAGTACCAAAACTACCAAAATGCTAGTACCATACCTTTTCTTAATTTTGGGATTTTCCGTACTTTTGCCGTACCTTTTTATTGCTCAACCAAAGTACTAAGTAACCTTAAATTGGCCTTGCTGCTTCCAGACTTACTCCTTAAAAGCTAAATGATGGGCATAATTTTCCAGATTTGGAATTCCTGCCAGCTCTCCATGTTCTCTTTCTCTGTATGTAGGTTAAAGTTCAGGCATCCTAACATTATCTGAAACACATGACCCCAAGGATCCTTATGGAATCCTTCCAACCTACTTCTCTTTCATGGATGTAATCTGGAAATTACCTTACAATGCAACATTTTAAAATTAGTGCTTACTCCCCCCAGAAATGCCATTCTTATAGTGCTTGTATGTTTATTTACAAGTCCAATGCAAGCATAAATTACTACCAGGGAATCACCTAGCTTGGTCATTCTCCTCTGGCTAAGCATATCCAGTTATCAACAAACAGCTTAGTCTTTAAAAAAAACATCAGTATTATATCAGTTAGTTTAAATATAAACACTGAGAACTGTATACAGAAATTAACAAAATATTTAAAAAATGCTACAGAAGGCAATCAAGCAACAATTCTATATCCATTTCATCTCATTAAATAATGATTATATAACTTAATGACAATGAAGTATAGTTATCACAGAAGATTTTTCTTCTTGCTTTAGTGGTTAAATGACAACAACTACTGAAAATATGGTTGCTTTGCATGCTTCTTTAAGGGGAAAACAATATTTGCATGCAACCTGGCAAAGATGAGACACACATACCTTATAATATAGGAGGCTGTTTTTGTGCGTATTTCAGGAAAATTTGAATGTGCACACAAGTATTAATACAGGTTTGCATGGCCCCATAAAGTGATAGTTTTCAAGGGGGTAGCGCTAATGAAGAGAAGGAATCATTGCATGACAGATGCAAATGCAAGAGTTAAAATATAGTCTATTTATTTGAATAAATTTTACAAACAACTTAAACTATAATTTTGACAACATATTTTCAACCATCCAAAGAGGCATTCAGACTTAGTGAAATAGTGAGGTGCTTCTCAAAAGTTGTATTGCACTTAGAAAAGGAATAAATAGTAAATATTTTTTGTAAACCAACTACACTTTGTTAATGTTAATAATCTCTGTCCACAGACACGTTAAAGTGACTTTTTAAACTACTTTACCATCATTAAACTGCATAATATTTAAACTAATAAATAACAATAAAATAATTAATAGTATTACTACTGATAGCACTATTACTTCAAGACTTTGAGCCCAGGTGCATTACACAGTATTTACCAAATTAAAATAAAACAAGTGCCACCTGGTGATGACATCTTTACCATCTGAACCATCATTTATGTCAAACAGCATTAATATGGACCTTGCTTCAAGCTAAGCTATATACATAAATAATAAAACTGCAACTTGCATTTATAATGCTATTTGTGGTACAGTATAGCCTTACGGAATCATATTAGAGCCACAGTGAAGAAAAAAAAAACTATATGTCAAGATTAAAGTCGACATTTCCAATTTATTCTCGTAGTTTATTTTGTCATTAAAGTAGAATGTCGTAAACTAAACTTCATCCTAAAATCAATGTTTAATTCACTAGATTTTCTCAAACCCCATCATAAGCTATTTAGCATATTAAATGCTTTAAGTTTTCCCTGACCCAGTTGTTAATCGCTACATTCTTCTTAAACTGACTTCCTCTTGCACTAAGAGGCAGCAATTGCCGCACAGAATACATTCACTTCATGATATTCCTGCTCTCTGAAAATGTAGAATGCGAAGATAATTTTTCATGATGAAATGCATTAAGACAGGTATTAAACATGCACAGTAGTGTGGCAGTAGTGCAGCTTCCTTGCAGTAAGGGGTCCCCATGTGTACGTTCAGTGTAGAGAACTTTATGGCAGATATGATGAGGTTCCAAAAAACTGGATGTATGAATGGGTATTGCACAGGTTTAACTTAAATATTGTGTAAATGTTGGGTTTGTGATCTGGTGGTCAAAGACATGAACACAGAATTCAATAGATGTTCTTCTGAGCAGACTTTCTTTATTGCATGTATGCTGTCTCTTTCTGACGTATTAAACCCCCAGTTTCTATCCTTCCTTTTTCTTTCTCCACATAACAAATTGCCACACAATAAACGTCACTGTGAAATTAAAACTAGTTATAAACTTAGCCCACGGAGTGATCAGAACTTAAAAAGAATCTTTGTTATACATATTTAATTATGCCATCCATTCAGGGTTCCTCCCATCCCAGCAAGCATCATGTGCGAGGCAGGAACAAATCCTGAATGGGGCGCCAGATAATCGAAGGGTGAATAAGAGCAAAACACACACTAGCAGGGTCAATATAGCATAACAAAAACCCCATAACCTACATGACTTTGAAAGGAAACTGAAGCATGCCGAGTAAACCCACCAGAAAAACATGCAAATTCAAGGCAGACTACACCTGAGACCCCCTTGCTGCGAGGCAGCAGTGCAACCTCCACGCCGCCGTGCCCCCACATAATCAATACATGCTTTATTTGCATTTCATTATGAAAATTATATCAAGTATTTATCTTAGCATTCTAAATGTTCAGGGAGCAGGAATATTATGAAATTAATGTATTCTGTGTGCTGTCTGTACCTCCTCTTAGTGCAAGAGGAAGTCAATTTAAGAAGCACGTAGCGATTAACATGGCTCCGGGAACACAACACAAAGCAGTTAATGTGCTATATAACTTACGACGGGGTTTGACAAATTCTAGTAAATTAAATATTCATTTTAAGATGAAGTTTAGTTTACGATGTTCTACTTTAATAACAAATTACGAGAATAAAGTCAACATGTCGACTTTAATCTCGACAAACGGCGAGAATAAAGTAGAAATTTCGACTTTATTCTCGTCATAAGCGTCGAGATTAAAGTGGAAATGTCGAGAATAAAGTCAACATGTCGTCACACTATTACACAGTACCCAGGTACATTAGACAGTATTGAAAAAAATACAACTTGGCTTGCAGTATTATCCAGTAGTATAGAAACAGTATTCAGACCTTTTAACATAATGGTTTACATCTGACCTTTTAAATCCAAAGTAAGGTCCAGCAAAAGGTCTTGTGTCATCATGTTCAACTTTATCATCTGCTACAGCTTCAGTTTCAGAATGTTCTCTGTCCATTTTCACCGTGCAATACCTCTACTAACGTATGTACTCCATTGTATGTTTGTTTAGTGGTGTAGCAGTGAAAAAGGTCCCCCTTAAAAAGGTTCCCGCTGCGCCACGTTCCGAACATTGTTTAGGCAATTTAAACTGGTGTTGTGGTATAAGAAAAATCCATATCATAACAAAAATAAAAAACATTTTTCGGTATGAACCAGTATACCACCCAGCACTACTTATAGTATATTATATATATATACTAGCAGAATACCTGCGCTTCGCAGCGGAGAAGTAGTCTGTTAAATAAGGTACGAAAAAGAAAAGGAAAAATTTTAAAAATAACGTAACATGATTGTCAATGTAATTGTTTTCTCACTGTTATGAGTGTCGCTGTGATATATATATATATATATATATAGCAAAATACTTGCACTTATGCGATGTCATGTGTTAAAGAAGTTATGAAAAGAAAAGGAAACATTTTAAAAATAATGTAACATGATTGTCAAAGTAATTGTTTTGTGTATTTGGTGGCAGCGTCACAAAGTTATTTTCGATCTAGCTGCATCAGAAAATGTACCCTGACGTCTGACACGCCTCCTTTTTACTGTTTTCTCACAGCTTGGATTGCTGCTGTCATATATATACACACACACATACACATATATATATATACATATATACACATACATATTCATTCATAGCTATATACATAGCTCTATATATACATATATATATATATATATATATATATATACATATATATATATACATATATATATATATATATATATATATATATATATATATATATATATATATATATATATATATATATATATATACATATATATATATATATATACATATATATATATATATATATATATATATATACATATATATATATATATATATATATATATACATATATATATATATATATATATACATATATATATATATACATATATATATATATATATATATATATATATATATATACATATATACATACATATATATATACACATATATATATATACATATACATACATATATATATACATACATATATATATACATATATATATACATATATATATATATATATACATATATATATATACATACATATATATATATATACATATATATATATACATATATATATATATATATATATATATATCTACATATATATATATATATATATATATATATATATATATATATATATATATATATATATACATACATACCTATCTACATCATATACACACACATACATACATACACACAAATTATATATATGTGTGTGTGTATATATATATATATATATATATATATATATATATATATATATACACACATACATATACTTGTGTGTATGTTTGTATGTGTCTATATGTGTGTGTATAGGTTTGGTCACTGAGTGCAAGGAAAATAATAAATTATAGTCTATAAGTTATTAAACAGTAAAACATTGGCGTTTTAAGAAGTACAGGTACATTGAAATTACATTTTCTATGTGAACGTTCAAATTTGTGCCTCTGGTAATGTGCCTTACCGGCATTTAAAGAAAATTAGTTTTGTGTCCTCTGCAGTGTTAAGAGAGAAAGGCTTTGGTTTGGGATAAAAGGAAAAAAGGTGTAAAGAAAGGAAAGTTGCCTTTTTCTTTTATAGAGTATAGAGATGTGTTTCCTGGCGTTATGATGCCTTTTGGGGACAGTCGGTGGGTCTTGTGTAGACTGGTGAGACGTCCCCACCATTATCGGCTGTGATGGCACTGTCAGTCCTCCACTCCTGCGTGTGTCTTCATAATCTGAGCTGAGGACCTCATAATCGTATATGTGCAAAAGAAAGTGTGAATCGCCTTAATATTATTTTGCCGTGGTGTAGAAAAGGGGTCCCGTGTTTGCACTTGTCTGGGCTATAGCGCAGGGGGAGGATGAAAAAAATGAAAAGTGTTCACTTTGACTTAAGGCAGAAGCGCCTTAAGCGACTTTTGCTGGGCAGGAGACCCCAGTTTTTGCAGACACGTTCAGGATATCAAAAGTCTCAGCGCTCTTTGGAGGTCATTCATATATATATATATATATATATATATATATATATATATATATATATATATATATATATATATATATATATATATATATATATATATATATATATAGCAAAATACCCTACCTACAGCGGAGAAGTAGTGTGTTAAAGAAGTAATGAAAAAGAAAAGGAAACATTTTAATAACAACGTAACATGATTGACATTGTCAAGAGTGTTGCTGTCATATATATGCCTGCCTAAATAAGTCACCCTCGCATTGCTCTTACTTTTTTACCATTCATTTAATCATGGCTAGTGGCGGAAAAATTATAAAATGGAAGGAGGATGGCTTTACCAAAACAATTATTGATGGAGAATCGATTATTCATAAAGCTTGAATTGGTGATCTGATTTTCTGTGTTAACCTCATATTTTTTCATACTTCTTCTCAAACTAAGGTGGTGCGAGGGTAAAATGAATCGGCATGCGCTGATCAATGTAATCGGTGTACCAGGAAATCATGCATTGACAAAAGCTCCCTTTGCTTGTAATGCAAAGTGTGATTAAATGCATTATTTTTTAACGCGTTATGGAGCACATGCATCGAAGCTATTCAGCTGTGCTTGTGCTAAGAAAAGGAAAGATTTTAAAAATAACGTAACACGATTGTCAATGTGACCTTTTGTAAGTAGTGCCTGGAGGATTCAGTGTGTAGAAACTCTAGAGACAGCGTGTGTATTAACTTGTGGATTTTTCTGTGAGTATTTGGT
This sequence comes from Polypterus senegalus, assembly GCF_016835505.1. NCBI lineage: Eukaryota > Metazoa > Chordata > Cladistia > Polypteriformes > Polypteridae > Polypterus > Polypterus senegalus. The sequence goes on along the minus strand of NC_053154.1, from coordinate 222,231,318 downwards.
GGCAGTCTGACGGTTGCTTCGGAGACGGCGTTAGCTGCGAGCTCAGCTCAGAGCCAAATGAGATGAATGGGAGGGAGATGATGACGTGACTCCCCACCCGCCTTAACTGTCAATCCCCACAAACACAGTCTCGGAATTTGCATAAGCACACCCCTTCACCTACAATTTTAACTTAGTTATAAAGTTATCAAAACTCTCGTTTATATCCTGCGTCCTCTCATTAAACTTGTATCCCGCATTACCTGTGGGCATGTGAAACGCCAGCGGTAACCTGTCTATGAACTTAATTTAAAGTTTAGGTTTACACCTTGCTTTCTTTCCGAGGTAGCAGCACTTATGAATATGGTAGTATATGTCACTTTCCGCTGCCTATTGTTTCGCTGCCTTCTCAATTATATAATGCATGTTTTCTTAAGCGCTTTTGGAGGTCTTCCTGGTTTTCTACGCACTGCGTTGACAGTCAGTTCACGTGATTACGTGGGAGGCGTGATGATGTCACACGAAACTCCGCCTCCACGTCCTTTCCAGCTCAACTCTATTACAGTTAATGGAGAAAATACCTTCCAGTTATGACCATTAGGCGTAGAATTTCGAAATGAAACCTGCCCAACCTTTGTAAGTAAGCTGTAAGGAATGAGCCTGCCAAATTTCAGCCTTCTACCTACACGGGAAGTTGGAGAATTAGTGATGAGTGAGTCAGTGAGTGAGTGAGTCAGTGAGTGAGGGCTTTGCCTTTTATTAGTATAGATATATATATATATATATAAAAAAATCCTAATAAAGGATATAAAACAGTAATAAACAGTAATAAAATAAAACAGTGAAAAACAAAAACTGAAAGAAAGAAAACAGACTTTGTGAAAAAATAAAACTGATTCCATAGGGCCCTAATTGAGGTATTGTGCGGAGTGACAGACACAATGACTGTGGTTCAGCCCTGTCTGTGATGACAAATATTCTTGCAGTCAAACTTTTTCGGTTGCCCAAGTGATATCTGACCTAAAAAAGCACAGTGCAGGTGCTATCCTTTTCCAAACAGCTAAAAAGCTAATGACGCTGAGTGGAATTACTTAATTTGTAAACACCTCACTCAAGCAGACATAAAATGTTGTTGTTTAATTGCATATTACCTACTGCAGCCTACATTAGCTTATATATTGTACTGTAAACAATAAAACAATTAAATAATCAGTGCAAATTAAGCATGCTAATATTTCCATCCATTTGGGCTGAAGGTTAAGATAGTTATGTTTATTTTATATACATATATATATTTCTACTGTATATACTTGTGTATGTAAGATATATGAAATTTAATGTTTACCATTTGAAGATTCAGAAGAGGTTATAAATATATTGTGATTTAATTGATTTTTGTAAAGCAAGTGCTTAAACACAGCCTTTAAATGAAAAGTAATTAAAATGCACTGCATTATGCATCTTCTGTTTTGCTGCAGATGTACAGTAGTGATGCCTCTGTATCTCAAAAGAGCCAGTATTATGACTGCCAACTTTATGTTAATAAGGTACAACAAAATAAGAAATACATTATGGAAAAAAGTTTCAAGGTTGATCATTTAGTATGAAAAAAACAAGCCACATCCCACTTGTCATTTTGAAATGTAACTGCATTGGGAAAACAAAAATATACATTACACATGATGAAGCCAGCAAATAACTTTCACCATATATGAAATGTGTGACAGTACAAGATGATACCACTGATGTTTACCTTTCACAATTGTAATCAATAAGGGCATAAGATATAATCAATTAGTTTGTAATAAGGATGAGGCTAATGCAACAGCAACATTTTTAAACTTTGGACTTTAAAAGCACAAAGCTTGAGCTTTGGAATGAACTCAGAATTCACAAAGGTCTTTCAAATTCTTAAATGTGTATGCCAAATTTTTTGCGAATTTCTAAACAGTGGTTTGGCTGCCTTTAAAAGCTAAGCTTTAAAAGTCTCAAAGCAAAATAGTTGGAATTCACCCAAAATCTAATCAGCTGTTTGGAACAACAAGTGCAATCTGTCCACAAAAATTCATAAGAATTATTGCACTCTTTTTCAAGTTTCAATGACAATCATACACACACACATTTCCAAAAGTCCTTATCACATATTGAGTGATATCAAAGGCATTTTTATTTGCTATATTTTTATGAAAACAATACTTTCTCTATATATGAAATAGAGAATTTTAAAAAGTAACACATCCACTTATTTCATTTTAAAAACTCTATTATTAGGGCCACATCCTCCCAGTTCACACAATTTAAAGATCAATAATAGCAGTTACAACGACAAGAACCACTGATCTTAAACACTGAACTAATGATTACTACAAAATGTACTTTTTTGACAACTGTTTTTACTTACTTCCTAAAGCACCTCTTTGAAATTGTGTTTTTCCAAAATATCTGTATATATCAGGAATAACAAAGCTTAAAAAAGATGTTGTGAATAAAAAGATAGCTAATCTTCTTCTTTACAATGTTTAAATGAAAATCTCAGGATTAGTTTCATAAATGTAAAGTTGTATTTATTATAATTACTAAAGATTTCTGAAAATTTCCCTTAAAATGTTACATTAAGGTGACATTTGAAAAAATGACAAGTCAAGTTCAATTTTCATGGACTATTATGATTTTTAAAAGCATGTGTTAAAACATTTCACTGTTTCTACAGCCAATATACAAAACAGCGTGTGCCAAACATCTATTCATTCTCCTTCAGTTTGGCTCAAACAAATACCCTTCTGTTATACAAAAGGCCAGATTCTAAGGCTTTGCCGTAGGTCAGAAAGAACAAGGGGCTATTTAACAGATCTGCTCACAGTAAATTGGTCCTCAGACTGAAAGGACTAATAAAATAGAGCCATTATGTACAACACTGAGACACTTGCACAGACTGAACTCCCATGTATCAACTGCTTCTAAGTCTCATGCCTGGCACGTGTGCTGTTTGTCAAGGTCACTGGGAGAAAGTACTCTTCTGAGTTCAGGACTTGTTAAGGAAAAGAATGGGAATAAAAAAAAACATAAATGTGTTTGTACAAGCTGCTTACATGAAGTTTTAAGTATACCAAAGTAATTAATTTAGCTAGAAGAAAATGTGGAATTACAAACAATGTCTCAGGAACTGGAATTCACCCAACACTGGGTTCATGGTCCGACAATTACAAACTCTTTCAAAATGTTTTATGAATGTACACTGAACAATTTAAATGTTGCAAATAAAAGTTGCAAATAAAAATCATGGCTTGCTTGCATATGGATTTTTAAACTCCTTGAGATGTTTAAGGGAAAACAGTCACTTTTCTTTTGTGAATTGTTAATACTGTACTATTGATGAAAGATTTACACTAGAGAGATTGATACATGAATATAAAATAATTATTTCCATAGTAAAATATTTCCATAGTAAAAACAGAACTCTAGTGATAAGTGTTCTGGTTTCATTTGTGTTACGAAGATCTCAGAAAAAGTTCAGTTTGAAAAATGGTTAAATTCTGCTTGCAAGCTTTGCATATTATTTACATTATTGGCTCAGGAGACAAAAGAGAGGTATTCTTACTCAACGTACAAACCCATTAGTAAAAATCTAAACCAGTTTCAAAGGCATCTGTTAAAATATGTTGATAAGACAGTTAAATGAACTATAACTTAGTAAGATGTGTACTTAAAAATTACATACCTAAAAAGGCATTATCTTCTATAATACTGCACTGTTATAAGCCAATTAGTTTAGTCAAGAAAAAAGTGTGGTAACTAGTAGCTCTTTATAACTTTGGCAACTTATCCCATCCACTTTGCCAGATATTTTTCCTCCAGTCCTCTTAGCTAATAAAAATGCACAAAATCTACAAAACATTGTTGTGGTCTCGATGAAATGATACACATTTGCTGGAGTGGCCAAGTGCTCCCCACTGCAAAATCAAAATTCTGAGGGATATAGTCAGACCTGATCCAACTCCTCCTGAGCTGCACGGGGTGTAGTTTAAATAAAATAAAAAATTTAAAAAAAAAAAAAAAAAAACACAGCAAGCATCCCATTTTGCCAACACTCATTTATTTTATTTTTTCTCCTATTGGACTACTTCTTCTGAAAACCCTACACTACAATTGGAAAACAAGCAGAAATATATATTTATATATATATATATATATATATATATATATATATATATATATATATATATATATATATATATATATATATATATATATATATATATATATATTATAAATAATGCCACACTATCATGTACCTAGCAAAGTATTTAGTGTATACCACATTACAAATAAGGGTGCTTAACTTAAATGGTTTCTATTGAAGAGCACTAATTTTTAGAAAGTAGTGATGAATCTGAATCCATTCCTCCCAATACATTTTGCCCCTCATATAAAGGATTTGGCTTTTGCAGCAAGTTAAACTAAACTTTTATCTTTCTAAATCAATGATCTTTAGATAGATAGTCCAAGTACAACTGTCAGATACTTATTATATTGTATGTACAGTAACTCACTTCTGAACAGTTTAGCTTAATAAATACTACATACTGTAAACAGGAGGCCAGGATTTGAATTTCTGCACAGGTTTGTAGGAATCACGCAATTAAAATGAAAAAATCCCACACGGTCTAATTTAATAAACCAGGAAAATTGTATATACTTTCATTGTAAAATAAAAAAAAAAGTCTGTTACTGTCATTTTTATTCCACTATAGAATGTGTTCATAAATGAATATACATGATTTATGTATACCTTGACAAGTCAACAAGGTGTCCAACTGACTGTTACTTTCAATTGTTTTAATTTGTAGTATCATGCATTTGAATGAGTCAAAAATTTTAAACGTTAAATTTGCATTCACTTAAATTCATATGAATTTAATGGACAGCCTTATAGTGCCCATCCAATATTGCACCCATTGTATAAGCAGTTTTCGGAGCAGATGACTAACCATGTCTTCCCCAAGGGTGCCCTAAGAATATTTTCTTATGAATGAAGTACAATTCAAAACTGCAAAAAAAACATCACTGCACATTGGCTGAGTATGGAATTTTACATGCATATTACTGTTTGTACTTATTTAACTAAAAATATATATTTCAACACAAGAATCCCTGAAGCCTACGAAAAAAGTCGTAATCCTGGGCAACCTTAAATTCCTTCACACCTCTCCATCAGTGTCTTTTGTTTTGCAAAAGTGTTAATCAGCACAAGCAGCCTGCTAACCCATCCCCCCACCGATACAGCTGAAGTTTTCGCAGCTCAAGGATCTTCATCTGGGCGTGAAGTGCCTGGAGTTGTATAGGGTAAATTTACCGTTATTTGGAATACAGTAATCCCTCACTATATCGCGCATCGACTTTCGCGGCTTCACTCATTCGCGGATTTTATATGTAAGTATAACTAAATATATAACGCGGATTTTTCGCTGCTTCGCGGGTTCTGCAGACAATGTGTCTTTTTACTTCCTGTACATGCTTCCTCAGTTGGTTTGCCCAGTTGATTTCATACAAGGGACGCTATTGGCGGATGACTGAGAAGCTAACCAATCAGAGCACGCAGTTAAGTTCCTGTGTGCTGAATGCAGTGTTAACCAGGAAGTCTTGTCTCGCTCATTCAGCATCAATGTGTTTCGCTGTGTAAAGAGTTAACTTTTGTGCTCTTTTGTGTTTATCTTTGTGCATAGTCAAGCCCTTCATTATGACTCCAAAACGATCTGCTCCTGCTACTGCTTCAGGGGCCATGCCCAAGCACCAACGGAAGATGTTAACGATTGCCGAAAGGTAAACGTTTTGCATTTATTGAAGGAAGGGAAAAGCTACACTGCTGTAGGATGCCATTACAGCATCAATGAGGCTACGATTCTTTTTATTTAAAAAGTAGGAAAGCAATATAAGATCTACGGCCGCAGTGTCCTTTTAACCAGGGTGCAAAACGAGTTTTAAGCGGATGTAATAAGGCAGTAGTCTGGATGAAATCTGCTTTAGGGATTTGGATTGAAGACTGCCAGAAGAAGAACAATGGCAGTGCTACACAATCACCTGAAGTGGCTCCTTTAGAAGGGCTGTAACGCTCTCCTTTGTTGTGCAGTAAAACTAAACTCATCATTATCGGAAAAGTCATCGTGTCATTGTTGGTGAGTAACCATAATTAATTTTCTACTTACAGTACTTAGTACATGTACGTACGTTTAGTGTCACTGTACACACATTTACTGTATACAATTTTTCTTGCATTGTACCTATTTATTGCTGGTGGCCGGTCTATCGTAATGGCTGTAACATATGTGGTATCTGAGACACTCTATATCTTTAAAATAATATTTAGGTTTTACTGTATATAAAACAGTGTGTTTACATACATAATTTCAATGAATCTTACCTAATAACTAAGAGAATACAAAGGGTTTATGCTGTATAACTGTGCGCGGAATATTTATAAACAGTTTGGGAGAGTTTATAAGGGCTTAAAATATATAAAAATAACCATACAAACATATGGTTTCTACATCGCGGATTTTCACCTATCGCGAGGGGGTCTGGAACGCAATCCCCACAATCGAGGAGGGATTACTGTAATCGGTTTTTAGGTTTCAAAGTGGAGTCACCTTAAGAGAGTGCAAGAGTTCATTTTTAAAAAGAGTGAGAACAGAGGTCCCCAAAGAAATGAGGGTAGCTGGTTTTTGAAGGAAGTTGTAAATTGTCATTATTAAATTTCTTTCTCTGACTTTTCTCAGGATTAGAGTCACTACCCGTTATAAAATCAGTGACTTTGCTCAGGTGCATTATTTTGTCCATCAGAACTGTCAGTAGTTACTAGAATTACAGCTCTTTCTTTAGGCTTATTGTTTATTTGGCTCCTTCTAGCCTCTGCAAGACGTACATAAACCTAAGCCATTTTACTGCCCACTTTTTTCTAGAGATATTCAATATTATGTACCCAAATTGCAATGATTCAAATAAGGTCAGTATTACTGGCAGTCAATTCAGGGTAAGGGAAATTAAAGAGGAGGTTTGGTGGAGGTCTTTTATTACAGCATTCTACAGGCTGTCTCTTGTCAATCCACCTGGGGGTTGTTAATAAAAATAAGTCTCTTTAATAAAAATATTAAGTTTTGCTTCAAAACATCTGCATTAATAACCTTTCAAAACAAGAACACGCGGGTACAGAAAACAAATCTAAGAATGATTGGTTCAATGTAAGTCTAAAGCTGTGCAGAGAAGAAAACACCAGTGACTTTTTTGACCATTTGAAGCCAAGTCTATAGTTTACCAACAAAGGCAAAAAATTACATCAATGTCCATAATATTTGTTTAATAATGAAATTTAACATAGTTTCAGGGAGAATTAGATTATTAAACAAGAAACTATGGAAGCTGAATACACTGACAGTGTAAAATTTAATAACAGCCTTAAATTAATTAATAATTCAGCCTTTTACATTTTCCTAAAAAAATTATTCCGAGGAAAGATTTAACAGCAGCTGGTGAAAAACCTGGTTAACAGCATAAAACAATTTGTTTAACATAAAAAAACAACCATTCTCATTGAAGGTTAATGGAAAATAATGTGATCTGGTAACAGATGAAATGAGAGCAAAATTTTAAAAAGAAAGGAGAAGGGAGACACTAAAATATACAACTAATTTGTTTATCATGAGCTTAAAAATATTATAACATCCCGTTTAACATCAACAGACCACTGTTATAAAGCCACTAAACCAACATGAAAATAAAAATTGACATAGCCAAAAAGAGCAACAATTCGGATTGTAATGCACAGTAGTTTTACTTTGCAAAAGTGATATTGTTGGTATATGTAACTATGAGAAGTTGAATTGCAAAAGGATCAATAACATCACACAGCAACACAACAATTAGATGTAAAAATTAATAATTATGCCAGAAGGTTATTTAGATAGGAATTCACTCATTCCTGAATATGAATTAATCTGCATGTTAATTTGCAAAACTCCCTCAAACAATTATACAATGTAATGCAATTTAATGCTTCCGTTTCACTTGAATTAAGTTGTAATTAAATTCGTACACCTACAGTCAAAAATGTGGAAATGTATTCCTAATATTGTGTAAAAGCCACAAATAAGACTGGGAACCAAGTTAGGGTATGTACAATCACTGCACACATTGGTACATGGCAAACCCAAGGATATTTTTAAGGGGTATTACCCCTTTACTCACCTCAACAGTGACAGAAATAACCAGGGGCATTTTAAATGAAAACATGTTATGTCAGGACAAATTTACTACAATTAAGGTAAGATACAGGGATCCTCCAGCGATCAACTGTCACTTGGTATTTTTCCATGTTATAATTATCATGTTTATATTACAAAAGATATTTGTGTGAAAAAATACTAACATTCTTGTCCTTTGATGTTAGCTTTACATGTGAAAACTAGAATTTCAACCATAATTATAATAATGCCTTGGACATGAAGACAACATAACAACAGGTAGACTGACAGCAGTGAAGCAGCAGTAGTGGCACACATCAATGGCCACTTGGATTTAAAGGATTATAGTGGCCACAGGTGGGCTCTGCAGGATCACATCAAAATGAATTTAATAGAGATACCTGGATAATTACAACTAAATGTTAGACCTGAGAGCGACTAATTTTGAAGTCAAATAAAACAAAAAGAGTTGATAATCACAAGAAATAACCATGAGCAGAGCAGGAAAAAAAAAACACTTAAGTTGTAACTGTAGCACAATTTGGTCCTGCAGGGCTGTAGCGATTGCTGTTTTTTTCTTTAACTCAATTTACTAGTTAGAAGTCAATACTTATCCAATAACAGAAATAATGTAATATGATGGATTGTCACTGCATCCATTCTTCCGTATAAAATCTATACTAATAAAAGGCAAAGCCCTCACTGACTCATCACTAATTCTCCAACTTCCCGTGTAGGTAGAAGGCTGAAATTTGGCAGGCTCATTCCTTACAGCTTACTTACAAAAGTTGGGCAGGTTTCATTTCAAAATTCTACGCATAATGGTCATAACTGGAACCTATTTTTATCCATATAAATAATAGACTGCAGCTAGATGGCAGTGGGAGGCAGAGTTGCGTGTCGCATCATCACGCCTCCCACGCAATCTCTTGAACTGACTGTGAACGCAGTACGTAGAAAACAAGGAAGAGCTCCAAAGAGCGCTGAAGAAAAAACGCATACAAGCATATTCATAAATGCAGCTACTGCGGAAACAAAGCACGGTTTAAACCGTAAGTTTAAATTAAGTTTATAGACACGCTCCCTCTGCCATTTATTATGCATATATATATATATACATATCTCTATATATATCTATCTATCTATATCTATATCTCTATATATATATTTATATATATATATATATATATATATATATATATATCTCTCTATCTATATATATATATATATATATCTCTCTATATATACATATATACACATAAATATAATATATATATATACACACATACATACTGTATATATACACACACATATATACTGTATGTATATACACATATACATATCTACATATATACTGTATATACACATATATATACAAATCTACATATATATCTACATATACATATATATATATATATATTAGGTGGGACTCGATTAAAAAATTAATCCAATTAATTAGAGTCTGTGTAAGAATTAATATTGATTATTCGTATGTAATCACCCACATAAATTTGCCCCAAATCGCAAATGTTTTTTTTTTAATTTAAAAGGGTTTTAGTGGGCGACAGAATCAAATAATAGACATGGACATGAATATTGTAAACTGAAGCTGTTTTAATTTCTGAAAAAAAAGCTTTTAAACTGCATTTGAATTCAAAACAGAAACAAAAATATCATCCCTGGTTAAAATTGGGCAGACTTAAAAATAAAGTGGTAGTTTAAGTACTTTAAGTACATTTTCAGAATAGTATTGTCTTTAAATAATAATAACCAAAATTTCAACATAAAGTGCAGTTTTTCTTCTTAAAAAAATAAGTCAGAAACATAAAAGGTAATTTGACCAACTTAATCTTTAAACTCTGAGTAACATTAGCCCAAATTATTTTGTACATTAGGCTAAAACAGTGTGATCATTGAACATTTTGTAATTAGATGTAATTAGAATTACTAACGGTCACGGAAGTCCAATGATCCCCAGTAAGAGCCACAAAGTCCGCTTTCTGTAATGCATCTAATTTTGCTTGCTTTTCAGTGTGCACAAAACCATGCTTTTATCGAGGCTTCTCGGAAGTCGAAATGATCAGTCGTAGGAACGCGCTTTATTCCGACTCTAACATTTTTGTAGCTGTGATGTGTGCATCAGTGTAATGGATGTACCAGGAAATCATGCATTGACAAAAGTTCCCGTTTGCTTGGAATTGAAAGTGTGATTAAATGAGTTATTTTTTTAACGCGTTATGGAGTACATGCATCGAAGCTTCTCAGCTGTGCTTGTGCTAAGAAAGGGAAACATTTTAAAAATAACATGATTCTGCGTTAACCGAATATTTTTTCATATGTCCCAAACCAAGGAGATGCGAAGGTAAAATGAATCGGGTAGCGCGCGTACATACTCAGTGCATCCCCTCTCGGGAATCGAACCTCGAATGTCGGCGTTAGAGGCTTAATACTCTACAATTAGCCACAGCGTGTGGTTTGTCTATGCGAGTATGTACTGTAGATCGGGGTATATATATACATTTATATATATACCCGCGTATCGCAGTGGAGAAGTAGAAGTTATGAAAAAGAAAAGGGAACATTTTAAAAATAACGTAACATGATTGTCAAGATTGTCAATATACAGTAATTGTTTTGTGAGTGTTATTGAATGTTGCTGTCATCAAGGATTTGATTATCATTATTTGTTTCAATCAGGGTCGTATTTGTACGATGTGTTGTGTTCAAGTTACATTCCGTGTTTGTCAATAGTTGTAAAGATAAGAGGTTTCATTCATCGATTCGTTTCTTACTGCATCAATAAACAGCTCGTCTTCATCTTTATCTGAGACTAGCAGAATACCAAGCCATGGCCAGAGAGAAGTAGTGTTTTAAAGAAGGTACGAAAAGAAAAGGAAAAATTTTAAAAATAACGTAACATGATTGTTAATGTAATTGTTTTGTCATTGATATGACATCTATCTATCTATCTATGTTGTTCTCATATCTATCTATCTATATCTATCTATATCTATCTATATCTATATATCTATATATATCTATATATATCTATATATATCTATATCTATATCTATATCTATATCTATATATATATATATATATATATATATATATATATATATATATATATAAAAATACCCGCTAGCGAGAAGTAGTGTGTTAAAGAAGGAAAGAGAAAGAAAAGAAAACATTTTGAAAATAACGTAACATGATTGTCAATGTAATTGTTTTGTCACTGTTATGAGTGTCGCTGTGATATATATATATATATATATATATAGCAAAATACCCGCGCCTCGCAGCGATGTCATGTGTTAAAGAAGTTATGAAAAGAAAAGGAAACATTTTAAAAATAATGTAACATGATTGTCAAAGTAATTGTTTTGTGTATTTGGTGGCAGCGTCACAAAGTTGTTTTCGTAGCTGCATCAGAAAATGTACCACGATGTCTGACACGCCTCCTTTTTACTGTTTTCTCACAGCTTGGATTGCTGCTGTCATATATATATATATATACATATATACACACACACACCACACACACACACATACATATAATTTGTGTGTGTAGATATGTATATAGATATGTAGTATGTAGTATGTGTATATATATATATATATATATATATATATATATATATATATATATATATATATATATATATATATATACACATACATATATACTTGTGTGTATGTTTGTATGTGTCTATATGTGTGTGTATAGCTTTGGTCACTGAGTGCAAGGGAAAAATAATGAAATATAGTCTATAAGTTATTAAACAGTAAAACATTAACGCTTTTAAGAAGTACAGGTACATTGAGCACTACTGGAGTGGTTGGGTAAACTACATTTTAAAGACTGTGTAACAAACAGGTAAGTAACTAACAGCAGCTAAAATGTATATGGATCATCTCTCGGTAGTAGATCCCTTTTGAAAGGCGCTACACGACGGCTGTGGTATAGAAATTACATTTTCTATGTGAACGCTCAAATTTGTGCCTCTGGTAATGTGCCTTACCGGCAATTAAAGAAAATTATTTTTGTGTCCTCTGCCGTGTTAAGAGAGAAAGGCTTTGGTTTGGGATAAAAGGAAAAAGGTGTAAAGAAAGGAAAGTTGCCTTTTTCTTTTATATAGTATAGAGAATGTGTTCGCTGACGTTATGATCGCCTTTTGGGACAGTCGCGTGGGTCTTGTGTAGACTGGTGAGACGCCCCGCCATTAATCGGCTGTGATGGCACTGTGAGTCCTCCACTCGTATGCGTGTGTTCATAATCCGAGCTGAGGACCTGATAATCGATATGCAAAAGAAAGTGTGAATCGCCTTAATATTATTTTGCCGTGGTGTAGAAAAGGGGTCCCGTGTTTGCACTTGTCTGGGCTATAGCTCAGGGGGCGGATGAAAAAAATTAAAAGTGCTCACTTTGACTTAAGGCAGAAGCGCAGTCAGCGTCTCAAAGGCCGGCACAGCTATGCACGCGCTGGCTGCTCGACTTTTGCTGGGCAGGAGACCCCTTTGTACACACGCTCATGATATCAAAAGTCTCAGCGCTCTTTGGAGGTAATTCATATATTATATATATAGCAAAATACCCGCCTACAGCGGAGAAGTAGTGTGTTAAAGAAGTAATGAAAAAGAAAAGGAAACATTTTAATAATAACGTAACATGATTGACATTGTCATGAGTGTTGCTATCATATATATTCCTGCCTAAATAAGTCACCTCGCTTCGCTTTACTTTTTACCGCTCATTTAATCATGGCTAGTGGCGGAAAAATTATAAAATGGAAGGAGGATGGCTTTACCAAAACAATTATTGATGGCTTAATCGATTATTCATAAAGCTTGAATTGGTGATCTGTTTTTCTGTGTTAACCTCATATTTTTCATACTTCTTCTCAAACTAAGGTGGTGCGAGGGTAAAATGAATCGGGATGCGCTGATCAATGTAATCCGTGTACCAGGAAATCATGCATTGACAAAAGCTCCCCTTTGCTTGTAATGCAAAGTGTGATTAAATGCATTATTTTTCAACGCGTTATGGAGCACATGCATCGAAGCTTCTCAGCTGTGCTTGTGCTAAGAAAAGGAAAGATTTTAAAAATAGCGAACACGATTGTCAATGTGACCTTTTGTAAGTAGTGCCTGGAGGATTCAGTGTGTTGAAACTCTAGAGACAGCGTGTGTATTAACTTGAGGTAAATGGGAGGGAGATGATGACGGACTCCCCACCCTTTAACTGTCAATCCCCCACAAACACAGTCTCTCGGAATTTGCATAAGCACACCCCTTCACCTACAATTTTAACTTAGTTACAAAGTGATCAAAACTCTCTTATATCCCGCGCCCTCTCATTAAACTTGTATCCCGCATTACCTGTGGGCATGTGAAACGCCAGCGTAGCCTGTCTATGAACTTAATTTAAAGTTTAGGTTTACACCTTGCTTTCTTTCCGAGGTAGCAGCACTCATGAATATGGTAGTATATGCCACTCGCTCGCTTCTTATTGTTTCGCTGCCTTCTCAATTATATAATGCATGTTTTCTTAAGCGCTTTTGTAGGTCTTCCTGGTTTTCTACGTACTGCGTTGACAGTCAGTTCACGTGATTACGTGGGAGGCGTGATGATGTCACACGAAACTCCGCCCCCTACGTCTTTGCAGCTCTACTCCATTACAGTTAATGGAGAAAAATACCTTCCAGTTATGACCATTAGGCGTAGAATTTCGAAATGAAACCTGTCCAACTTTTGTAAGTAAGCTGTAAGGAATGAGCCTGCCAAATTTCAGCCTTCTACCTACACGGGAAGTTGGAGAATTAGTGATGAGTGAGTGAGTGAGTGAGTGAGTGCTTTGCCTTTTATTAGTATAGATAAAAATAATTATTATTGCACTTTTACCTGGTGTTTAGCGTGGTACCTGAGGATTCAAGAGAGTGCAAGTGCCCCCTACTGCTACAACATATGTATGTGTATATAGGTGTAGATATACATATCTACATATATACACATATATACATATCTATGCTAATAAAAGGCAAAGCCCTCACTAACTCACTCACTCATCACTAATTCGCCAACTTCCCGTGTAGGTAGAAGGCTGAAATTTGGCAGGCTTATTCCTTACAGCTTACTTACTAAAGTTAAGCAGGTTTCATTTCAAAATTGTACACGTAACAGTCATAACGGTTGACAACGTTCGCCATGTTGAACTTTCTTATTTATGGTCCCATCTTCACGAAATTTGGTAGGTGGCTTCCCTGCGCTAACCAAAACCGATGTATGTACTTATTTCAGTGGTATGATGCCAATGTCGGCCGCCATATTGAACTTTTCAACGGTCTTTTTTACTTATGGGCCCATCTTCAAGATATTTGGTACGCGGGTTCCCAACACTAACTGAATCCTACTTACGTACATATATACGTCCATAGCCTAAAGCTCTGTCACCGTGTGAGGCGGCGTTGGGTCCCCCATTCCAACACCTCCCACGTTGTTGGCTGCCTGCCTATATAAGGCCGTCCGTCGCTCCAGTCTCTACATTCCCTTCCTTGCTTCGCCACGGGATTCTCGTCTCCCTGCTGATAACTACAGCCTTTTTATTTAATCCACGGCTTCTCCGCTGTTTATGTATATACATACATACATAGTTTTTCACACCACTGTGTGTGTGTGTTTATATTCTTCTGATTTCTTATTTTTTTGCATGTTTGTCACACAAAATGTTTCTGACCATCTAACACATTTAACCATTAGTCAAATATAACACTGCATTTTGTGTTTACTTGTGTTATATTTGACTAATAGTTAAATGTGTTTGATGATCAGAAATATTTTGTGTGACAAACATGCAAAAGAATAAGAAATCAGGAAGGGGGCAAATAGTTTTTCACACCACTGTGTGTGTGTTGTATGTATGTGTATATATATATATATATATATATATATATATGTATATTTATGTGTATATATATGTATATTTATGTGTATGTATGTATGTATGTGTATATGTGTGTGTGTGTATGTGTATATATATATATATATATATATATATATATATATATATATATATATATATATATATATATATATATATATATATATATATATATATATATATATATATATATATATATATATATATATGACAGCAACGCTCATAACAGTGACAAAACAATTACACTGACAATCATCTTACGTTATTTTTAAAATGTTATCTTTTCTTTTTCATAACTTCTTTAACACACTACTTCTCCGCTGCGAAGCGCGGGTATTTTGCTAGTAAATACTATATTGTTATTTGGAACACATGCATGTCACGTGTTTTCCATGTCTATAGCAATCTATGTAAACTCATAGTTAAAAAAGAAACGTTTTTCATGTTTTAGTAATAATTGACAAAATGCAGACATGAAATTTATAATATGTGAAGCCTGAATTCCAAATATCAAAGAAACACTTTCACAAAAGGTACAAATGCAACAGAACAAGTGCGTTTTTATTCAAAAATATAACTGCAGAAAAACAACACGCATTAGGGTGTGACATTGACATGCATTTACTACGACAGCTTCGGTTGCACAACGGTATCAACAGTTGACTGGTAATCAAAACTTCACGGGTTCGATCCCTGACGAGTCCATTTTGAGACGTCAGCTGCTTTTATTCTTACTATTTTAGAATAAAAACATACATTTGATTTCAGTCTGTAACAGCCGGTGTAAAACAGCAGTATCAGATGGGTTTCATTTCATTCTCTCAGTCACGTTCATGATCCTACCCAAAACAATCTGACACTGCTGTTTTCACATAAAGACGCGCTATAGCTCTGCACTCTGTAAGAAGAAATCCAAATAAATAACATCTGGACAGTGTATGTGCCCTAAAATGAAGTCAGACTGCATTCTTGTACCAATGCTTGCGAACTAAACTGTCTGCGTGCATTTCTTGTGGCATTACACGTGTATTTTTTGAGCATACCCGTATCGCTCAAACACAGGAAGCTCTTCAGTGTATTTGTGAGATTCTTTTTTTCTTTGGTTGTAGTCTTGAGTAACAGTTCACTTGTTTTGTTATACTTGTACATCAACATTTATATGTTACTTACATAAAAGCTAGATCAAATGTTATGTACTTACTTCCTACAGAGTGCAGAGCTATAGCATGTCTTTATGTGAAAACCGCAGTGTCAGACTTAGGGCCTTTAGGGTAGGCTCGTAGGCTTGATAACCTTTACAAGTATCATACATTCACACAGGCTGTTACACACTGAAATCAAATCTACAGTATGTTTTTATTCTAAAATAGTAAGAATAAAAGCAGCTGACTTCAGAAAAACTGACTCATTGGGGATCGAACCCGTGAAGTTTTGATTACCAGTCAACAGTTGATACCGTTGTGCCACCGAAGCTGTCGTAGTAAATGCGTGTCAATGTCACACCCTAATGCATGTTGTTTTTCTGCAGTTATATTTTTGAATAAAAACGCACTTGTTCTGTTGTATTTGTACCTTTTGTGAAAGTGTTTCTCTGATATTTGAACTTCAGGCTTCACACATAATAAACTTCATGTCTACATTTTGTCAATTATTACTAAAACATGAAAAACGTTTCTTTTTTAACAATGTATTTACATAGATCGCTGTAGACATGGAACACACGTGAAATGCATGTGTTCCAAATAACGATACTGTATTTATAAAAGGTGTCATTTTGCTTGACTTCTTACTCTATACAACTCCAAGCAACTGACACGCAGGCAAACAGACTTGAGCTGAGAAAACTGTGTGGGGTGTGTGATGTAATAGCAGACTGCTTTCTGCTTATCAACACATTTAAAGGACAAAAGATGCTGACAGAGAGGTGAGAAGCGATTTAAGGTAGACGGATCTACGAGTTTTTTCGTAGGCTCTGGTAATTCTAGTGTTAAATGAAAGCACACAAAAAAAATATTTCTTCCCAGCTTTACTTACTCAATGCAACCTATAACATCCAAGTGAAAGAGATCACAGCTACAGTTCAGAAAAATTATTAAAAAATCAAAAACAAGGCATACTGAGATTAATAAAGGATCACCCCCAATGTCAATATTTTGTTGAACCACCTTTTGCTTTAATGACAGCCTTGAGTCTGTTGGGACACTTCTCTATCAGCTTTGCACATCTGGACTGAGCAATATTTGCCCACTCTTCTTTACAGAACTGTTCAAGTTTTGTCAAATTGGATGGTGAGCGTTGGTAGACTGCTATCTTCAAATCTTTCCACAGATTTTCAATGTGATTTAGGTCTGGGCTCTGACTGGGCCACACAAAAACATTCACTTTTTTTCTCCTTCAGCCAGTGTGGTCAATTTTGCTGTGTGCTTTGGGCTGTTGCCATGTTGAAAGGTAAACATTCTGCCCATCTTCAACTTTTTACAAATATTGCTTAGGAAGGGGGTGATCCTTTATTAATCTCAGTGTTTCTTGTTTTTTATTAAAAAAAAAAAAAAACTAACTGTAGTTGTGATATCTTTCAGTTGAAGGTTATAGATTGCATTCAGTAAGTCAAGTTGGAAAAAATATTGGCTTGTTCATTAATAACATCTTCAATTATGTTTTTTATTAATTTTGTTGTCTCACTTTGAATGTTCTCACTGCAAGCATTTTGTGCTCCATCATGAAAGTTTTCAAAGTATTCCTCAAAGCCGTCAAGTAGTGCGAATGTCAGACAGTAGCCTGGTTTTGTAAATAAATGCCTATATAATGCATTGTTCTCCTTAGCGGTTTTTAGCCAGGCGCTCCGCCCGGCTTATTTAATTGAGCGCCTGGCTGTCATCTCACATGACATTGCAAGATGACAGCCACAGATCTAAAGGCAAAGGCAGATCTAATAATCTGGAGAGATGGGAAGGAAAGAGTGGGCGGGTGGGAAAATAGTTTAGAAGCAGGATCACAAGTGGCGAGGCGCGGAGCGGAATGTTTCCGATCACTCGATGCTAAGCAAGCTAATAGCGGGAACGAAGCAGAGAGGAGTTCACAAGCAAATATGATGGGGAGGTGGGCTGTCGAGAGGGGGTTGTACATGGTAATACCTGTGGCACAGCAGTTTAATTAAGCAGCAAGGAGTATGGGGAGGTGGACGGGTGAGAGGGTGTTGTACATGCTAATAGTGAGGGGTGGAGCGGCAGTTCACAAGCAAAGAGGATGTGGAGGTGGGTGGGCGCGGAGGACTGATAAAATACAAAAAGACTAGTGGAACCAGCCTGTCAGATATCAGAAAAAAGGGCGTCAGGAAGTGACATCTCTGTTCTCAGTGTCAGTGCAGTCTTTGTAGTGCTGCTAAGTGTACAGCTGCTCTCTTCTTGTTCAGTACATAAAAATATACACAGTTGTTTAAGCATTAGGTGTGTTCTGTGTGCAAAAAGTATTGTATTACTCACTGTGGTTCCTGTTAAAGTGACTCCCTCTGCAGTTTTTATATTTGCTTATACTTAGGGTTTTGTTAAAGTTATCCCAAATGCCAGTTCTTACATTTGATCATATTTGGACCTGCGTCCATATTGCAAGAAGTGTGCAGAAACCCTTGCAACACACAGTGTCCTGAGCAAAGGTTTTGTCACTGAATTACTGAGGGTTTTGTTAAATTGACCCATCTGCCATTCCTTTTTTTGTTCATATCTTGCCCTGTGGGTTCCCACTTTCACACTCAAAAGTCTTATTCATAGGTAATTAAAATTTTTTCCAAACATTTTACCAACATGAGTAAAAAAGTGTTCAGAAAACAACACTGCTCAGTTATTTCAGAAAAGAGATGCCACAAACTAATGAAGGTGTAGCGTCAACTCCTGATGTGGCAATATCAGACAAAGACATTGCAGAGGCTGATCCACCAGGGGAAATCTCTTCAGCATTACACTCTGCCAATTTATACATCTAAGCACCACTTATCTGGCATAAACAAACAATGGTTTAAAGATTTTGATTAGCTAATGGTCAAAGAAAAAGGTATGTGGTGCTCATTGTGCATGAAATATTCAAACAAACATCCCCAAGGAGGGAGTTACCTTGGATAAACGTGTCATGCACAAGAAATCTAAAAGAAAGCTTGCTGGACCATGAAAAAAGTAAAAAACGCACATTGAGTCTTCTGCTGACCTTTTAGGAAACAGTGTACTAGAACAAACTGGAATCGGTCAAATTGAAAGATCTGTATCTGTGTTAAATAACTTACAGAGAGATGCCTTTGTGGTTGGCAAAAAATGAGTTGCCTTATACAACATTCTTTGATAGGCTGTTGGAGCACTGGCATTGTTCCTTTTAACATCTCAGTGTTGGTAAAAATGCACATTACCCCTCTGAAAGAATAATGCAACAGCTGCTGGATGTCTTAGCATCAGAAATAAAGTCTAACATACTGAAAAATATACATGCTGAACATTTTTTCAGTATTCTGTGTGATGAAACAGAAATCTCAGTTGTAAACCAATTAATTATTTACATTAAATATGTTTGCCAAGTCACTAAAGAGGTCAGAATTATTTTTGTATCAACCCGCAATATGATTGACGGCAAAGCAGAGACTATGGACACTCTAGGCTTGAAAACTGCTAATCTGGTTGGACTAGGGTCAGATGGAGCGGCTGTTATGACTGGGAAACAGAAAGGTGTGGCAAAACTTCTTAAAGATAAAACATCTGGACTCTTGGACAACTGCCACTGTGTAAACCACCTATTGGCCCTTGCAAGTGTCCAAGCAGCAACTGCTGTACTTTATTTAACAAAACTGAATGACACCTTAAGGCAGCTGTTCTATTTCTTCTAAAATTCTTCAGTTAGGATGGCTGGTTTAACAGAAATTCAAAATATTCTGAGATTAAGCTGAAAACGGCCAATGACACTAGATAGCTGTCTCATGACTCTGCAGTACAGTCAGTACGACAGTGTATCATGTGTCACAGCTGCACTGGAAAGAGAGGCCACTGTACGAAATAACATCACACTGAAAGGATTAAGCAGATGTATTAAAATGTACAATTTTGTTTCCTTTCTGATGGTGCTTTTAGACGTATTACCTGTGTTGTCCAACTTATCTAAGACTTGGCAAAAGCAAGATGTCAGTCTTAACGAAATTGAGCCAATTTTGCTCGCCACAAAATTATCTATCATGGAGTTGAAAGACACTCCTCGGAGATATTTTCAAAGCTTTCATCAATGCAGAAACTCACAATTCAAGTGAGTCTGCTGAAATTCTTTTTGATCATTACTCCAAAAATGGTAGCCCTCCAATTTTAAAATTTGAAAGTAGCAGGCAAGAATGGATCGTTGCATCAAAAATTATCAGAAGTCAATCACACAAAGACTTCAGTCCAAAACCGATTTTACTAAAAATGGCAATGACATCAGAGCTCAAAGAGTCATTTCCAAATTTAGCCAAACTAGCTCATTTTGGGCTAGTGAACCCAGTGAGCACAGCTGAATGTGAATGGTGGTTTTCTGCCCTTAAAAGGATCAAGACATGTTTGAATAATCTCTTGCTGATCTCCTTGGAGAGCCCAGATACTGGAGACTTTGATTATGGGAAGGCTGCAGACAACTGGGCTTCTTGGAAGAAAATAAGAATAAGTATTTAACTGAAGACACCATCTGCATGTGCAAGTTGGCTTTGAAGAAAATTTAATTATTTAGATTTCCCATACTTTTTTTTTCCATTGTTTTCACTTTTCTTCCCAACAGCGACAATACTTGTGCCGCTTGGTTTATGTCAAAACAATTGTTATTTAAAATATTTGTTAGGGTTGCAGGATCCTGAATTGGATACTTCTTAAATTTAATAAAAATATTCTGGCACAAGTGTCACACCTTAAAAAAGGAAGTCATGTTGAGCATTGGAAAATAATTAATAATAATTAACTTAATAAAAATAGTGCAAATTTAATTTTCCCTGCCACCAAATTTCCCCGTCCCGCCTCACCCAACTACTTTTTCATGCCACCCGGCTGGAAAAAAATTCTAGGGAGAACATTGTAATGGCCTGATGTATCTTTGCTCTGATAGAAGGAATGTAACCTTGTAGAGCATCTAACTTAAAATTGAGGATCATAAGCATTCTGTAGACCACACCTGACACACGTTTCTGATATTGTTTGCTAATATTAATCAACCCATTCATTAACCATCATCAGAGAAATTAACTGTCACTCACAATATGCAGACAATTGACACTCGGCAGCAAAGTCACTTTTTTGTTTTTTGCTGTCCCTGACAAAGCCTCCAGCAGCATTGGCACTCCTTTGAAGGAAACCTTGTTAAGTCTTGCAATTCCACCGACACATTTTAAAAATGAGCATTTCTATTTTGAATTAATGTAGCTTACATGTTTCAATGGCTAGTAGATTAGAGCAGTTTAGAGTTGTTGTGATGGTGGTGGCATCATTATTGCTCATGTTTGCAGCAGGACCCAGTCACACAACAAATTAGTTCATTTTGCAAAGCATGGTATTGCAAAAGGCAGGAGGCAGAGAAACAGTTATTAAAAAAAACAGTAACATTAAATTTGAGTCTCAAACCTGAGTTTTACCATGATAGTTTTAAATACTTCATATGTTATGTCCATTTATTCCTGTCAATTTGTTTTTGCTCAATAAAAAGTTGATCACAAAAAAATATCATTAATATTACATGTACAGCCAAGGGCATTTTTGTCCCAATCCTTGAGTTTAAATAGGCATTTTTGCCCTTTGTCCCTAGTTAATTTCAAAGATGGGTGCATCTCTTCTAATTAAGCCTATAACGTTTTAGATTTGTATATATTTAGAAAATAATAACATTTATGTTTACAATTATTGGGTCTACAAAAATGCCATACATGT
This sequence comes from Polypterus senegalus, assembly GCF_016835505.1. Lineage (NCBI taxonomy): Eukaryota > Metazoa > Chordata > Cladistia > Polypteriformes > Polypteridae > Polypterus > Polypterus senegalus. Next base: position 222,209,257 of record NC_053154.1, on the reverse strand, counting down.
AGACTATTAAGTAGCTATTTTCACAATACATTATTAAACTTCCATTAAGTGCTAAACACTAATGTTCACAAATTCTGATATAAGCTCTTCATTGATTAATCATGGAGAGAAAAAAACTCCTGTGATCTTTTACACTCAATTAATTGTTTTTATTCTAATGACATTAGTCTACTTGTTTTGCATGTGAGAATTCACTATAGCTCACAGAGTGATAAACTTTGACCAATCAGGACTAGACTTAACAAATCATCTAGGACATTATAAGCATTGTGGCAGATTTCAGTAAGGTAACTCTTCATTATAACATTATGATAACCAACATGCACAGAAAAACTTGGCTTCATATATAGTCATTTTCGCAGCAGTTCTTTTGTTTGCAGTAAGCCATCATTTGCAATGCATGTACCATTAAAAGAAAAAAATCATATATTATTATGAACACCACAAATATTAGCTTTGCTGATAAAATTTCCATATTTATTATTGCACACATATATGCACACACATGGTTTAGCACAGCAGGGAAGCCGGATTAAGACCATGTTGGTTTAAACTTCTCCATTATTGCCTCAGAATCATTTTGGTACTGGTACCGAGGTCCAAAACCTGGCATAAAAGTAGAGGCCTCAATGCAGAATGGTTAACTTACACTGATCTTTTGATGCTCAGTAATAAAGGCCTAGAATCGGATGAGTTGTGTGACTGTACATAGGTTTAATGTTCCAACCACAAAGTACATAGTTTTGAAGTTCAAATAAAACACCAATCAGCCGTAAGAGGTCAGCAAAGGGCATACAGAGGTACAGAGTAGAGGTCTTTTCATTAATACCAACAATTTGCATTGTACAGTGGAACCTCGGTTTACAACCATAATTCGTTCCAGAACTTTGGTCGTAAACCGAAGCAGTTTCCCCCATAGGATTGTATGTAAATACAATTAATCCGTTCCAGACCGTACAAACTGTATGTAAATATGTAAAAATGTGTAAAGATTAAGCACAAACATAGTTAATTACACCATAGAATGCACAGTGTAATAGTAAACTAATGTAAAAACATTGAATAACACTGACACAAAACACCCAGGCTCCCTGATCAGCTACACGCTGGCTCGCTCGCTCTCTCTCTGTAGCACACACACCAACAAAGCCCCTCCCTCTCTACCTCCCTTGCTCGCGCAGCATTTTTTTTAAAATGAGTTTTAAGCACAGCAGAAAAAAAGGAACAACAAATCCGAAGCGCTTGCAAAAACCAACTCACAAGCAAACAAAAAAGTAACATTGCAGGAGATCACGCTATTAAACCTAAAGCCTGATCGCTGTAAACAATGTTTCTAAAATGAGTTTTAAGCACAAGGAAAAAAGCTAACATTTGAAAAAAGAGAAATGTAACATCGCACCTAATCGCGCTATGAAAAACTCCATCTGTAAACACTTTCATGAGTTTTAAGCACAAGGAAAAAAGGGAACATTTGAAAAAAGAGAAAAATAACATTGCAACAAATCGCATTATGAACTAAAAAATTAAACTTTTGAAAAATCGGTAATACAAAAACCACCAAGAAAACTAACCTTGCATGAAACAAGTTCTGGCATGAAGTGTTTTCCTTCAGGTGTTTTCTCTCTTGTGATTTCTTGGGTTTCTGGTGCTTTTAGCTGTTTGGGAGTGAAAGCCTCATGCAGCCATTCCAAAAATAAAGTTCTTGTGACCCAACCCTTTGTGTTTGCCCTCCACATTACTGGCAGTCTGGCTTTGTTTACATTATGCTGCTTGAAAACACGAGGGTTCTCAGATTGGTAAATGAGTAAACTGGTAAACAGTTTTTCCACCTCTTGTAATTTCTTTCTTTACTTCGATTTCAATTTTCTTCAAAACTTACTTCTGACCACTCTCCACTTGCTTAGAAGCCATAGTTGACTGCAAAAGCACACGAAATACTGTAGAGCACAAAGAGAGTGCACGTCTTATTGAAAACAATGAACAAGGAGCGGCTTTGCTTAAATGAAAAAGCATGGCAGCTCTCTTTCTCTCTCAAGCCGCCTGTGGTAGGGGGGATGGTTCACTTGCACTACAGCCTACAGATAGGCAGGCAAACACGTGCAGCAATATCCTCCTCCAACATCCCCCCCAGCAGGCATGTGCTCGCTCGCTCTTGCTCTCTCTCTCTCAGCTCAGGAGGCAAGGGAAACTGGCTTGTTCAGCAAAGTGCAGCAATCTCCCCCTCCCCCTCCCCAGCAGTACGTGAACCGGGACGTTCGTGAACCGAGGTTCCACTGTATCGTTAATTTGGAGACTAAAAAAGTTATATTGCACATTGAATTTTCATTTCAGGTACCTGAAACTCCAAAATCAAGGAGTCCTGTGTAAAACCTACCAAATTTCAAACAGATGAGAAAAAAAAAATGATTTTGTCTCTTCCAGGGTGGCACACACTCATTTACAGACATCTATAAATGTCTCTAGTAAAATTCTTTTCATCTTGCAAGGCTGTTTATAAATCAATGCACCTGTTGTAGTTATCACATATACTTTCACCTAAAAAGCTAAACTTCACTGGTTTATTAAATGTTTCCTTCTGATAAGTGTTAGCGAGACATGTCTTGCATGTACAGTTGCAAATGTGAAGCTTACAATAGCTAATGTCACAAAGCTGCAAAGTGTTTTGATGACAAACCTGATTTGAAAAGTGTACTGTGACAAAAGCAGCAGTGTTTCTATAAACAAAATGTTGGAAATAAAAGTATCCTTAAAGATTATGGTTTTTAGATGGCAAGAATATAATATTTACTTTTGTGTTGCTACTGACTTTAAGCAGCATTTATTTTTTCAGTTACAGAACATAAAAAATCTGTTCAGTATCACTGTCAACTTATCTAGTTCCATGAAATTCTTACCTGTATGTCAATATACATGCTCTCACAAAAAAGCAAACAAAGAGCACATATACAATTATACTGTATAGTATACAAAAATACAGTTTCTAGTTTAGTTGATGCTGTTTATCCATTTTGCACACAAAGGAGACTATTTCAACCCTCAGATTGTGTCTTGTTTGTCTGTTTGTTCACTAATTGCACAAAAACTGCTAATCTGATTTTCAGAGAATTTTGGATGCTGGTTGCCATTGATCCAACTGTAAATAGAGGCAACATGGCAATTCGAAAATTTCGTTGAAATTGGTTGTAAGGGGGTGGGGGGGAAGGTTGAACCAATTTAAAAACCAAAGGGGGGGATGATGGCTGAACCAATTTAAAATCCAGATTACATGGCGTTTAAAAAATGTACCATAACAGGTGGTTGTAATGGGAGATATTTGCATGCACATTAGTGTTGAAACCATCTAGAATTAGAGTTGTAATTTTTCATGCAATGGAAAATGGTTATCATGCAGTTTGAAGAACGTTTTGGGTAGTGGAAGCATAAAAACAATCCATTACTCCCAAAACAGCTTAGTGCACGTTCATGAAATCGTAAATGCATATAACACTTAACGCACTTTAACATACAGTATCTGTTTATGGGGTTTCAAAAGTTTAATCAAAATGAGAGTATAATAGAGGAATACCCTTAAAAAAAAAAAAAAAATACATCCTTCCTAACCCATTACTCCATGGCAGGACCACAGGGAATCTTATATAAAAATACCCAGGTAACACTGGGTACTTAAGCTAGAGCTTGTGTTTATGTATTTTATATACAGTGAGGTCCATAAATATTTGGACAGAGACAACTTTTTTCTAATTTTGGTTCTGTACATTACCACAATGAATTTTAAATGAAACAATTCAGATGCAGTTGAAGTGCTGACTTTCAGCTTTAATTCAGTGGGTTGAACAAAAAGATTGCATAAAAATGTGAGGCAACTAAAGCATTTTTTAAACACAATCCCTTCATTTCAGGGGCTCAAAAGTAATTGGACAAATTAAATAACTGGAAATAAAATGCTCATTTCTAATACTTGGTTGAAAACCCTTTGCTGGCAATGAAGCCTGAAGTTTTGAACTCATGGACATCACCAGATGCTGGGTTTCCTCCTTTTTAATGCTCTGCCAGGCCTTTACTGCAGCAGCTTTCAGTTGCTGTTTGTTTGTGGGCCTTTCTGTCCGAAGTTTAGTCTTCAGCAAGTGAAATGCATGCTCAATTGGGTTAAGATCAGGTGACTGACTTGGCCATTCAAGAATTTTCCACTTCTTTGCTTTAATAAACTCCTGGGTTGCTTTGGCTGTATGTTTTGGGTCATTGTCCATCTGTATCATGAAACGCCGCCCAATCAATTTGACTGCATTTAGCTGGATTTGAGCAGACAGTATGTCTCTGAACAACTCAGAATTCATTTGGCTGCTTCTGTCCTGTGTCACATCATCAATAAACACTAGTGTCCCAGTGCCACTGGCAGCCATGCACGCCCAAGCCATCACACTGCCTTCACCGTGTTTTACAGATGATGTGGTATGCTTTGGATAATGAGCTGTTCCACACCTTCTCCAAACTTTTTTCATGTCATCATTCTGGTAGAGGTTGATCTTGGTTTCATCTGACCAAAGAATTTTTTCCAGAACTGTGCTGGCTTTTTTAGATGTTCTTTAGCAAAGTCCAATCTAGCCTTTCTATTCTTGAGGCTTATGAATGGCTTGCACCTTACAGTGCACCCTCTGTATTTACTTTTAATGTAGTCTTCTCTTTATGGTATACTGGGATATGATACGCCTACCCCCTGGAGAGTGTTGTTCACTTGGTTGGCTGTTGTGAAGGGGTTTATCTTTACCATGGAAATGATTCTGCAATCATCCACCACTGTTGTCTTTCGTGGAGTTCACTAGTGCTTGCTTTCTTTCTCAGGATGTGCCAAACTGTAGATTTTGCCACTCGTAATATTGTAGCAATTTCTCGGATGGGTTTTTTCTGTTTTTGTAGCTTAAGGATGGCTTCTTTCACCTGCATGGAGAGCTCCTTTGACCGCATGTTGTCTGTTCACAGCAAAATCTTCCACATGCAAGCACCACACCTCAAATCCACTCCAGGCCTTTTATCTGCTTAATTGATAATGACATAACAACGGACTTGCCCACACCTGCCCATGAAATAGCCTTTGAGTCAATTACTTCTGAGCCCCTGAAATAAAGGGATGGTGTAAAAAAATGCTTTAGATGCCCACATTTTCGTGCAATCGTTTTGTTCACTCCACTGAATTAAAGCTGAAAGTCTGCACTTCAACTGCATCTGAGTTGTTTCATTTAAAATTCATTGTGGTAATGTACAGAACCAAAATTAGAAAAAAGTTGTTCATGGTCTAACAGTCACTTTGCCATTACTGAACTCAAGAGTGTGTTCTTTCTTCTTAATTGAATTCCAGACAGTTGATTAAGGTAGTCTTAAGGTTTTACCAATGTCTCAAAATGGATTTTCAGCATCATAATGGTTTCTTTGACATTTTTTTGCACAACACTTGTCCTCTTGTTGAACAATGGCAGCTATAGATTCCAAAGGTAGTCTACAGGTAGAAGCAAGCCAAGGTATTTCATGCCTGCATAAATAAAGCAACGAAACACACCTGAGTAATCACAAACAATTGCCTGTGATGCCAATTTTTCAAAACATTATGGTGCCCTGAAATGGGGGGGTACCATGTATAAAAAGTGTTGCAATTTCTACACATTGTTACTGAAATGTATGCAATGAAAATGAAAGTCTGCAATGTGCACTTTAACAGCATCTGAATTGTTTGATTGGTAATTCTAAACTGTACAGCAGAGGGGTAAATAAAGGAACAATGTGTCTTTGTCACAAACATTATATAGTGTGTATAATAATTTATTGCATTTGTTTGGGACAAAGACACATTGTTACTTTACATACATATAAATGAGATTTTATATAACGTCCAGCAAAAGCCTTCAAGAAAGCTCGCTCACCTCTTCTTGTTTTTATGTGGATGTGCAGAGTTGTTTAAGCTCGCTGCGACCATGTTGCACAGACAGCGCGGAGTGAGGCAGAAAACTACTTGTTTGGTTAGAAGGGCAGCATGTCACAGAATATCTGATGTAGATTAACATGCCTTTTAACAACAAAACGGTGTTGCCGCCTTCAGCATTCTCACACTTTTTCTCTGTATAAAGGTACAACTGTCTTTCAAAAGTCATGAGGCCCCTTGCCAGTTACAAGTACTAGATCCTTCTCTTTCATTCTCTGGTGGTGCTCCTACCTACGTTCTTCCAGGCCACCTAACACAGACACAAAGCACACCAGAATGATGGGATATATTTCGACCATTGCCAATCCCCATTTCCTAAGGTGTTGTTCAAACCTGTTCCTGCCTAGCACTATGACTAATGCATCTGCTTACCACAACTGCAAAAATTTACCAATCACTATCCCTAAAGTCAATGGAATTTATTTTTTTTTACATTTTCAAAACTGTGTTTGCGCTAAAAATAATTTTGGTGGAGAGATAGATTTTCTATCATGAGAGGTGGGGAGGATGAAGGTTAAGGTCATTGGAATACATTTACATCAATGTGTTCACATTTTACTAAAAATCTGACAAACTGACAATATGATTCTCCACCACATCAGTGTTTCTAAACTATGGCTCAAACCAAGTCATTAATTACAATTGTACTGAATGAAAAAGTTTTGCGATTAGGCACATGTCACTCCTCTCTCCAGGTCACTACATTGGCTCCCTGTAGCAGCACACATTAAATTGAAATCAGTGATGCTTGCTTACAGAGTAGTACAATAAAATAGTTTATTTTTGTATAGCCCAAAATCACACAAAGAGTGCCAGAATGAGCATTAATCAGCCCTGTGTTTTGACAGCTCCCCAGCCTTGACTCTCTAAGAAGACAAGAAAAAAATGCCAAAAAAAACATTGTAGGGAAAAAATGTAAGAAATCTCAGGAAAGGCAATTGAGAGAGAGATCCCTTTCTAGGTAGGTTGGGCATGCAGTGGGTATCAGAAAGTGGAGTAAATACAATACACAGAACAGAACACAATTAATCATTAATACAACACAACAGTACAATAGTAATAGTACAAGGACACAAGAAAATGCAAGAGTAGATTATATCACATAATAGGATTCCGATCTGTTCAGAGTCCTGGAGACTTCTGCCATCAAACTGCCTTCCCCACCCCTACTGGCCAATCCCAATCTGATTAAAGGACCCTTCTACCCAATGTTTTAGTGATCCTCTATCAGAGATGACTTTTTTAAGCAGGCAAACAACTTGGCATTATGGCAGTGGCAACAAGTGCCACATGCGAGTACCAAGAAGAGACACAGAATAAATGAGGGTTAGTAACAAATTAAAACTAGAATAGTAATGGGTCAGCACCTGAGTATATGGAGACACTGGAGAAGTGCTCTGCTTCTTCTTGCCCACACAGGTGTGCCAGTGAATAACGTCTGGCGATGTCATCTCTACATGGTATCAAATCTCAATTCAGATTCTTTTTCTGTGTAGTTCCTAGTTGGTGGAACGAAACTGCCACCTCCACCCCACACTGCTGACTTCCTCAATGTATTCAAGAAGTGACTGAAGACCCAACTGTTCTGTAAATATCTGTCGAATATATTTGTGAATAAATTTTTATATATACAGTACAGGCCAAAAGTTTGGACACACCTCCTCATTCAATGTGTTTTCTTTATTTTCATGACCATTTACATTGGTAGATTCTCACTGAAGGCATCAAAACTATGAATGAACACATGTGGAGTTATGTACTTAACAAAAAAAGGTGAAATAACTGAAAACATGTTTTATATTCTAGTTTCTTCAAAATAGCCACTCTTTGCTCTGATTACTGCTTTGCACACTCTTGGCATTCTCTCGATGAGCTTCAACAGGTAGTCACCTGAAATGGTTTTCACTTCACAGGTTTGCCTTATCAGGGTTATTTAGTGGAATTTCTTGCTTTATCAATGGGGTTGGGACCAGCAGTTGTGTTGTGCAGAAGTCAGGTTAGTTGGACGATCCTTTATTTTTCAACAGGACAATGACCCCAAACACACCTCCAGGCTGTGTAAGGGCTATTTGACCAAGAAGGAGAGTGATGGAGTGCTGTAAATGGTCATGAAAATAAAGAAAACACATTGAATGAGGAGGTGTATCCAAACTTTTGGCCTGTACTGTATACAGTATTTATATTTTATATTGTGATTAATTTGTTTAATTGCTTATATTGTTTATAGAGATTGCTTAATTGCTTTAGTGATTATAATCTGTGATTGTACATCTATAGGTTATTACACCTTTTCACTTTTGGCAATAAACATTTGTTAATTAGTATAGCCTAATTTTATTTTTATATTTTTTCTTTTTACAACTTGTAAAGCACTTTGAGCTATATCATTTGTATGAAAACGTGCTATATAAATAAATTTTGTTGTTGTCCTTTTATATTTGCTGAATAAACAGGCCCTAACTTAACATATACTCTATTGTTTAGTTCTTTTGTAAGTTGCTTTGGATAAAAGCTTCTGCTAAGCAAATAAATGTGAATGTAAGTTTGCGGAAAGCCTTCAGATAAGCTGACAATTGCAAGGGGGAAACAAACCCCCCAGATGACGATCAGCGGTAATTCTCCAACATTGAACAGGAGAATTATTGTGTAAAAAAATTAAAACTAAATCTGACAAACACACATATACAGTAGCTTAAATTACAATTTATGTCTTTCTAATTTATCTCTTCTGTAGAATATGCAAGATAAATCTCAACGAAAGGACATGTTAATGTACCTTTCGAGGCGAAATATTTATGTTGCACATATATTAAGAAGAATACTTAGAAGCGATATCAAAAAAAAAAAAATGAAACTGGTTCTCTGCTTTTCTATGATACTCAATGTAGGTAGCACTAACTTGTCTAAAAACCTGAAATTCCATAATTCTGTACAGACCCATCTTATTAAGAAAGGGGTTAACATTTTTCACATCTTTATAACCTTTTATAATGTTCACAGTTTTTGCAATATTTATTCATGCATTATTTCTAGTCCATTCTCAATACCAAGCAATAATGAAAGAAAATTGTACCATAATTGACAATTCGATAAGAGCTCAATTTGACTTGAGTCATTCTCTGATTCCTTATAAATGTTTAACAGAATTCTCTATGAAAAAAATCGTAAAAGGGGTAGACTGAAGGTAGTTATTTAAATGCAAAAAAATACCTAAATGAAAACAATTTGATTTATTTCTAATTTCAACAATATGATTACAGAGACTTTGATAATGACATCAGACCAAACATTAGTTAATTATACAATGGAAGATTTTAGTGCTCATGGAGCAGGGTAACAAAGAAATAACATAGAATGCACTTTGATTATAAATAATACAGATTCTGAAAAATAAAACAGCTTCACTTAAAAAATGAGTTTTTATTGAAGAGTGGAAATATACTTTAAATGATCCCAATGCTTTTGAAAAATGTCTGTTTATAAAGGTAACTTTTAATAAAATCAGTCAAATCATTTTAAATATACTATTATATTTTGATGGCAATGAATGATGCATAAGATATTCCTCTCTATTCTAATCTTGTGATTATATACTACACATTGCAAATAAACCATGCACGCTGAGCCGAGTTGTGACACACGCTATACGATGGTACCACATACTTCGAACAAATGTAACCTTGAACATTCCAGAGCTCAAACACAGATTTTTTACAGAAAGTTGATGCAGAGTTCGAACAATGCTTCTATGTTCGAACTGTATGTGCAATTAAAAAATGCAGCAACAAATGTTGCTTGCCCAGCAAGCATAAACATCATCTGCTGTAAACCCTAGTTGTATCTCGCTCTTGTACGCTTGTGTGTTTTCAGTGCTTTTTCTCGTTTTAATTTTGGTGCATTTGGTTATAGTCTATTCACCATGGCATCCAAAAACACTGTGGAAGCAATGAAGCAAGGAAGGTTGTAATATCTACGATTGAGGTAAAAAAGGATGCATGAAGGTACAATAAATGCAATTTACATTTTATTATACAATATTTACATATTTTATTTATTGCTTTCATGTTTTAATTTAATATTTAGAGCAATTGTGTTATTTTTTCCTTAAAATGTGTATTTGCTGTTTAAGTTTATTGAAATAGGTATTGTTTACAGTCTGAGAACGGATTAATTCACTTTCCATTATTTGTAACAGGAAAAACTGATTCATACTAGCTATTTTTCAAAACAATGAATTCAATTACAGTTACAACTTCCAAGCAGTACTTTGTGGAAACCAACAATCAACCCAGAATAGCATGTTAATTTACTTCAGGGCATATTCAACCACACACCCACATTCATATACTAAATCACTAACACAAGACCAATTGTGACTTGCCAATTAGTGTACCCTGCATTATTCCTGAGATGTGAGGCAGAAACCCAAGCAGACATGGGACGAGTGTACGAACACTGCATAGAGGTCATATCTGATATGGATTTTAAACCCATAGCCCTGAAGCTATGAGGCAGAGTACAAAGCACTGCACCATTGGGCCTTAACCTCTACAGCCAGGGTCACGCTACATGGTTTCTCTTAATAATTTTCAGTCACAGCCTTTATTTATGTAATCTTAACGAAAATTGCGATACGTTGTAGACAGCCACAACATAAATGCCCATTTCTAAGTCACTATTTGCACAGATGGGCTCTTTGATGTCTTTCAGGAAAGATGAAAAGCAATGCATTTTGGACTTAGCAAACAAAAGCAAGGGCAGCACAGACACCTGTTCAACATTTCATGCTTGTAGTATCATAACAGAGTGAAAAAAATAAAGAAAACTGTCTAGATTGTAGCTTACTCCAGTGTTCTCCACTTTGACTGGCTACCAAATTGAAGTGACATTGCAGTACTTTTCTGGGATAATATGAGGGAGATGTCATTTAAAGCACACATTACAAAGTTGCCCAAATCATGTTTCTTCCACATTAAAAATGTTAGGAAATTAAGGTGCTTTCTAAATAAACAGGATTCTGAGAAATTAAGTCATGCATTTATTTCTAGTAGAACTGACTACTGCAATGCGGTGTTCACTGGATGTTCAAATGGTTCTTTACACAGCCTCCAGTTAATCCAAAATGCTGCTGCAATAATTATTTAAAAATCCTGCTTTTAACATATAAAGCATTAAATGGCCAAGGTCCAGCTTACTTGTTTGAACTTATCATGACTTACAAACCACAGCGCACATTAACTCTTTTAGGGTGGATGTCGACTTTTGTCGACAGGAGGGGTTGACGGCGCATGTCAACAAAAGTCAACATCCAGGGATAGAAGGCGACAATCAGCTGTTAATGTCAACAAAACTCAGTTACATCACAGGCATTCCCTCTCTGCTTGGAGGAATGTTGGACTCATTGACTCGGCATCTAATCCTTGTGTGTGAAATGTAAACAAAGGGAGCGAAGCGAGTACAGAAAAGAAAATACTCAGCAGATGACATTTTGCACATTATCGCTGAGTCGGACACCGATTTTTCAGAATCTGATTTCGTTCACAGTGATTAGATCATCGAGCAAGATAGAGAGGAACTTGCATCAGCTGATCAGATAACCAGCCAATTCCACTTCAACTGATCGGCTGCCAACTGAGCGCATTCGCACAGCCAACGCACCTACGGTAAGGTTCGTGTGGGAGGAATACCCAGACATTGATCCGTGGGCGCCAAACTGGCTACAAGACTTCACAAGACAGCATGTCTTGCTGTTGGACACGACAGACTACCAGTCGCTAGACAACTTCAGACTGCTCTATCCTGAGGCTGCTTTTCACCTACTGTCAGATGAGACAAACAGGTATGCAGAGAAATTTTTTGAATTGCCAGCTGAGCTTGCACCGCTTTCTCATTTTTCAAAGTGGAAACCCACAATAAAAGACGAGATGAAGGGCTTTGTGTCATTACAAATAGAGATGGGACTAGACTGGTGATATAACTTCAGGGAGCATTGGTCCAAATGTGTTTTGTCCTCGGGTGGCTTTGGACAGGTTATGCCGTGTGATAGCTACATGCTGCTGCAAAGTTTTATTCACTTCTGTGATAAACAGAAGCAAATCCCAAGGAGGTGAGCCAGGCTATAACCCCTGTATAAAGTTCAGCCCCTGCTTGACATTGTGGAACCAACATATAAACAATTTTATCAGCGTGATTTGTCTGTGGATGAATCTATGATAAAATGTCAATATATGCAAGAATATTTTTTGTTGATTTGATATGTTAAACCATTGTTTTGTGTTCTTTTTTTTAAAAAGTTCATTTTTAGAAAATATTCAGCCCTGGGAGAAAAGAAACAAAAAAAAAATTTGGCCCTAAAAGAGTTAAGATCTCAAGATAAAATAACAGTGGGAGGTCGAGCTTTTAGTTACAGGGCTCCTAAACTGTGGAATGGTCTGCCTGCTACTATAAGAGATGCCCCTTCGTTCTCAGCTTTTAAATGCCGGCTGAAGACTCACTACTTCAGTTTAACATATCCTGACTGGAGCTGCTGATGAACTGTACAGACTGCATCTCTGTTGTTAGTCATTAGCACTAAAACATAAGTAAAATGATAGTTATAACTTGTTACTAACCCTCACCTTTTCTGTTTCTCTTCTCGGTATTCAAATGTGGCACTTGGTGCCACGACCCACTGCTAAGTTGTTTTGCCTGCCTAAGGTAAAGTCATCCCTGAAGGAGAATCACAGGAATCGTGAGGTAGAGGGGTCCTTTCATTGGATTGGCTGGCCCAGCGCTGTTTCAGCTGTGGAATGGCCAAATGGGGGAGACAGCTTGATAGCTGAGGTCGCCAGGACTCTAAACAAATCCAAATCATATTATGTGATATCAACTACTGTTAAATTCTGCTCCGTACTTGTAAAATTTTTATTTTTATACTATACTGAAGATTTGTTCTGTTCTGTGTATTGTATTGTATTGACCCACCTTCTTTTTGACACCAACTGCACGCCCAAACCACCTGGAAAGGGGTCTCTCTTTGAACTGACATTCCCAAGGTTTCTTACATTTTTTCCCTACAAGGGTTTTTTTGGGAGTCTTTCCTTGTCTTCTTAGAGAGTCAAGGCTGGGGGACTGTAAAGAGGCAGGGCCTGTTAAAGCCCATTGCAGCACTTCTTGTATGATTTTGGGTTATACACAAATTGTATTGTATACTTTGATCAATTCAGCGGACAGATGTCAGATAACAGGCCTTCCCAGAAAGACTTGTCAAGCTTAACAGGAGTGCAGTGTATTCTGGAAAGATGAAAGGCAAAACATAATTTGGGGTATTTTTAGCTTTTGATAATAAAAGGAAAATAACCTTGATTTTGTGATAATGATTTTAATACCATTTTCTGTATGTTTTGAGAAAATTGTAAATTCTGCTACTGAAATGAAAACAACTTAGCTAGGAGCTCATTTTCAATGAGAAGGAGGGAGAGTGGCTGCATTTTATTAGACTTTTTTAAAAAGGGTTTTCTTAGTTTAGTTGCTGTTTTGCTAACATCTTGAAGTCTCCTAACATCTCCTTTCCTCTAACTGAAACAGACATTTAAAGCTCTTTCTTTGTTGCTAGACAATTGGAATAGCGCTCTGTCACTGGCAAGAAATCTTTTTCTTTTCGATTAAGGATATATAATTTTTAATAAAGGAACTTGGTCAAATGGGAACTGACACCTAGAACTGAATGACGCCTGTATGAATCCACCCAGATTGTATAATTCTCTGTATCGCTTATGTAGTAATTGGTTTTGATGTAAAGAATTATTTAAGTGAAACCTTAAATTAACGTCTCTGTCCAATTCCTAGTAGCAAGCTAAGAAATTAATATTTATCATTCCTTTTCTAACTGTGGTCCCTTAAGAACTCAGGGGCACATCTTTGAGAAGGACTATATTAGTGCAAAACTAGAATGAACTAAAGGAATGGAAGCGAAAAAAAAAAAAAAATCGCAAATCTTGATTTTTCTTGCTACCACACATTAAGAAAGAGACTAAGAGGTTAGTAGGGTGGCGCATCATAGGTGATCTGAAAACACATTAAAACAAACAGCAAGAGATCTAGATTTTGATTTGGCTTGTGAAGAAGTTAAGGAAATATGTCAATGAATCCATGCAATTCCATTTCATGTTATTTGATACCCTGAAAGACAATAGAATTCAGTAATTGTAGTAATTCATTTTTAAAAGGTTTCTGAATAGAAGTCATCCTGAGGACTGAAGTGTGACACTGGCTTTAGATAAAGTCACAAGCAGATGCAGCTAAAGCAGTGTTTGAATGGGGCTTTGAAAAAAGCAACCTATTTTTCTCTGGATAATGCAGTCCCCTACACTGAGAAAATAATATTTTTTTTTCGTATAGCACTATGTACTGTATATCTGGCTGCGCTTCTAGAGTTATAACAGCATAACTCTTAATACAATTCCATTGATCTTTAAAGCAATAACCAAGGTAGTAACACAATTGTTGGAAAAACAGCCTTACATTCCATTTCCTCATCAGTCAGCCCATCGATCTCCTTTCTCATAAATTAAATGTGACATGTTCCAATTCCCTTTGTTTTCCTGATTAACAAAAATGTCAGCCATTCTGTCCTGCATGAGCAGACAAGCCTATGCATGCATGAATTCAGCACTGCGGATTTAGAAAGCAATATCTGCTATCATGCAGTGGAACTGCCAACTAACTATGGTACAATACTACGAAGCTGTCAAAAGAAAAAAATATTAGAAATAGGTGTAAAATGGAAAAACAAAAAGTCAGGCTTATGAAGTCTATCAGCTAGTTTAATTACCTGCTAAGTTTTAAAGCATAATGTTCAGATGTCTTCAAAACTATAGTCTAAAGATTGAATTTGAGCAATAAATTAAAATATATATATATATAAGTAAACACAAAATGCAGTTTTTAAATGATGGTTTTTATTATTTAGGGAGAAAAAAATCCAAACCTACATGGCCCTGTGTGAAAAAGTAATTGCCCCTTGTTAAAAATAACCTAACTGTGGTGTATCACACTTGAGTTCAATTTCGTAGCCCCCCCAGGCCTGATTACTGCCACACCTGTTTCAATCAAAAAATCACTTAAATAGGAGCTGCCTGACACAGAGAAGTAGACCAAAAGCACCTCAAAAGCTAGACATCATGCCAAGATCCAAAGAAATTCAGGAACAAATGAGAACAGAAGTAATTGAGATCTATCAGTCTGGTAAAGGTTATAAAGCCATTTCTAAAGCTTTGGGACTCCAGCGAACCACAGTGAGAGCCATTATCCACAAATGGCAAAAACATGGAACAGTGGTGAACCTTCCCAGGAGTGGCCGGCCGACCAAAATTACCCCAAGAGCGCAGAGACGACTCATCCGAGAGGTCACAAAAGACCCCAGGACAACGTCTAAAGAACTGCAGGCCTCACTTGCCTCAATTAAGGTCAGTGTTCACGACTCCACCATAAGAAAGAGACTGGGCAAAAACGTCCTGCATGGCAGATTTCCAAGACGCAAACCACTGTTAAGCAAAAAGAACATTAGGGCTCGCTTCAATTTTGCTAAGAAACATCTCAATGATTGCCAAGACTTTTGGGAAAATACCAATGAGACAAAAGTTGAACTTTTTGGAAAGCAAATGTCCTGTTACATCTGGCGTAAAAGGAACACAGAATTTCAGAAAAAGAACATCATACCAACAGTAAAATATGGTGGTGGTAGTGTGATGGTCTGGGGTTGTTTTGTTGGTTCAGGACCTGGAAGGCTTGCTGTGATAGATGGAACCATGAATTCTACTGTCTACTAAAAAATCCTGAAGGAGAATGTCCGGCCATCTGTTCGTCAACTCAAGCTGAAGCGATTTTGGGTGCTGCAACAGGACAATGACCCAAAACACACCAGCAAATCCACCTCTGAATGGCTAAAGAAAAACAAAATGAAGACTTTGGAGTGGCCTAGTCAAAGTCCTGACCCGAATCCAATTGAGATGCTATGGCATGACCTTAAAAAGGCGGTTCATGCTAGAAAACCCTCAAATAAAGCTGAATTACAACAATTCTGCAAAGATGAATGGGCCAAAATTCCTCCAGAGCTGTAAAAGACTCATTGCAAGTTATCGCAACGCTTGATTGCAGTTATTGCTGCTAAGGGTGGCCCAACCAGTTATTAGGTTCAGGGGCAATTACTTTTTCACACAGGGCCATGTAGGTTTGGATTTTTTTCTCCCTAAATAATAAAACCATCATTTAAAAACTGCATTTTGTGTTTACTTGTGTTATATTTGACTAATGGTTAAATGTGTTTGATGATCAGAAACATTTTGTGTGACAAACATGCAAAAGAATAAGAAATCAGGAAGGGGGCAAATAGTTTTTCACACCACTGTATACACACATATATAATATATATAATACACACACACAAACCGGATTCCAAAAAAGTTGGGACACTAAACAAATTGTGGATAAAAACTGAATGCAATGATGTGGAGATGGCAAATGTCAATATTTTATTTGTAATAGAACGTAGATGACAGATCAAACGTTTAATCCGAGTAAATGTATCATTTTAAAGGAAAAATATGTTGATTCAAAATTTCACGGTGTCAACAAATCCCAAAAAGTTGGGACAAGTAGCAATAAGAGGCTGGAAAAAGTAAATTTGAGCATAACGAAGAGCTGGAAGACCAATAAACACTAATTAGGTCAATTGGCAACATGATTGGGTATAAAAAGAGCTTCTCAGAGTGACAGTGTCTCTCAGAAGCCAAGATGGGTAGAGGATCACCAATTCCCACAATGTTGCGCAGAAAGATAGTGGAGCAATATCAGAAAGGTGTTACCCAGCGAAAAATTGCAAAGACTTTGCATCTGTCATCATCAACTGTGCATAACATCATCCAAGATTCAGAGAATCTGGAACAATCTCTGTGCGTAAGGGTCAAGGCCGTAAAACCATACTGGATGCCCGTGATCTCCGGGTCCTTAAACGACACTGCACCACAAACAGGAATGCTACTGTAAAGGAAATCACAGAATGGGCTCAGGAATACTTCCAGAAACCATTGTCAGTGAACACAATCCACCGTGCCATCCGCCTTGCCAGCTGAAACTCTACAGTGCAAAGAAGAAGCCATTTCTAAGCAAGATCCACAAGCTCAGGCGTTGTCACTGGGCCAGGGATCATTTAAAATGGAGTGTGGCAAAATGGAAGACTGTTCTGTGGTCAGGCGAGTCATGATTCGAAGTTCTTTTTGGAAATCTGGGACGCCATGTCATCCGGACCAAAGAGGACAAGGACAACCCAAGTTGTTATCAACGCTCAGTTCAGAAGCCTGCATCTCTGATGGTATGGGGTTGCATGAGTGCATGTGGCATGGGCAGCTTGCATGTCTGGAAAGGCACCATCAATGCAGAAAAATATATTCAGGTTCTAGAACAACATATGCTCCCATCCAGACGTCATCTCTTTCAGGGAAGACCCTGCATTTTTTAACAAGATAATGCCAGACCACATTCTGCATCAATCACAACATCATGGCTGCGTAGGAGAAGGATCCGGGTACTGAAATGGCCAGTCTGCAGTCCAGATCTTTCACCTATAGAGAACATTCGGCCCATCATAAAGAGGAAGAAGAAGGCCCAAGACGATTGAACAGTTAGAGGTCTATATTAGACAAGAATGGGAGAGCATTCCTATTTCTAAACTTGAGAAACTGGTCTCCTCGGTCCCCAGACGTCTGTTGAGTGTTGTAAGAAGAAGGGGAGATGCCACACAGTGGTGAAAATGGCCTTGTCCCAACTTTTTTGGGATTTGTTGACACCATGAAATTCTGAATCAACATATTTTTCCCTTAAAATGATACATTTTCTCAGTTTAAACTTTTGTTCCGTTCCATTTATGTTCTATTCTGAATAAAATATTAGAAGTTGGCACCTCCACATCATTGCATTCAGTTTTTATTCACGATTTGTATAGTGTCCCAACTTTTTTGGAATCCGTGTGTGTGTGTGTGTGTGTGTGTATATATATATATATATATATATGTACACTAATTAAAGGCAAAGCATCCCCTGACTCACTCACTCACTCACTCACTCACTCACTCACTCACTCATCACTAATTCTCCAAGTTCCCGTGTAGGTAGAAGGCTTGTGAATCCTTGTTCGGCCTGTGAGTTTAGGTGGACGGCCTTGTCTTGGTAGGTTTACAGTTGTGCCATACTCCTTCCATTTCTGAATGATCGCTTGAACAGTGCTCCGTGGGATGTTCAAGGCTTTGGAAATCTTTTTGTAGCCTAAGCCTGCTTTAAATTTCTTAATAACTTTATCCCTGACCTGTCTGGTGTGTTCTTTGGACTTCATGGTGTTGTTGCTCCCAATATTCTCTTAGACAACCTCTGAGGCCGTCACAGAGCAGCTGTATTTGTAATGACATTAGATTACACACAGGTGCACTCTATTTTGTCATTAGCACTCATCAGGCTCATCATGTCTACGGGCAACTGACTGCACTCAGACCAAAAGGGGGCTGAATAATTACGCACACCCCACTTTGCAGTTATTTATTTGTAAAAAATGTTTGGAATCATGTATGATTTTCATTCCACTTCTCAAGTATACACCACTTTGTATTGGTCTTTCACGTGGAATTCCAATGAAATTGATTCATGTTTGTGGCTGTAATGTGACAAAATGTGGAAAAGTTCAAGGGGGCCGAATATGTGTATGTGTATATATGTGTATATATGTGTGTATGTATATATATATATATATATATATATATATATATATATATATATATATATATATATATATGTGTGTGTGTATATGTGTATATGTAGATATGTATATAGATATGAAGATATGTATGTAGACTCAAACTGATTATGACAGCAGCAATCCAAGCTGTGAGAAAACAGAAAAAAAGAGGCATGTCAGACGTTGTGGTACATTTTCTGATGCAGCTAGACGAAAACAACTTCGTGACTCTGCAGCCAAATACACAAAACAATTACTTTGACAATCATGTTGTTATTTTTAAAATGTTTCCTTTTCTTTTTCATAACTTCTTTAACACACGACTTTTCTGCAAAGCGCGGGTATTTTGCTAGTGTATATGTGTGTATATATATATATATGTATATGTATATATGTATACAGTAATCCCTCCTCGATCGCGGGGGTGGCGTTCCAGACCCCCCCGCGATAGGTGAAAATCCGTGAAGTAGAAACCATATGTTTCTATGGTTATTTTTATATATTTTAAGCCCTTATAAACTCTCCCACACTGTTTATAAATATTCCCCACAGAGTTATACAGCATAATCCCTTTGTATTCTCTTAGATATTAGGTAAGATTCATTGAAATTATGTATATAAACACACTATTTATACACAGTAAAACCTAAATATTATTTTAAAGATATTGAGTGTCTCCGATATCACATGTTACAGCCATTACGATAGACATGCCACCAGCAATAAATACGTACAATGCAACAAAAATAGTATACAGTAAATGTGTGTGTACAGTGACACTAAACGTACGTACATGTACTAAGTACTGTAAGTAGAAAATTAATTATGGTTACTCACCAACAATGACACGATGACTTGTCCGATAACAATGAGTTTTATTTTACTGCACAACAAAGGAGAGCGTTACAGCCCTTAAAGGAGCCACTTCAGGCGATTGTGTAGCACTTCCGTTGTTCTTCTTCTGGCAGTCTTCAATCCAAATCCCTAAAGCAGATTCCATTCAGACTACTGCCTTATTACATCCACTTACAACTTGTTTTGCACCCTGGTTAAAAGGACACTGCGGCCGTAGATCTTATATTCCTTTCCTACTTTTTAAATAAAAAGAATCGTAGCCTTCAACAAATCCAAAACGTTTACCTTTTCGGCAATCTTTAACATCTTCCATTTGCGCTTGGGCACGGCCCCTGAAGCAGTAGCAGATCGTTTTGGAGCCATAATGAAGGGCTTGACTATGCACAAAGATAAACACAAAAGAGCACAACTCTTTACACAGCGAAACACGTTGATGCTGAATGAGCGAGACGAGACTTCCTGGTTAACACTGCATTCAGCAAGCAGGAACTTAACTGCGTGCTCTGATTGGTTAGCTTCTCAGTCAGGAGAACTTAACTGCGTGCTCTGATTGGTTAGCTTCTCAGTCATCTGCCAATAGAGTCCCTTGTATGAAATCAACTGGGCAAACCAACTGAGGAAGCATGTACAGGAAGTAAAAAGACACATTGTCCGCAGAACCCGCGAAGCAGCGAAAAATCCGCATTATATATTTAGTCATGCTTTCATATAAAATCCACGAAAGAGCGAAACCGCGAAAGTCAAAGCGCAATATAGCGAAGGATTACTGTATACGTATATATGTGTATATGTATATACGTATATATGTGTATACATATGTACAGTGGAACCTCGAGATACGAGTTTAATTCGTTCCAGCACTGAGCTTGTATAGCCGAATTTCTCGTATCTAGAACAAATTTCCCCATTGAAAATAATGGAAATCCAGTCTTAAAAATAAAGTGGTATTTTAAGTACTTTCAGTACATTTTCAGAATGGTATTGTCTTTAAATAATAATAACAAAAATTTCAACATAAAGTGCAATTTTTCTTCTTAAAAAAATAAGGCAGAAACATAAAAGATAATTTGACCAGCTTCATCTTTAAACTGTGAGTAACCTTAGCCAAAATGATTTTGTACATTAGGCTAAAACAGTGTGATCATTGAACATTTTGTAATTAGAATTACTAACAGTCACGGAAGTCCAAGGATCCCCAGTAAGAGCCACAAAGTCCACTCACTGTAATGCATCTAATTTTGCTTGCTTTTAAGTGTCATAAAGCTGTTGAATTTTACTTGAAATAGTCGCTCGGCACGGCAGTTGGAAAGTTGGATCTCCTGACGCTAACTGTAGCACATTTTCTAACCCCCATCTTCCACCACTGTTAGTGGTCTACAGTCTAAAGCAATTAATTTTGCGAGAGAATTTTTAAGTTTGACAGATGTTGACTTACTTATTTTGATCCTGAAGCCAGTCACTTCATGTGGTTTGGGCTGCCGACACCTTTTGTTGGTACTCGAACTCGTACTGCTAGTACTAACAGCATACACAGTTTCTGTGCTCGCTGTAACATGTTTTGCATTTAGATGGTACTGTAAGGTTGAAGTGCCCGAGTGGTATGCAAACTCATTTTTGCACAGTTTGCACAAAACCACACCTTTATCAAGGCTTCCGTCGGGTGAAATGAAATTTTTCTCCGATCAGTCCTAGCAAGGCGCTTTCTTCCGACTCTTACATTTTTGTAGCTCTGATGCGTACATCAATGTAATCGATGTACCAGGAAATCATGCATTGAAAATGTTCCCCTTTGCTTGGAATGCAAAGTGTGATTAAATGCGTTATTTTTTTTAACGCGGAGTACATGCATCAAAGCTTCTCGGCTGTGCTTGTGCTAAGAAAAGGAAACATTTTAAAAATAACCTAACATGATTGTCAATGTAATAGTTTTCTGAGTGTTATTGAATGTTGCTGTCATCAAGGATTAGATTATCATTATTTCTTTCAATCAGGGTCGTATTTGGAGGATGTGTTGTGTTCAACTTATATTCCGTCTTTGTCAACCGCTGTAAAGATAACAGGTTTCAATCATCGAAGTGTTCACCACCCAAATCGGTGCTCGTGAATGTAAGATGTTCAACAGGCATTCCCAGTATTAAGTTGTGGAAATTGCCTGCAAATAATTTAGCGGTAGCATGTGTATGAACTTAATTTAATCTTTTCCAGTCCTGCAAAGTCAGTTGACGTGAGCCGCTCGGAGTTCATGCATCGAAGCTTCTCAGCTGTGCTTGTGCGATCTCGCAATGTCAACGGCTTTATTTAATGTTAGCTAAGACCCGGCACTTAAAAGTTTCTTGCTACAGCAATTTTAACTCCGTTACAAAGTGATCCAAAGTCTCGTTTATACCTCATGTCTTCTCATTAAACTTGTATCTCGCGAATACCATATTCGTTGCAGGCATGACAAACGGCAGCTGGAGTGTGTCTATAAACTTAATTTAAACTTATGGTTCACACCGTGCTTTGTTTCCGCAGTAGGTGCACTTATGAATATGCTTGTATGCATCACACGCTTCATAATCTTTTCCTGCCTTCTCAATTGTGAAATGGCACTTTTTGTTCAGCGCTCTTCCTTGTTTTCTACGTACTGCGTTCACAGTCATTTCACGTGATTACGTGGGAGGCGTGATGATGTCACACGCAACTCCGCCCCCCACGGCCATTGAGCTGAAGTCCATTACAGTATATGGAGAAAAATATGTTCCAGTTATGACCATTACGTGTAGAATTTCGAAATGAAACCTGCCCAACTTTTGTAAGTAAGCTGTAAGGAATGAGCCTGCCAAATTTCAGCCTTCTACCTATACGGGAAGTTGGAGAATTAGTGATGAGTGAGTGCTTTGCCTTTTATTAGTATACTGTAGATATATAGATATAGAGATAGAGATATATATATCTATATAGATATATATATAGATATAGATATATATATATATCTATATCTCTATATATCTATATCTATCTATATCTATATCTATATATATCTATATCTATCCATCTATATCTATATCTATATATATCTATATCTATCCATATATATATATATATATATATATATATATATATATATATATATATATATATATATATATATATATATATATATATATATATATATATATATATATATCTATCTATATATATCTATCTATCTATCTATATATCTATATATCTATATATATACACACACACACCCCAGTTTATCTAACCTCCAAATTATTACTTCTAAACAGAGAACAAAGAAAAACTTAAATATAAATGAGTTTGCATAAATATGACATGGCCTCAACTCCTGCCATGTTGCCCCTAGAAGACTCACTATGAGGGCAGTAAACTTGTAGATAGGATCTACTGCTTCCTAGCAGCTTGTGTACAAAAAGTGGTGTGCAAAAGTTAGGATCTCCTTAATTTGGAGAGGTTTCAAAGGGGCAGTCCCCTGATCATAAGTCCCTGGTAATGTCCTTTACTATGACAATATGACAATACCTTAGACAACTATTAAGCCAAAAATGAGTTTTCTCTGTACTTAGAATGAGCGGTAGAATTAATTAATTATGGAATGTGTGCATTTCTGCTTTTTTTATTTAGTACAATTACATGTATAATACTAAGCAATGATATTTGAAAAAGTAATTGACTGACTGACTGAATTTTGAAATAAACAGCTAAAATATAATGAATAAATGCAGATATGAGTGACAAATGACATTGATTCTGTGCAAAACACTGAATTAATTTATAACTAAACTGGCTCTGTGAAATTATTCCTCATTTTCTTTTTGTTAAAAGTTCTTGTAACTCAAATAACTAAATTTAGCTAACTTCCACCAAATTGCTCTCAAGAAACAAAGCAGATAATGCAGAGGCATTTTAAACACACCAAGAAATTGAAGAAACTATTAAGTGAAAAGTCAACTAAATGGATTTCAATAAAAAAAATTCACAGCTACTCTAAATGCTGTATTCTGTGGTCACTTTAAACAAAGCTAACGGCTACTCATTACGTCATAGATAGTGAGTTTAAATGACTGAATAAAACAACTACTCAGTTGATATTACTGAAATCTTTCCTGCAAATTATTTAAATGTGCTGCTTAAGGCAGAATATAAAAAACAATGTAAAAGAAACAAAAGGAACCAATCAGATCACTAACTGTATCAAGTAACTTATGTAAATTAACTTGTGAAACAGTGTCTTTGCAAGACTTTACACGAGAGAGAGAGAGAATAATAATGCAGGAACTATCCCCTTTACTCACATTTGAAAAAAACCCACAAATGCTAATTTGCTGCTTGTCATGAGATTTAAAAATATTATTGACAAGAAAAAAAAAAAGACATGCCTTTAAGCAGAAATGAATTTTTTGTTACAAATAAAAACATCTCACATCTAAACTACAACTAAACAACATCACTAACATCAACTAACAAACATTTACATTACTAACAAAAATTCTGCTCGAGATTTTTCAGAACACACTACATCAAAATTGGTAACAGTGAGATCCCAAAGACATGCATGTTAAGGTAACTGGCATCCTTAAACTGGCCACATACTGCATGAAGGAGATATGCAGGTGCCTTGTAAATAATTGGCATCCCATCTAGACAAGGTTTTTGCCTTGTACCAGAGGCTATTAGTTCCAGCTATTAAAAAAGCAGCCCTTTTCTGCAACATACAAATTCATAAATTAAATGACTTAATGAGCTGTAGTTATGCCAGTCCTAAACACATACAAGATGTCTTGACAATCTGTGGTGCAAGTAAATGTGAATGTTTAATGTTTAAGTAGGCAAGTTCTATAAAATCCTATATGGCACAATAACTAACTTAAATAAAACATTAGTAAATTCAAAATACTGCATCAAGTATCATTACTGTAACTAGGAAGTGTAAGTACGTAAGTTTAATTCCAGAATCTCTTTCTAAAAAAAAAAAAAAAAAGTAATCTTTTTACATAAAAAACCAATTATGAAAGTGCCCACATCTTACCTTATAAAACTTTTCACAGTTTTGACTAAAGTTGCCACAAGATGGGGAACTTCATAAAGACCCTAGGACAAATAAAACTACTACAAAAAGCACAGCCTTTTCAAGATGTCCAATCAGACTCGGCAGTAACACCAAGGCTGAGGACCTATTATTTTAGCATAATGAACTCCTGTTAGAGTTGCTGGTGAAGCTGTACAAATTTCCCTTAAATAACCGTGACAGTTGTTGTGATTGTTTCTTACTAACACTTTGCCATTCTCCTTCTATTTTCAGTTTCCTGTCATGGCACTTAGTGTCACTGCCACTAAATTATTCCTCCTGGCCTTGAAATGGGATCTCAAGGTGGAAGAAAAACACTTGCATCATCAATGCCAGACTTAACAACAGGACCTCTTTGTACTCCATCAAAATTAACACTAGTTGTTTATTTATCCCGTTACTATCAAGAACCTTAGTACAATAAATATCCACATAAATATAATTAGTTAATAGTAATTGGCTAGACTTACTAAAATGTCAGGCTTTCCCAACATAAAGCCTGAAATGACAAGATATTAGATCATTTTCACATTTAAAAAGATCTTATACACAACAGTATTCAATTAAAAAAAGCAAATGTATCACTTGAGGGAAAAAACAATTTACATATATATTTGTGGATCAGTTCTTCTGCACAACATCCTTAATTGAATTTTATTTTAATATATTTAAATTATAGTTTAAATTTAAAAAATCTGCTATATAAAAACAGAAATCGCTGCTCATCTGTAGCAGTCTTCAGTCAGGTTTAATGACATTTTCTTAAAAATTTTAAAAAGTGGCAGTCAGTTTGGAGTTTCCTATCAGTTCTTTATTTCCAAGATTTTTTAACTGCATATCGAATGAGTAAGTGAGCACTTTCATTTGGATGGGATACAGTTTTAGAGGTCTTGTTATGATAGTCAGAATCCTTCAGTCAATAGAATAGCTTTTCTATAAGATACATTACATCCAACACTGAGGACAATTATCCAACAAATGTTTCAGTACACATTTGTTAAAAATCATTACTGGGACTCCTTTATACCAACAGTTATACATCTTTATAATGCCTCACTGTGACTGCTCTTTTTCTTTTGAACCAAGGTAGAAATGTTGTCTCTTTTCAGTTATTCTGATGCATATTTAAAAGGAAGGGTTGCTTATCATAATATATTTTTTATTGTAAAAAGCCAAATTTCCCACACAAATAAAGCACAATCAAATCTGCCATATCTGTTCTTTTTGGCAGTCCTGATATATATTTTAAAAAATAAACTGACCACAAATATGAAACATTAACTGAATCTTAAAAGTTGTGTTTACAGTGCCAGATTTTTAGGTACACTATTTTTATTAACCTCCCTTAACTCAGCACACAGAAGGACAATGAAATCAAGAAAAAACTAAAAAAAACTTGAAAATGCTTAGGGAAAACCTGATTATTAATATTTTTCTTTCAGCTGCTCTTGTTAGGGGTCGCCACAGTGGATCATCATCTTCCATATATTTCTGTCCTCTGCATCTTGTTCTGTTACACCCATCACCTGCATGTCATCTCTCACCACATCCATAAACCTTCTCTTAGGCCTTCCTCTTTATCTCTTCCCTGACAGCTCTATCCTTAGCACCCTTCTCCCAATATACTCAGCATCTCTCCTTTGCACATGTCCAAACCAACGCAATCTTGCCCATCTGACTGTCTCCCGACTGTCCAACTTGAGCTGACCCTCTAATGTACTCATTCCTAATCCTGTCCATCCTCGTCACACCCAGTGCAAATCCTAGCATCTTTAACTCTGCCACCTCCAGCTCTGTTTCCTGCTTTCTGGTCAGTGCCACTGTCTCCAACACATATAACATAGCCGGTCTCACTACCGTCCTGTAGACCTTCCCTTTCACTCTTGATATTCGTCTGTCACAAATCACTCCTAACACTCTCCTCGCGCAATTGACTTGAATAACCGACTTAAATCATTAATGTCCCCTGGCCATATGTTTTTTTGCTTAGGAGCTTCCATGTGTTCACAACACAGAAAGTACTGCCCTTGGCAGCAGACTTTCTGAGGGGTTGTTTGCAGTCAGTAAAGTATAAATATAATAACACAAAGAAGTGCTCAGCAAGTACGAATGTCGGCTACAAATGACACACAATAATGGGAAGTGGAGCATCGGGACTAAAAATGTAATTTTAATTCATCTGACTGGTAATTCAGCGAAACTTACAAACGCTGGTAGGTGTGTGTATGTGTGACACTGAGGGTCGAGAAAAACATGCATAGGTATATAAAATTAGTTATACTGCATGCAAGATTTTGTGCTTTTATGATTTTATTACATATAACAATATAAGTTAATACACACATTAAAATAGTTCGCACGCGACCTTGTTCACCAAATTGATAAATGTTTTTTGTTACTGTTGGGGTTTCCCGATATTCATTTTAATTTGCTTAATAGTAAAGTGAAACTGTCAAGAGGTCCTAACTTCAAACAGGTTAAAAATACGTAGGAACACATTGCATCATGCAGCGGTAACTTAATTAAATTACAGAGAGGCGTACCTGCGCCCACCATTAAGTAAAAATAAAAACTTGGCTTTTCTGCTCCAAATTAAGGCATATCCACCCTGGTGACAAGTCTTCCCCCGCAAACCACGCCAAACGTGTTTCAAAACTTTGGCACCCAGCAATATTCTTCCTATTAAAAGTTCTTTCCCGGCCCGGCCACACCCCCCGCCTTCTCAACTTCCTAGGAAAAAAGGGGTCGCTTACCTGCGGCCCCACCTCCAAGCAGCAGAGAGTAGATTTCTCCAGAACGAAAAGGGTGCAGCTAACCTGCCACCGCACCTCTACCACCTAATAATGTTACGGTATAGCCGTTACTGAATATATATACTGATTATATATATATAATGTATTTATTATCCTTTTGTAATCGTGTCCCCCACTCCCGAATCTCCTTCTCTTTTAAATATACACACAGTGTAACAACAGACATTAAGTGAGCAACGAAGCAATATATCTAACAACTCCGAACTTACTCAGTTGTCTTCAAATTGGAAAATCTGGACGATGCTCCACGCAGTCACTCAGAAAGACGAATAGCTAACCACGAACTAATAAGCACGACTACAAACCCGCACCTACTGCACAGTCCTTCTGACTTCCTACTGATCCCGGGAGCGCGACCAGCAAGTGGCGGGGCCGTTCCGAGACAGAGCGGAAATGTAATGCTAGGACCTCTGGGAAATGGAGTCCTTGCTACTTGTCTTATTTAAAAGTTGATTCTCATTTTAACGCTATAGGTCAGGATTCGAAACTCATTTCCAGACGCTGGTTAAAAGTCATTTAAAAATGCTCAGGTACGACATAAGGTTGATGATTTTTTCTGTTTAAACTGAATTAAAAGCAAAAGTATTGCTTGTGGTAGTGTCAGAGTTTGGGTAAGGATGTTTAGTTTTCAGTACTCCGATGATCGTTCCAGGATGTTACTGTTTGGCCAATTTGGCCCTGTTGGAGTATGAATATTAGTATGTGTGTTTGATTCTTTCTGTATGGATCTGGCACCCTGCCTAGGTGTGGCTCTAGATCGTGAATTGGTTTAAGATGGTTTGAGAATGTTATTGTTAGTTGTATTTTAATTTTTACTTTTATTGACTTATCTACAAGGTTAGGAAGGTGATGCAATAGTTAGCACTGCTGCCATATGGATCAGTTTCTTGAACTTGCAAACAAGCCAGGTTGTGATCTGTGGAGTATGCACAATCTTTCCAAAGACATACAGTATATGTTAGGTTGACAGTCAATTTCAAAAGGACCCTACCTTGTGCATGGGTAAGGTGCTATATAAATAAAATGGATTATTATTATTATTATTTATTCCCTAAGTGTAACTGGGGGAGTATGAGTGAGTGAGGAGTGGGCCTTGTGATGGACTTGCTCCTCATCCAGGGTTGGTTCCTGCCTTGTACTTTGTGCTCCTGAGATAAGCACCAGCTCACCTTGAATTCAATTAGCAAATTCAATGTACTTTAATGTAATTTAAAATAGTTCTCATGTTCTAGCAGGTCTAGCAAATTTACAATATTTCAAAATAAGTACAGCTGACTTACTGATTATAAATCAGACTTGTAATTTTTTCATTTGAACAACATTTGGTTCTTCCAAAAGATGTTGTTGTATGAGAGGAATGTCCCATGTCATATCAGATGTGAGCACTTTTCTGAATAATTAGAGTAACAGAAGAGGGGGCACTTTTATTCGCCTCCCTCAACCAGCATTGCCAAGAGGGTCAAAATAAGCAAACTGGTGTTTTAAATAGCTAAAGCATACAGAAAGGGATAAACAAAGGGAGAAGACAAACATACAAAATTGGCAAAGCGGAAACAACCCACTTCTGCCTGTCTAGGTCCTGCCAATACTGAGGTAGGTCCTTATTTAATGCTTAGATGGCTTGCCAGCTCAATGTACCACATAATGAGTAGTCTCTCTCTCTCTCTCTCTCTCTCTCTCTCTTTCTCTTCACATGTCCTGTTTATGTTTGGATGGGGTGGTGGCTCTGAGACTTGGGATCTGCACTAGCAATCACAAGGTTGCAGGTTTGAATCCTGTAAATGCCAAAATGACTCTACTCCTTTGAGCCTTTGAGCAAGGCCCATAACCTGCAATTGCTTTATCCTGGGTATGACGTTAATCTGCATGTCCTCCAATTTACAGGGATAACTTGGAAGTTGGTGGCAGGATTGGTGCTCCAGCCACAGTAAAAACCGTCACACTGTTCCAGTGAGGTGCTGAGATGTCACCCTCTGCACTTGGCTCCCAACCCAGTTGGTTCATTGTGTGGTGAGTGTGGCAGTGTGCTATCAGTGCATGCTCCCAATCGCACCCCCCTCCCCCCCTTTATGTTAATAAGGCCTTGCCAGGCTCAATTCCTTATCTAGATTCGCTGGACCTCTTCCCAGAGTTACTTCTGACTTGAACCAGGATCAGCAGTAGGTCAATAAAATCTATTAGCCACCCAGCCATAGTTTATTGTGACGGTGCCCTAGATCAATACACCTCTAAATCATCTTTAGTCCTTAAAAGGTCAGGATGTTTAAACATGACTAGGACGTTGCTCTTGGAACATGTGCTGCTTGTGGAAAATTACTGGCTTCCTGTCAGTATTTATTTTAAAAGTGGCCACATGGTGCACTTTATTATCCCATTGTCTAAAACCTCTTTCTCATCTTCAGAATCACAGGCATTCCTGGCAGTTACTGGTTTGCCTTCCTTTATTGTGTACACCAGTAACATAGCCTAGGTACTCAAACGTTGAACGTTTCTATTCCTTTCACAAGTGCTCTGTCAAATGCTCTTGCAGGGATGTCAGTTCACACTTGGCATTACTGCCTCCTTGTGGAATTTGTGTTACCCAATATGTGCTAGTGCATTTTTCCTCTATGTCTCTGGGTGTTTCTGAACCCTACCGTATACTAGTAGTAATTAAAACATTTCATTAAAACATTTTGCTTTTCTCTTGGAATGGATAACCCATTATCACGTTAGCACATAAAGTATAGAAAGAGAGACATTTATATAATACTAGTGATGAATTTGTAAAGTGCAGCGATAGTTTTAAGCTCCCTGCTAAATAATTGTGCATGGGCACATCAAACATGTGAATTAGTAAACCACAATGCAGAATAAACAGAGTGGTAACAGTTCTGATATTGGTAATGTTAGTCAGTCATTTTTTAACCTGTTTAGTTCTAAAAAAGGTCGCAGGGGTCTGCTGGGTCCTATCCCAGCTAGCATAGGGTGCAAGGCAGGAACAAACCACATATGGCATATATATACATACATATATACACACACACACAGACAGGTATATGGCAAAGTGACACACAAGTGCAAAACCAACAAGCTCTTTTATTTCTTTTCCCTTGGGGGAAACATCTTCTCTGTTCCCCAAAAGTATAACACAGTCCCACAATACTGCTCAAACCCTTTTCTCTCTTTTTTCTTTCTTTGTTTCTCTTTCTTTCTCTCTGTCTTTTTGTGCCGCTCCTCTCCATGCAAGATTTCTCCACCACCTCTTGACTCTGCCTCTTCGAATAGAGTGAGGCAGCCTCTTTTTTTGTGCACCCAGAAGTGCTCCAGGTGCACTCTGATCCTCTTCTGGCAGCACTCCCAGGTGTGGTGGAAGTGCTGTAAGGGCCCCCAGAAATACTCCATGTGTTCCCGGATCATCTTTCGGCAGCACTTCTGGGTGTGGCAGAAGTGCTCAGACCAGAACTCCAGTCCTCTTCCGTGGTCCTTCCATCAAAATTGCGTTATAGCCGGGCAAGGGCCCCAACCATCCACCACAATAGATATACTGTATATATACACATACAAATATACATATAATGTGTACATACAGTACAGTCATACATGCCTCAGATTTATATGTTTATATCTGAGGGACACCTTCAGAGGTCCCCCAAAGTATGGAATACCCCACCAGGGCAAGAAGGGTAGCAGCCGCTAACAATGTCGTCTTTTTTTCTCTTCTTCAGTAGCAAGACACCACCCTCTTGAGGGCAAATAAACCCAACCTTCCACCTGGACAGCTATAAAAGCCCAACGCTCCCGCATGACTGCATCTCATTAGGACCTAGCTGATTATATAGGATGGCACTCCAAAATTCCTGCTTGCTCACAAGAGCTGTCTACTTTGAGAATCTGAGAGGCATTTTATGTTCTC
This sequence comes from Polypterus senegalus, assembly GCF_016835505.1. Taxonomy (NCBI): domain Eukaryota; kingdom Metazoa; phylum Chordata; class Cladistia; order Polypteriformes; family Polypteridae; genus Polypterus; species Polypterus senegalus. The sequence continues at coordinate 222,177,889 of NC_053154.1, read as the reverse complement.
TTTTTGTGCCCATAGGAACCTATTTTGTTACTTATTGCCACAGATTAAAAGGGGCAACCCAGCTGGTACCCCAACAACTGGGTTCCTGTGCTCCTTCCACCCATCCACAATATACTGTATACATATTTATGTTCATGGGTGTGTATAATAACAAAGTACATTGCCTACTATACAAGTACTGGGTCAGTAAAGTCAAAATTGTGTCGTATGGCTCAAACTATTCAGATTGCAATGTTGCCAGAGTACAGAATGACACTTATTATATCTAGGTATTTCTGTAAGTAAACATTTGAAATATTTGGAATACTATGACTTTAATCTTCCATATAAGGTGAGCTTGGCATTTAGAGAAATTAACTTAATGTAAATGAAAGCAGAAAACATCCAGCTTTTGAGCCACTGACATCACCAAACTCCCACTTTGTTCTTTCAAGATGCTTATACAAACCTTTGATGCAGTCATTTTGGGGGTGTGATTCTAACTTTAGTCTGAAGTAAATAATATGCAAGTTTGATTGGATGGAAATCCGGAGACTGACTTTTTAATTGCAGACTTAATAATTGTTGAACTTCTCTGTTGTTTTTATGTTATTGCTTAATGCAGCACCTTTTAAGGGGCCTGGAGAAATGCAGTGGTACACAGGAGGCAAGTTTTAGGTCATTAATAAACTCAGTCTCTGACATGGTTATGCATGCCTAAGCCATAATAATGACTCCTCAATGTTGCATTGACAGTCTGCAGTGCTTTGTATGATGCAAGGTTCACAGCATTCTTTTTACTTTCACCTTGACACCACTTTAATACCGATTTAACTTTGTCCCATTTGTCCACATTTTATTCCTAAACTCTTTACTTTTTAGTATATTCAAGTATGACTTCATCAAATTGTGTAACATTTTTAAAACCCTGCCTGTCTTTTTTTCCTAGGGTCACAGATGTCACTACAAAGCCCAGAGTCTGCTAGATGTTCTCACCCTCTTGCACATCCTAGAACTATTGTATACTCTTTAGCTATTCTATCTAAAGTAATCTTGGAGTTTCAGCTAATTGCTATCACCAGCAAAGTTCTACCTGATCCCGTATGAAGCTCGACTGTTGTCAGCTACCACTGGGTTCAGGGACAGGTTTTACCTCAGATGATAAAGTTATTTAACAATCATAAACACTGACAACTGCATGAGTGTCTGTGATGTTTTTTCTTATATACTGTGTATTGTCTGATGTTATTATTGCTGACATTTTACCATTGTGACTTTTCTCTACCATTGTTCCATGATTGGGGGTAGGCATTGTCCTACCAAATTTAAGACTAGGAGGCAATTATCCCTCCCCACCCCATAGCTGGCATCTATGTATGATGTTGTATTCAGTGTATGGTGCTGTATTCTTTGTCTTTTGTATTGTTTTTAGGTGTCTATTAATAAAATAAATCTTCTGCAAGGTGCTGCCAATTATACCACCCACATATCCCATGTGTAAAACCTGTTGCCTTGAAACTGTATCTCCAGGGAATTTAGGCAATACTAATATATGAAAAAAGAAGCACACCCAGTCTCTCATTTCTCCTCTCAGGTTTGTCATTCAGTTTATATCTCAGTCCCCATACATTACAGGATAATATTTCCAATTCTGGATCAGATTCAACTCTTCTGACAAAGACTAAAGGTGTCCTGATTTCAAACAGGTCTTAAATGATTATCTTCCCAAATTATTCTGTAATGTGAAGTATGAAGTGATTCATCTTAACCTAACCAATATAATCACAAGTCAGTCGGAGCCACCTCAATTGCAAATTGTAAACACTAAACATGTTCAATAAATACACCATCTCCATCTTAATTACACATGTAAAAGGCTACTTGCCATTGACAGATGGACAGAAAAGATGATCTGGTAGCGAGGAAGTCACATTTTATTTAGGCAGAGTGGTGGCTCTGAGGTTAGGGATCTGCACTGGCAATCGGAAGGTTGTCGGTTTGAATCCCGTAAATGCCAAAAGGGGCTCTGCTCTGTTGGGCCCTTGAGCAAGGCCCTTAACCTGCAATTGCTGAGGGCTTTGAGTAGTGAGAAAAGCGCTATATAAATGCAAAGAATTATTATTATTTCATGAGAAATTCTGTTTCATGTATGTAAATGTGTGAGTGGGCAATATTCTTTGTGAATATTATCTTTTAGTGTAATAATAAGCGAAAGAAATCCAGAGGACACCACAATTGGTGATACAGTATCTGTCATTTTGTGCAGGGTTGCTTACATTTTCAATGTTTGTACAATATAGCTGATTTTCCAATCTGTGCCTGTGAAACAAGAATAATCTTCTGATGCCAGCCTTCTTACTGCTGCAATATCTTGCTGCACAGCTTATGGTGAATGTAAATTCAGTTCTGCATTTTGAAACTTATTATCTTAAGTCTACTGTGCCCAATGCATGACTAATCATGCAAGTCAAGATGCAAGACTCACTTCGTCATGGAAGCTTTTCAATGTCACTTTTCTGCTATTACCATACATACATTTACTGTAACAATATTTACTATACCACAGCCTGTGTAATGTTACTTTTTGCAGTTTTGTAGTTCCTGTATTTTTTCTATTCCTCTATAAAACCTTATATAAATACATTTTCTTTATTATTTTGCATTGTGCATTCCAGGGGTTGATAGTGATCTGCACCTTTATGGGGCATTTTGAATGTCAGAATATTGAATAATATGTTTTTTGATCTTTAATTTTAGCCTGGTGTATCAGACACTCTAATGGAAGCTAGGCTGTGTGCACTTCACTCTGGGAAAGTCAGTAGGATTCAGGCCTGTTTCCCTGGCTGCTTTTTGAAGGCCTCACAGCACTTTGTGAGATAAATTACAACAACTGCCAATTCTAAAGTGACATTGTATAAGGGTGAGTATAGGAGGGTAAACATGAATGAGCCCTGAGATGGATGGGGTTGGTTCTACCTGGTGCCCAATGCTGCCAGCTCAGGCACTGACACTACACAACCCAGAATTGGATAATAAATTAGAAAAGACTTGCATGTTGCTAGTTTGATAATGTATTTTATTTTTGTTTGTGTTGTCATGAATGTTGTGTTGGAGTGTGATTTCAATGTCACTTTTATAAATTAAACATTCATTCAAAAAATCTAAAGATATACAATTTAAGCTAAATTGTGACTCTGAAGTAGCCCATTGTTAATGTGTGTGAGACTGAGGTCTGTTTTTCTTCCCTATGTGCCTGGGGTAAGGCTCCAGTGGTCCATATTTCTGCAATAGAAAAGTGCAATCAGAAAATGGGCAGAAGGACAGACTGAAGGACAAAAGGCTAGACAGATGCATTCTGTAGCATAAATATAATATTCTCAAACTCGTATAAGCTATTTCAGGGTCCCTGGGTGGGGAGACTATCCCAGCTGCAATGGACATGAGGCAGTGAGCAGGCTTGGCGTAGCTTTTTTTTTTCTTTAATCAGTATTATTTCTCCTTGACTCAAGTTTGTAAAGCTGAAGTTAATCTCCTTTTAAAGATTAATACTTCCCTTAGGTAGGGAGTGAAAGTTATTTAGTTCTTATCTTTTTTCAATGAACTATGGACTAAACTGCTTTTCTTATACTATAACATTTATGCCCTCTCAAAATCCACCGCAGTCTGGAAAAGTTAATTGTGTGTGAAGTTTTTTAAACAGGACCATAACACTCAGCACATTAAGCTTACTTGAATGAGCATTTGTTATTAGGAAGGACATGCAGAGACATGCATGACTCCATTTTTTTGCAGCTTGTTTGTTTAACAATTTCCCATTCATCTGTCTTTAGGTCACATAGACACTTCTTACCAGCAATAAAACAGAAGATTCTTCAATTTCATCTGTTCCGCCAGGCAAGTTTTGCAAATCTTTTGGTGTTAGTGTTTCGTTCCTCAAGAGTGAAGAACTATGTAATAATACCTTCTGGCCAATAAAGCAAAAATCCTTCTGTCTCTTAGTTTTGTAAATTTAACAGACCTAACTTTGATAATGCTATGATTTTTCTCAAGTATTATGTCTAAAAAATTCAATATGTTAAAAACAACATATTCTATAATAGAAAAAGAATAATTCAATAAAATATTAAACAAGAAAAAACTTAAAAACTAAACAAAAAGGAAAGAACCTGTTCTCAATCACTCTCTCCCAGACTATCCAATACTGCAAAGCAACTTACAAGCCCCCTGTAATCCAGTGAGGTAATGAAATTTTCATCCCAAAGTGGTTGAGGCGTGGCAAGAAGGGAAAGTTAATCAGAGGAATGGAGAACAGAAAACTGGAAATGGCAGACGAGAAGACAAACATAGGTGGGCATTCTCAGAACATATGGATTAAGTGAAGGGTTTTGTCAGCATGCATCTGGACAGGAAAAAGAGGTAAAGGTTATTTCTCAACCGAAACGAAAAAGGTAAGAGGCTTCCAAAACATATGTAAGAAAGTGTCAAGTACCTTAATCGGGTAGAAGTGACAGTCAGGGTACTCAGCTTGATCCTCAGCATGATATTTACTGGAGTAACATTTTTGTTTATTTCGCCGATGCCTTTAACGAAGGTCACTCAGTCAATCATTGTCCAACCCGCTATATCCTAACACAGGATCACGGGGGTCTGCTGGAGCCAATCCCAGCCAACACAGGGTGCATATATTTGAGATGCAATTGATTACATTTCTTTAGTTTTTTTCAGTTGGACCACAGGCAGGTGAAGTGACTTGCTCATGGTCACATGGTGTCAACAACAGAATTTAAGCCCACAACCTCAGTGTTTGTAGTCCAAAGCCTAAACCACTATGTCACATTGCCTGCCACAATGTAAGAAATGTACAAACTTGAATGGGACTTGTTGATAATGATAATTATAAGGCGGAGTGGTGGCTCTGAGGCTCGGGATCTGTACTGGCAATCAGAAGTCTGCCGGTTCCTATCCCGTAAATGCCAAAAGGGACCCTGCAATTGCTGAGCGCTTTGAGTAGTGAGAAAAGTACTATATAAATGCAAAGAATTATTATTATTATTAATGTGGCTATCTGGAGGATATAGATTCCATGCTAAGGACGATGCTTGGGGTAAGCCATGCTGCCAGACCCTGACTGTCTTTTCTCTAATTGTCTACTGTGTTTAGTCATGTTGCTTTTACGTAAGACACTTTTCCCCCATCTATTGTGATTAGGACCATTTTCAGGGAAATGTATAGGTCCAAAAGGAGGTTATTTAGTGTTGCCAAATCTTTAGGTAACAATGTTTCATTCTTTAAAAAAAATCTTTAAAAATTTCCAAATGAAAGTAATACTTTTTAGTGAGTTTTGCAATAGCAAAATCATAAGCAAAACATCATTTATTTGAAAGGAAACTAATCTGTTTTGCTTGTCACAGCATATTTCACATAATCAAGAAGTGAGAGAGGTAAGCCACAATGGAACAGAATGAACTGTGATTTTTTTATAGTTGATGAAAATGAAGTTTTTTAGAATGTAACAGAAAGAACAAAAAGGACAGCACTTATGAGTGAATGAAAGTAATTAATAACTTTCATTATTTTATTCAAACTCACTGCATGATGAGGCAGCAGTAATTTTAGGCATTGATTCCAATGCAAAGTTAAGATTTTTAACAGTTTTTCGCTTTGAATAAATCAGCTTTAAATCACCTTTATAATATTATCTAATACCACTATTGGTGATGTCCTGTAATACAGAGTTCTGCTGCAATCTCTTCCACATCATACAAACTGCACCCCCACCTACATTCTGTCTGCAGACCATGCTTATAATAATAAAAGTAAAATTTATTTAAAATTTGTTTAAAAAAATCTAGAAATTGACCAATGAAAAGACGAATGTTGCCTCCTACAGTCCACCCCTAAAATGAACAAATCCAAAGTCCGAAATAATACAGTAGTTATGGTACAGGGTACAGAGTTTCAACCTTGGCTTGAGTGTGTTTTCTTTTTATTTAATCATTTTATTATTAGAAATGTTGTTACTGGTTTTGCTTTTGTTTACTTTTTTCATTTAGATTTCTTAATTAATATTTTATTTCACTTACTGTTTTCAGTTATGTACCTTTGTGTTGCAGCTGGGGTGTTGCCCCAAATGCCATTTAAAAGTCCGGAAGACCTAACATGAGGTATTAATTAACACTTTATTTCATCAACTCTACCTTTCTTGGATTCTGGATTATAATTTGTGGATATTGTATATTGGATATTGTAAATTCCCTTTTTGATTCTTTGGTTTGTAGACTTCTGTTCTTGTTTGTGGATTTGATTACTGTTTTTTTGGATTTTATTTATTTATATTTATTTAGTTGTCTCTTTTGTATTTTGCCTATTCCATTTTTGTAATCTTTTCTGGTTTAATTTTTTTGAATAAAGCTTTATTATCAAGAAACTTTGTTTTGTTCTTAGGTCAGAGGTTTTAATGTTTTTCCTCTCCCTTTTTTACATTATTTTGAATATCCTTCTTAATCCTTCTTTTCACCTGTGCAGTCCATAAGACTGCTTCTTGGGTTTAAGGTAAGGTTTACTTTAATTTTAGGCCTCACTCAAGGTTTAATTTATATTTTTTTGTGTGAAGCACTTAATGATTTTGGGAGCCAGCAACTCGCAGCATGAGGCATCTCAGGCTTTTAGATATAGGTAAGGGCTGTTCCCACAGCTACAGTGTCAGGGGTTCTGCACCCTTAGGCATATTCCACATTAACAAGGATAAATTAGAAAACACCTTTTTCATTTCAAACTTTTCCATTCACACTTGTGTTTTCAGGTAATTTTCTAAAAATGTATGAAATGTCTAAAACACGTAAATTCATACATGGTTTTTCAGCTTTGAGTGCTGTTTGTTTACGGAGCAAGCCTAAACTGTATTAAAATACCAAAAGCATGAGGAAGAAACAAAACAGACGTCTTTGTGTAGTCAGACGATGAAGTAAAATTGATTTGAATGGTCACAAACAAGTATAAAGCTGACAAAGCCTTGAAAAATACATACTGGGAGTGCTGCCTAAATAAATACAAAGAAATATTTGAATATTTCAAGGAGCAGTGAAGTTAGGAAAGGCCTATCCCCAGAGTAAAGATGAGATCATAGGGAAAAAAACTGAAGTCACTGCCTGATCTAATGACAATCTTAGTTTAGCGCTTTTAAAAAGCTCAATTTTGCACCTCCATACTACTACACAAGACCTGGTGTTTTCAACTTTTATGCCCTTTGGAGAGCACAGTTTTCAAAATGATTATTTGCAGTGGTCAAAAATATTGTTTCAGTGCGACTGCAAGGTCAGAATATATAAGAAAATATGAGTTTTCATGTTAGGGTGGACTAGGTCTTAATTTCAACTTAGAAAAGACAAGGAAGATAATTAGTAGAATTAACACATACATTAAGTGACAAAAGCACAATAATTTGAAACACATAGATTTAACAAATTCCTTAACAAGGAGAAGTAAACAAAAATAATCAAAAACAACAAAAAAAATTAAATAAATAGGTAAAGAAGACTAAGATCAGGGACAAAGGCCTGATTATATCAGGATATACATCTGTAGACACCTAGGCCTAACTAGAAATATGTCTGCAAAGGACATGATCAATAACCCTCAAAGTGAGTAACTCCAAATTGTTGGACTCGCAGACCCAATGTTTGCCTCCCAAGATATGGACAAGTGTTTGCTGACAATCCTCCGAGGTATGTTTGTTTACAAGTGGTTCCTTCACTAGCCTGGAAAGTAGCCCATAGGGTGACAGGTGTGGCCAGCTTGGAGGAGAGTAGAAAGCTTATTTGGCAGGTATCTTTGCTATTTTGGATAGGGATTTGGGGTTCGACAAACACAGAATCTACTTTTTGTTAGAATATTTAAGTGGTTTAAATGTGTCAAGGTCTCTAGAAATGACCCCTTCTTGTTGATTTACGGCCATCCTTAGGCAGCAATTCAAGAATTTTGAGTTAAGATACAGAGGACAGCAACTGTGTAGCAGGGTATAGGAGTAGGAAGACAAAGCAAGAAAGAAATCACAGAGTGGAGGAATGAGCTGACAGGGCCTGAGGGTAAGTAGAGTAGCTACCCACGCCAGCATTAAAGGATTCTAACACTTTAACAGGTAGGAATCCTCAGCAAAATCACTGCTGTTTTTTAATACAATTTTAAAATTGCCATCATTCTTTTTTCATAACTTTCAAAAATAAATATTCTTGCAACACCAGTAATAGAATTTTGTCACATTTGTTTTAATTGTGTTAAATAACAAGGCACCACATGCACAAAATGACAAACAAGCAACATAAGTACCATACCCTGAAAGGAGAATTCATCAGGATTTTATATAATGAGATGAACAGGAGTTTATTTTTCTAGATAGTAATGTCTTTATTTCCTTAAGTGCAAGGCCTTTTTTTTACATTTTTTTATACTGACTGTGTGGGCGGCATCTCTCTTTATCTTCCCCACTCTCTAGGGTCAGATAAAGCACAAAACCAAAATAAGACATCTATACAAGCAAATCTAAAGTGATACCAAACACCATTTGAAAGGTCACCATTTTCTGTAGTTGAATTAAATATAAAGCTGCTAGTCTAGCTGGAAAGACATTCTGTAACTGGGTGCAGCCACTGATAGTGAGTGGGACACGCATTGTTTTAATGTTTGTCCATATTCACTGTTCTTGATTTTTACATTAATCACTAACTCCCTTTAGCCTATGTCACACTAGACACCTTTTCCAGTGAGTTTCAGTTACAACCTTCATTTTAATAATCCTAGCAAGTAGGAGGCATGAAGCCAGTTGCATAATGTAACATGCCCAGTGACTTACTCCAAATAGTCCACATATCACTCCAGTAAAATCAAACAGATTTGATTTTGTTTTTATTTGGCTATACATGGATGACATAAAGTGAGACCAGCTTTATCAATTTTCAGGACACCTTATTCAAAAACTATCACAGCAACATTTGACTCAAGGTGGGACCCAGTCCCAGATGGTATTGGTGACCAGTTTCAGGGCACACTCATGCATACCCATACATACTCACACAGGGCAAGTTTAGAGCCACCAATTAAGCTAAAACAGGAGAAAAGTCCTTAGAATGTCAGCCAAGGGACCAAGCCATGGCTCTGAGATGTAAGGCAGCAGTGGTAACCACTGTGGCATCCACACGTTATAGTACAGAGTAATACAAAAAATATGAACACCACACACTCCCGCGTGACTGATTGTCTTTATTTATAAACGTTCATTCTTCTACACTGTTTTGTCCTTTTTGCTTTAAATATGATTAAAGGCAACTGTCACAGCAGAACTTCACATTTTTCACATAGATGTTACCTGAGGTAAAAGGTTACAAAGCTTTACAAGGTTTGGCTAATCCTTATAAAGACAGACGCATTGTCGACAACTCACCAGCATTGGGTATTTTGTTATGAATTTGTACAATATACATTCATCGTAGTTGTTTCTTAGATATTAAAACTCCTGGACTGTCCATTCAAAGGTAACATTTGTCATTCTTGTGACATCTTCTTCTGTCTTTTCTGTTTCTTCAAAATGATGCAAAAGCAAGAGAAAAAGTGGCAAAGATGGGGGGACTAAGTCCATTTACTTTGAGGACCTATAAGTGAAAATAATGACATAAGTCTATAATATTAGTACAGAAACACCAATTTTATTTGCATGCATTGACTTATTTTAATTTTATATACAAACATTTTATAACCTACAGAAAAACACTTAGTACACCATGCTGATTTAATTAAATAATAGCTGGGCTTATATCAATGTCAATATCTCATTCAGCCATTTTTGGAAATGGTGTGTGGGTTAGGAAGATAGATAGATGGAGGGATCAGCTACTGTACATGGCTTTATAATTTGTTCCAGACTGCTGACAAGCAGTTTTAGGAAAAAGTACTTTAGAGTCTAAACGCCCAACCGGAGTAGATCCTACGTTGCATCAATTTCAATAAGGTTAAATACCATCTTCTTACAGCCCTAACTGAGAGAAGATGGGTGGGCAGATGGAAAAGCAAATATCAGAAAACAGAAGTAAGGACAATGAAGACCCACATCCATTACAAAACACTACATGTAACACGACTGTTAGTTTAAAAATCCTAATCATTGAGTTTGTAGCCCTTTCTGTCATGTGTGCTCTCATTAGCCTCACTGCATACACAAATCATTTTATGTATTTTTTTGAAGACTGGGCTGATCTCTTTTGGAATGGATGAACAGACATCTTTGGTGATACTTAGGAACTTCTGAGATTTGCTCACAAGACCCGGTGTATGGAAATAACTGTAGAGTAATACTTTTGGAAAAAGATTGTCAATGTAAAAATTTTATATTTTGTTCCAGAAAATAACCAATGTGTGCTGATAATCAAAAGAATGGTAGATGTTTGGAATCACAAAACAGAAATTACAAACACTAGGTTGGGAAAAATTACATAGATCAGGCAATCTTTCACAAACATGACACCACCTGAAATTCTTTGTATTCCCCCATTTTACTTTTACAGAATATGAATGGCCTTGAGCGGCACGGTGGCGCAGTGGTAGCGCTGCTGCCTCGCAGTTAGGAGACCCGGGTTCGGTTCCCGGGTCCTCCCTGTGTGGAGTCTGCATGTTCTCCCCGTGTCTGCGTGGGTTTGCTCCGGTTTCTTCCCACAATCCAAAGACATGCAGGTTAGGTGGATTGGCGATTCTAAGTTGGCCCTAGTGTGTGCTTGGTGTGTGGGTGTGTTTGTGTGTGTCCTGCGGTGGGTTGGCACCCTGCTCAGGATTGGTTCCTGCCTTGTGCTTTAAATTGGCTGGGATTGGCTCCAGTAGACCCCCGTGACCCTGTATTCGGATTCAGCGGGTTAGAAAATGGATGGATGGATGAATGGTCTTTCTTTTTGTGATAGACAGCCAGGGACCTTGCCCCACAGGAAGACCTGGTGAAGTAGGGGACCGGGAGAGGGGCAATTCCTACCCCAGGATACAGGAGGGCAGCCCTCCGGGATTGCATGGGAACCATGGAGCGGGGAAGCTCAAACCTGTGGGGACCCATGGCCACCGCCAGGGGGTACCTGGATGGTTCCAGAGCCATGGACTGCAGCACTTCCACCACATATCAGGAACAGGAACCAGGTGCACGTGGAGTGCTTCCGGGTGCCCATGGAGTGGCGGAAGTGCTGCAGTAAGGACATCAGGGAGCACCTGGAGCACATCTGGGTGCATTATAAAAGGGGCCACTTCACTCCACTCATGGAGCCAGAGTCGGGAGGGGGGAGACAAAGCTTGTAGGGTGGAGTGGAGTAGAAAGAAAATAGAGAATGAAGAGGATTGTGCAGTGTTCTGTGTATTGGGACTGTGTTGTGCTTTTGGGAAACGAGGAAGACGTTTCCAATGAGGTGAAGAAAATAAAACCATTTGTGTTTTATCAGTGTGCCTCCTGCGTCTGTCTGTGTCGGGTTAAGTGCTGGTATAGCAGTATTGTCACACTTTATTCTTAATAATGTTTGGTAATTCTAAAACAGAAACACAAGTTTAGTTGCATGCATTGATTCATTTAAACAAATGTGAATGAAGTTTTTGTGCTACAAATGAAGGACAGGTATCCTGTCCGGGATCAACGAAGGATTCATACCTCGCCAGGAGGTCATAATGGAAGGAGCAGGTGTACAAGGCCACCAGGAGCAGTTCATCCCCCCATACAACAGGTGGCATTGTTCCTCAGGGCTGGGCCTCTTTAGGACACCTGCAGGGTGGCATGGGAATTGGTGTCCAGAGCGGCAGCCCTGTTGGGGTCTTTGGGAACCACCAGAGAGATGTGTTCATGTATGCCCCAGACACATTCCAGAGGGCTGAAACAGGAAACTGAAAGCAGTTTCCGGACTGACTTTAAATGCAAATTGAGTAAGAACTTGTTTGATCTGTTTTGTATTATGCTTAATTCATTGATCTTTACACGGGTGGTTGTTTAAAGGTTTCTTGGTTAAATAAACATCTTTTATTGTATCCTAAAATCATGTTGGGTGTTATTGTGTCTGTGGTTTGGTGCTCAGTGGCACCCCTGGTGGTTACATTTGTTAAATAATAATCACTATTGACAGTAGAAATGTGTGCCTGTTAATCAGTGTTATATCAGCATTAAATGGCTTGATCATCAATTCAACAAAAGCACTGTGAAAGATCAATAAAAATTAATTCCAAGAAAACACATTTACCTTTACATTTTCTTATAAACCATACAGTATGTTTGATATTGTTGAAAAAGCCATTAAACTGCAAGTGTACTAATTTTAATGAGCAAAAAATCACAATATCTGTATGTGCAAAGGGAAGAGTTTTAGCATCCAACCAATCCATCAATCAATCAATCAATCGATCGATCGATCGATCAATCAGTGTTTATCTCATAAAGCACAATTTACTTTGTGCTTCCTCGGAACAGAGCAAACACATTATAATAGAATAACAAATGCACAAATTACTGGGTTATAAAAGAGTACATTTAAATACATCTGAAAAAGACAGCTGAACACCAGTTGGCACTAGAGATGAGAAAAACTATCCATGTCAGACGCATATTCAATTCATGTAGGTGACAGTCACATTGGAAAAATGGAAAAGCATTAGAAGGATAATATATTGGCTCCTTAGCTTCCTTTGGGTATTTTTTTTTTTTTTACAATTGCATATTTAAACTAGCGGCATTTGTTTTAAATTTCAGATGTTCGATGTGGTGGTGACATCAGCTTAACAAAATCAACATTAAAACAATATGCCACAATTATCGCTTTGTTTTTCATATATCCGTCGTTTTATAGTCACACTTTTTTCATTGCAGGATTGTATGAAGCGGGAAACCATTTTTGAAGAATGATGCCCAAGTCGAGAAACGATCTAGGAGTAGAAGCTTGTCCATCGCAGGCCTCACTCAGTCTTATAGGGTCAATATGGAGAAGCCAATGAACTAAAAATGTATGTCTTTGGGAGGAACTAGGGCACCTTTTTTCTTGTGTGTTATTATGTTAGTGTAGTGTGATGAGGTCATCTCATGGAAAACAAAAATCAAATATATGCAATAAATGTATTAATCAATAAAAAAGAGAGATACATTTAGAGGGAGAACTCACCACCTAAAACCAATGCCCCACTGAGTTCTACCATACCGGATATGTTTTGGCTGCCTAGTTGTGTGTTTTGCTCACAGGTCCTCCTCCAAAGTACTTTCAAAACACCTCCCACACACAGTCCACAGATTTCCTGTCATCATTATGGCCCTTTAACCTCTTTGCAGTGGTTACTTCTATTCATGCTTGACACCATCTCAGAAGAGTGCCTTCTAGTAAGTCCTGGTGTTTGCACCTCACCTGAAATGAAACTCAATCCGGCCAATATTTCTAGTGATCCTGAAAATCCCTTCATCCCTGCTTTATCTTTTCTTTATGAGTGGTCAACCTAGCATGCCATCTTTAGGGTGCCTATCCTGTGTATAGGAGGCAGTAGACCACCACATACTGTTCAACTGTTGTAGTCTCTTCCTGCTGTCCTCTGTCATTGTATTGTTCTACAGTTCCATCTTGTCACTCATTCTGGTACACTTGGAATTGGCCACCCCCCACTTACTGCCGCCAGTCAAATCAGGAGTACTCACACTGACACTCAGAAGGGCTCTTGCCAATATGTGTTGTTCATGAAGTCCCTACCATTTTGTTTATACAAAAGTTATGCCCTTTATGCAACTGAGTCATTCTGCCGACGTGGTAAACTATTGCAATAATTAAACTCACACATTTATATTTCCTTGACAGTATTCTTTCCTTCATTTTCCAAACATTCCCAAGGTGGCCCTGTATCTTTGCCCTCATTTTCCAATACTGGCCCATAGAAATGCTCTTTTAATGTTAATGTGTGGTAATGCCTGTTTTCCTCAATTTTTGAGGAATTTGATCAATTTATTACAGTTTTTCTTTTTCCCTATTTGTTTGATTGCACTTGTGACATACAGACAGAATAGTGCAATTCTATGAAGTATACCTTTTTCTAGATGGTGGAAATGATCATGACAACTGTGTTCTTTTTTGATAAAGAAACTTACCTGACTTTCAGAAGACTTTTTGGTGACACCAAATTCCTGGTTAACTCGGTCAGTACAAAATATTTGCCACTTTCCCTTCACCCTGGATTGAACCTTAATTTCATAGATGACTCCTCGTTCTTGCATGAGACAGAATGGATGACGTTTGCAGGCCCGGAATGAAAGGGTGGGGTCACTGTGCTGTAGCCTCTGTTATTAGTGATTCAAACAAAACATTTAACTGTCAGTCGAGGATTTGTGAATAGTGAACTACTATAACCAAAGGCTTTCATGAAATAAGTCACAGAAGAATAACTTAAAGGCAGTACTAGAAAAGTGCAAGCAAATATAACCACAGAGCCATACTTTTAATGAAAACATAAATCGTACATTACCCACAAGTTCTCAAGATTCATATAAACAGAACTGTAAAATATACTTAATAAAATTATATTTTCTTTGATTTGTGTAGTTTATAGTTATTTTTTACTTTGTTTTTGGAGTCTGACTACTGGATTGTAGCTTGTTAACCTTGGGTTGCCTTTTTAAGCAAACCCTTTCTTTGACTTGGTTGAATAAATAAATTATTTATAAAGATTTTTTGTTTGCCTTTGCCTTCTTAAGCCAGACGTTAACCTTTTTTTCTCCCTTCAAGGATATTTTTGTGCATTTAAAGTATTTTCAACTTCTAAAAGCCTGAACTCAATTTTGGGCCTATGCAAGCCTTAACCCTGCTTTTTCAGTTTGGGGGCCAGGTTTTCTGGTTTGAGGCCTAGTTTGTGGTCAGACTCGATAAAGCCTATTTGTGTTACAGACTCACAATAAAGTTTTTGATATTTATTCCTGCTTATGATTTTATATTTACTGACTTCAACCCCTGGCACTTGTCTACAGACATAGACTATGGTGGGCCACTTAGGCCCAGGTTATTTTTAGCCTATAGTAATGTGTCAGTAATTCCAGTAAAATTGTGCCTGTAGGAAAAGAAAACTTTGAATTTTGTGTGGATGCCAGTCCGAACACAGACACATTTAAATCACCCACAACACATTTATTATACATATTTACATGTTAAAGTGCACCTCAAAACCCCCAAAGTCCTGGCCACAACAAAATGCCTTCACTTCTCTTCATGCCGCCTCCTTTCCTCCTCCAGAGACCTCTTCCTCTGCACTCCTGACTCCAGCCCTTGAATGAAGGGAGGCGCCCCCTTTTATAATCATCCGGATGTGCTCCAGGTGCTTACCGGAAATCTTCCACCGACACGCCCCAGGCTGTATCCCCGGAAGCACTCCGGGTGTCCCTGCTCCTCTTCCCCCCAGCACTTCCAGGTGTGGCGGAAGTGCTGAGGTCCAGGTCTCTTTAGGCACAGGGGCGCCCCCTGGCAGTGACAACGGGCCTCTACAGGGTAGAGCTTCAAAGCTCTGTACCCATAGCCGACAAAGGAACCAGGGTGGTCGCCCCACGTGGTCTGGGGAAGGCACAAGCCCTCCCCTGGTCCTCCTGGGCATCCCGGCCGGGTCGCTACCCCAGCCATCTCTGACATTTGCTTTGCAAAATCACTAAATATTGGGATTAATAAAGTATCTATCTATCTATCTATCTATCTATCTATCTATCTATCTATCTATCTATCTATCTATCTATCTATCCATCTATCTATCTATCTAAATGAACAGTCAAATTAGCAAAATTGATCCAAGAATAAAGGTTGTCACCCCCATATATTATGTTCATCTGCAACCTTGTGGCAGTTGCAACACAGGGAATAAAATTTAACAATTTAACACAAATTAATTACTTCCCTGGAGTACTATTTAACCTTAAAGTACATCTTTTTGTCTCAACGTGGATGTTTTTCCTTTTCCACATTTATTTTAATCTGGAGTGTTTTCCCAAAAGGGGTTATGCAATGTTAAAAATCCTTCAGGTGAAATGTTATTTTCTTTATACACCCTTAAAAAAAAATCTTTAAAAACTCTCAAATCCAAATAAGTGTTTTTAGTGTCACCTACAAAATGTAATGTATTCAAAAGGAAACTCAGCTGCTTTATTTATAACTACCTATTGTAATGTTACAGACATAACCTACAAGGCTAGATTTGGTCCAAGCATGCGCTTCATTTTACTGTTTATTATTACAGAGCACAGAGTAACGGATATTGTGGAAGAGAGGTGAAAAAGACAGTGCAGGCAGGGTGGAATGGGTGGAGAAGAGTGTCAGGAGTGATTTGTGACAGATGGATATCAGCAAGAGTGAAATGGAAGATCTACAGGAAGGTAGTGAGACCAGCTATGTTATATGGGTTGGGGGTGGTGGCACTGACCAGAAAGCAAGAGACAGAGCTGGAGGTAGCAGAGTTAAAGATGCTAGGATTTACACTGTGTGTGACGAGGATGGACAGAATTAGAAACGAGTACATTAGAGGGTTAGATCAGGTTGGATGATCGGGAGACAAAGTCAGAGAGGCGACATTGCATTGGTCTGGACATGTGCAGAGGAGAGATGCTGGGTATATTGGGAGAAAGATGTTAAGGATAGAGCTGCCAGGGAAGAGGAAAAGAGGAAGGCCTAAGCTAAGGTTTATGGATGTGGTGAGAGAGGACATGCAAGTGATGGGTGTGACAGAGCAAGATGTAGAGGACAGAAAGATATGGAAAGAGATGATCCACTGTGGCAACCCCTAACAGGAGCAGCCGAAAGAAGAAGATGATGTATAGTATAGTTCTTTGCCTGTTTTGCATTTGTACAGTTTTTATGCATATATTGTGGTAGTGGGGAACGTTATTTCATGCCACTGCATGCTGCAATTCTGTGTATGGAAGTTATTTTAATAAAGTGACCTGACACATGACTTTGAAATAAACAGATTATACTAATTTGTTTATCAATGGGGCGGCATGGTGGTGCAGTGGTAGCGCTGCTGCCTCATAGTTAGGAGACCCAGGTTTGCTTCCCAGGTCCTCTCTGCGTGGAGTTTGAATGTTCTCCCCGTGTCTGTGTGGGTTTTCTTCTGGGTACTCCAGTTTCCTACCACAGTCCAAAGACATGCAGGTTAGGTGCATTGGTGATCCTAAATTGTCCTTAGTGTGTGTGCTTGGTGTGTGGGTGTGTGTGCGTGCCCTGCGGTGGGCTGGCGCCCTGCCCAGGGTTTGTTCCCTGCCTTGTGCCCTGTGTTGGCTGGGATTGGCTCCAGCAGACCCCTGTGACCATGTAGTTAGGATATAGCGAGTTGAATAATGGATGGATGGATGTTTATCATTGCATAGCCTTGTGTTTTTGAAAAAATAACACTTTTGTCTACCTGCATATTGTCATTGAGTTCGCAATACCAATCAACAACCAGCATTATGCACTTTTTAAACTAAGAAAAACAGAGAGGAGTTTAAAAAAAAAAAATTAAGTGATGGAGGTCAGCCATGACAGAATATGCTGTTTTTTAAACTGTGCTAAAAACAGAACAATGAAGAACAGTGCTTTTGAGTTAATAAAATAACTAGTAATATTCATTGTTTTTTGTTGGTAGACATTTATTCAGATCCACTATGTAATAAGTCAGTATTAATTTTAGGCTTTGATGCCAAGGTCAGAGTTGAAAATTTTTGTACTTTTTGGCTTTGAATGAATCAACTTTAAATCACTTTTATAAAACAAGCTATTGGTGATGTCCTGTAATATAGAGTTCTGCTGCAGTCCCTTCCACACCATACACCAAACCAGTCACTATGTGCCTTCATGTTCCCCTTTCTGTAGATGTTTTCCGTGGTCCATGTCAACAGGTATTGTTTGTTTTTGTTTTTTTTTTGCTTACTTTTTGATCATTTTGACCAGTTCATGAAATACCACATTGGCCTTATTTATGGTTGCCAGTCAAAATTACATGCACTTTTTTGCATTATTGTGGGGAAAACCAGAGAAATACTCTTGTGCCCCCAGAATTAGTTCTTAATTTCCTTTGTTAGGTTAATTGAAGTATTAAAAATTCCTGCATTTTTTCTTTTTCAGTAAAAGTAGTTTCTCTTCAACAGTAATTAGACATAAACATACTGTAAGTAACAGAAAGGCATCCACCTACCATGTATAAAAGTTATGTTAGTAACACATGATTATAAAGACTAGACTATATACAGTATATCCTGGAAAATATCTAAAGAAGTGACTAAAGTTAATATGCACAGTGCTGTAAAAATAATAATATAAATGAATCATAACTGAATATTTCTGGTTGAAAGCAGCATGCATACATTTATTTATATACTGTACATATGCTTCAGCATGTATTAAAGGAATTCTAATTAAATGCTATCTAAACACTTAGACTATGCTGTCACATGACCTTTAATTATTGTAGCTCTAGTTTTGAAAATTACATGCTTTCAGATGCTAAGAATTTCCAGCTAAGATTGTATCCTATAATTATGATTTATTTAAACTCTTAGCAGACGTTTCTCTGCCACCTAGTGCTCAACAAACCAGGATAAGTCATATAGTGTCAGCCATTGTTAAGTACCGTATATAAATATGTTAAAGAATAAAAACACTGAAAATGATAAATGTTTTGGCATGTTAAGTTTCTGGTTTGCCTTGTGTTTGTATTTATTTATAGTATATTAAAATCTCATACAGTATTCTCAAAGACATGCAGGGTAAGTTATTTGGAAATTCTAAATTTGCCCCTGTGTGGGTGTGTGCTTGAGTGGGCTTTATGATGAAATGAAGTCCTGTCAAGGAATGCTTCCTGCCATGTGTCCAGCACTGCCAGAATAAGCACAGGCCCCCAAAAACCTGAAGTGGATTAAGCAGGAATGAGAAAGTAAATGTATATTAAAATGGTTAATTAGAGGCTCTTTTAAATACCATGCATTAATTGGAAAAGATGGCTGTTTGAAACAATGGCTTACACATGGCAAGACAACTCAATATGTTTTACTTAAGCACTAAGGGCTATAAAACATTTGTACAGGGAAATACATTTTCCATTAACATCTGCATATTAGAAAACAAGCCACGTTACTCTTGGGGTATTTTGCACTTGACAGCACAGTAAAGCAGCTTAATTTACCTCTTTATGATTCAGATAAAGGCATGATAAATTGATCTGCACTGGCAGAATCCCTCTTTGGCACGGGGTAGAAAGAATGATTTGGCGCAAAAGCATCTCCTTACTTAAATTAAGTTCCCAGCAGAGGCAGATTCTTTCTGGATTTAATCTTTTCTGAGAACCCATAAAGCACTGGCAGTACTGGCAGTACAGTATATAAGTTTTTGTGTCATGAACTACTGATGACTAAATGCTGCACATTCTAATCAGAGCACAAGTAATTTTCCATTGTAATAAATGACCACTACTGCAAATTTTCCTTCACACTAGTTTATTAATCTGTGTCCAGTCCATATTCTTTATTGGATTTATCATTTAATTACTCATTTTGTCTTGGTTCATAATTTGCACTCTCAGAAATGACTAGTTATTGTAGGTTTTATTTATCTTTAAAATTTAGGCTCATGAATTAAATACCCAGTAGGACATGTTGCTTATCTACCTACATGATGTATGTGCAAGTTTTAATATTTGAGAAAAGAGATAGGAGGGAATTTGGAAAAATAATGAATTCATCTGCAAATTTCAACAGACAGCCTGATGGCATCTTTGCAAGTGCTAGACTTTCCAAGCAGGGATTCTCAGACAAGGAAGTCTTACTGTGTTGACAGGGAGCAGAGCAATGCTTCATTGGGCTTGGCAGGCAACATGAGCCAAGGTGGGAGTGCAGACTTGGATAAGCAGAAAATAACATGGCAAAATTAGGTAAGAAGTGAAACAGTATTTATAACATTTAAGTCCATGATTAACAAAGCACAAGTAAACATTAACACAGGTAGAGGAATCTAAAATACAAGCTTCAAAATCCCAACATAAAAAAGGAAAAAAAAAAACCAAAAACATGTATGAACAGAGGGGAACCCACTAAAGGCTTTCACATAGTTAGAAGCACCATGCTGGAGCAAAGAATAACATTTTAGATCCCATTTTATTGTTCTTGTTCCTCATATCACATGACTACTGAGCAGCCAATGCTGTTAGGCAACTAAAAGACATGGGCATGACTAGAGGAAAAACACCATGTGGAAGAAAGGCCTTGGGGGACCAACCTAAATCAAGCACATTATGCAAAGCCAAATAAACTTTAATAGGTATTGGTTGGAAATACTAGATCAGAAAACAGTAATCTCTCCTCGATCACGGGGGTTGCGTGCCAGAACCCCCTGTGATAGATGAAAATCTGCGAAGTAGAAACCATATGTTTGTATGGTTATTTTTAGATATTTTAAGCCCTTATAAACCCTCCCACACTGTTAACATTAATAGAGCCCCCTAGACATGAAATAACACCCTTTAGTCAAAAGTTTAAACTGTGCTCCATGACAAGACAGAGATAACAGTTCTTTCTCACAATTAAAAGAATGCAAACATATCTTCCTCTTCAAAGAAGTAAATGTCAGGGGCAAAGAATGTCAGAGAGAGAGAGCGAGAGAGAGCGCGAGAGTATAGCAAACAATCAAAAAATCAATACGTGCTTTTAAGTATGTCGAAGCACCGCGATAAAGCAGCATTTTGTAGAGGAACGTCTGCATCCTCTAGGCAAACAGCCACTGTGCAAACAGCCCCTCTGCTCACACCCCTTCCGTCAGGCAGAGAGAGTGAGAGAGACAGAAAAAAGCAAACATTCAAGCACCGCGCGGGAAGCACATCATATATCATTGAGGAGTTTTATTTAATATGCAATACATGCTCTGATTGGGTAGCTTCTAAGCCATTCACCAATAGTGTCCCTTGTATGAAATCAACTGGGCAAACAAACTGAGGAAGCATGTACCATAAATTAAAAGACGCATTGTCTGCAGAAATCCGCGAACCAGCGAAAAATCTGTGATATATATTTAGGTATGCTTACATTTAAAATCCGCGATGGAGTGAAGCTGCGAAAGTCGATATAGTGAGGGATCACTGTGATCATACTAGCCAACCAAGGTCATAACTCAAGGAAGTCTTCTGAATGAAAAACAAAAGCCATAGGTATACTAAATGGCCACAGTCTTTTTTTAAATTTTGTCCCATTCTCTTACTCTTAACAGTGTTCCGAACTTGCAAGAGTAAGTGCTTGTCCTGGTCATAATCACTTTGGGACATTATATATTAGGCTTGCTTTCTTTACTATATACAGTAATTCTGTCTTATTCATTTTTCACATTATGTTTTGGTAATATCATTGTGCATTTTGTGAATTTGCTTCCTTTTAATCTCCACCATTTTGGGTCAGTCCTTGCATGGACATGGTGTTTACCAGTCACCTGATGAGTCATGTGATCTTGTCACACTTGGCCTAGTTAAGATGGCAGCTGTTTTGCTAATAATAGCTGTAATAGTTTGAAGAGAGGACCGGAAGATGAAACATAAGTCAGAAAACATTCAAAGTTTTTAATCTAAGAATTAAAATCGATCTTTCATCAAACCAAAACAAAACCCTAAATCTCTCTCAAAATAATGTTGCCAAAGATTTGAACACCAGGAAAATTAAGTAGGAAAAACAGAGCACAAGTGTCACAAGGATTATCCATTACATTTAATAAAACATGGCTGCTTTAGATGACCTTTATACCTTAAACTAACAAGATCAGGGTCATAACCTCACTGAACACTCCCCCAGGACACACAATAGCAATGGGATCCACAAAATGGTGGCGCCCAAGAGAAAAGATAAAATGGTGTCAGAAAATAATGCAATATAATTCTAACAAGGTCAAAACAAAACTAAAACTAAAACTAAAACCCAGATTTGATTTCAGAATCTGAAAAAAATCATAATACATACATAATCATTTAAAAATATGGCTCCAAAAAGCAGTGAAAGATTTAAGCTTGGCATAGTCACAACAACAGCATGCATCACACCTGTCCATATTTTTGGATTTTCTAAAATACTACACAATGACTTTACAGCTATTACAGTTAGGAATGGACTTCTTGTTATGGTTAGGACCCCTGGT
Organism: Polypterus senegalus; assembly: GCF_016835505.1. Taxonomy (NCBI): domain Eukaryota; kingdom Metazoa; phylum Chordata; class Cladistia; order Polypteriformes; family Polypteridae; genus Polypterus; species Polypterus senegalus. Next base: position 222,155,762 of record NC_053154.1, on the reverse strand, counting down.
TTGCTTATTTGACTTTTTTTGGCTTTTTCATTCTGATCCAAATGACTGTTTATTTAAATTTTTTTTTGGCTCTCAGATCTTCTGGGGCCTCATGCATAACGCCATGCGTAGAATTCACACAATAAGCACAAAAGCCAAAATGTGCTTATGCACAGAAAAACCCAGATGCAGGAATCTGTGTGTACTCCAACTTCCATGTTCTTCCGCTACATAAATCCCAGTCAGAGTGAAAAGTAATGCACATGCATGCGCCTGCTGTCCCACCCCAATTCCTCCCAGAATTACACCTCATTGAATATGCAAATCACTACAAATAGCCCTTAAGATCAGCGTTCTGTGAAAAGACAATGGGAAAAACACAGGGGAAAATATAAGAATTTCAGCGAATACCAAGTGGAGGCAAAGGAAAAACATACTATTTGTTGATTTATACAGTGGTATAATCAACAAAAGGAAGCTGACATAGCGTGTCGGAGAAACTCAAAAGCTCAAGTTCACAAAGTCGCACAGTGCCAAAATAAAAAGTCACATATCAAAGTTGCTGAGGAAAGGAGTTGTAGCCCACCGTCTGAGTGTCATATGAAAGCTTATTAGGGTACAGACAAAAAAAAAGGCACATAGTGGGAAAAAAGCATGAAATGTCAACTTTAATCTCAAAATTTCCACTTTAATCACGTAGTTTATTTTGTCATTAAAGTAGAACATCATAAACTTCATCTTAAAATCATCTATATATATAATTCACTAAGGCAAGACAACCATGAAAAGCACGCCGGAAGGGGCGTGGATTCACTAAGCCCGACAAGTGAGACACCTATGGCACACGCAGGAAGGAGCCACGGCCACCAACTCCAAGACCATTGGATATGATGACAACTCGCAGGGCCACGCCCACCAAGTCGGACGCGAGGACACAGAAAAAGTGGCGTCATTTATATTCGTCTGTCGTGGAGGCCACATGCGGTGCAGTTCAGGTTAATGCCATGTTCATGTCATGCACCTCCGAGCTACGTTGACTGTTCATAGAGGCATGTTTCTCGCGGAGGTGAATCGCCATATGCAGCGTGTGAAACGGTTTGCGAGGGGTATCTCATGGGATCTTTAAAACACAATGAAGTAAGCAGTCTACGAGTTTTCGGTTACAACGCATGACCGCTTGCACCATAGCAAACTGTTTTACATGCTACATACAGCAATTCGCATCCGCGACAAACATGCGTCTTCTTAGATGCTCCTGCAGGAACACGGAAGACGTTTTCCTGCCCACCAACACTCCTTTTCACCGGCCCGCATCTACCCTCGCTCTCTACGCATTCACACTGTCTACCCATGTGCCCGGACGCAAAAACTCACCGACCACCCAGTTAGCCCCTTTCGTCTGTGCTAGGAGTCCACATGCACGTCTAAGCCACGTTGACTTTTCATTATTCTTTTCGGTTTCGACACCAACCGCGTCCACCATGAAAAACCATGCGAAAGGAACAACGAAGCCCCGCCCACAAACTCTACCCCTCCTCCCACGTGCTCAGGAACGCACCTCAGACCACTGCCCGCCAAATCAAACAGCTCATCAAACACATACTCACTCACTTTGGTCTGTGCTCCGGTCCAAACCCAGCTGTGAGCCACGTTGACTATTCTTTTGCCCTCCATGGCTGCCGCTTCAAATGTATTTCGTGGAAACAACACTTCTTTCAATGTTATAGAAATTCCTGCTTCAGGTAACTGTTTGTTTCTGTCATTCGGGTTTTTTTGGAGAAATGTCATTGACGAAACTGTTGCTCATAGCAAACTGTTTTACACGCTACATACAGCAATTCGCATCCGCGACAAACATGCATCTTCTTAGATGCTCCTGCACTTTGTACACACACCCCTCCCACCGTGGTCGGGTGTCTTCGTGGATTATATATAGAAAGGCAGCCAAAACCGCACAAAGCAATGAAAAGTCTACGTGACTCACAGGTACGGTTACCACTTTTAATACAAAAAAATAAGGGACGCATACTGCAGTGGGGGCCACATCCCTTGGGCCAAGACCACGGGACGCGCAATTTCATTCTCAAATACGGGACGATTCCGTATTTTATTCTGTGGGTGGTGGTGCATGGCAGTTCTTACTTAGTGGAGCGATTTAGATGCTTATTTTGCGAAAACGAACGAGACTCCCGCCTGCTAAATAGTTACACGACCCAACAGCGGTCGGTGTCCAAATTCTTAGAGGGACAAGTGGCTTTCAGCCACGTGAGATTGAGCATTAACAGGTCTGTGATGCACTTGCATGTCCGTTACTGCACGCGCGCTACACTGAATGGATCAACGTGTGTCTACCCGGCGTGGGTAAGCCGTTGAACCCCATTCGTGATGGAGACCGTGGCTTGCGATTGTTCCCCACGAATGAGAAATTCCCAGTACGTGCGGGTCATACGCTCGGACTGATTACGTTCCTGCCCTTTGTAACCCCATCCCACCCCCCGGTCGGGTGACTTGGTGGATTATATATAAAAAAGCACCCAGAACCGCAAAGAACAATGAAAAGTCAACGTGGAAACCGACTGAGGCGGTGTTTGGAAAATTATCAGTCAACGTGACTCACAGGTGTGTGTGGACTGTACACAGACAAAAGCGACTCAGGTAGGGAGTTGGGGGCGGGCACATAAGCGGGCAGTGCGTACTGAACAAGCACCGTTCAACCCCGTCCTTCGCTTTGGAAGGAGAAGGCGCTCCTCCGGTTTTCAGTCACGGACAATTGTATGTTGCTTCGTAGCGTGCATTGTTGCAATGTTACTTTTCTTGGTGGTTTATTAAATTACGGATTTTTCAAATGTTTATTTTTTCCTCTGTGCTTAAAAATCATTTAAAAAGCGGCCTGATTATGCGGCGTATGCTACGCCGCGGGTTGGCTAGTTTAATTTACTAGTTTCTCAAATCCCATCGTAACTAAAGTAGCATGTTAAATGCTTTATTTTGTATTTGATCTTCTATGTGTGTGAATCACTACGTGCTTCCGTTCTTTCTCTTTCTCCAACAGAACGCAGAATCCATTACATTTGTGATATTACAGCTCTCTGAATAATTAAAATACTGAGATGTATACGTGATATCATTTTCATGATGATTGGAATGAAAGCATGTTATTAAACATGGGAACACGATGGTGCAGTGATTGTTCATGTCTCACACAAGATGCTGCTGCGCCATGCGTGACCTTCAATGAAATAATTTATGTAGCAGTACTGTCTCTTTCAAACTTACTGTCTCTTTCAAACGTTTCTTTCTCCAAATACCCAATCGCCACACAATCAGCTCTGTAATAGACATTAAGCCATCTGTACACTTACAACGACGATTCTTCAAAACTTTTAAGGAACATTGAAATATCTTCCTAGTACGTGTTTAATTATTCTATCTGTCTATCCTTCCAGTATCGCGCCAGCCTCAGTAAATATACAGAGTGAGGCAGGAACAATACATGAACTTGCTAACGCTGCGGCACCGTGTCCTCACATGTTAAATTATTAACAATAAAAATTATTTAAATGAAGTCAAAGTTTTATCTGTATAATATAATCAACATATTTTGCTGCATTTCATCTTAAAACAATTATATCGTCGTCATATGTAAATACGCACTTTATAAAGTGGCGCAGGTTGTGCTATATTATAACTGTGGTGCAAGCTTACAGTGGGGTAATTGTACGTATAACTACAAACAGTTCTACAAGGAGCAATTGATTGAGTGCGTTTATAGTTCTTGGGATGAAACTGTTTCTGAACCGCGAGGTCCGTACAGGAAAGGCTTTGAAATATTTTGCCGTGGCTGAGGCAGCGTGTGCTTGATGCTGTATACTGATAATTCTCTTTACGATCAGGTGCTGCTGTGATTCCCCACTCAGATACAGTGATATAAATACTCAGAGTGGTGCAGTGAAAGCTGTGGCAACTCTTAACGGGAGCAGCTGAAAAAAGAAAAAGAAGAAGAAAGTGCAGTGAGAGTAACAATGCTAAAGCAGTTATGGTAATTGGAATACTATGGCTATTCCCTGGACCATTATATTGTTAAAGGTAATTTACAATCAGATGCATTACACTAATAAACAATATGCGATTAATTTCAGTGTATTTATAAAGCCACGTCAGGAAAAGAAAGTTAAACCACACAGGAACAGTAGCACTGCTTTGACGCTGGGTGCTGCCAGTCTGCAAAACCGGGCGGAGAACTTGCGTACGACATGGTATGAGGTACCGTGGAAATGTACGTTGCTTTACGGCAAGTGTAGGTTTTATATATCACGATTTGAAAGTGGAAACGTTCTTACGCAACATTTCTGTGCATACGCACTATTTATACATGAGGCCTCTGGTCCTTATACTTAATTGTCCATTTTGCACTGATCATTTTTTTGCTCATTTGGTCACAATAGTCCTGGACAAGGACTGTCAGGTGTTGTTGTTGTTACCTGAGAGGACTATATAAGACACTTGCCTGCCACAGTGAATTTGATCATTTTGTTTCAGTGCTTTTGGCCACCTTAACTGATCTTAATTTTCTTTTGTAAAATTCAGAATTATGTATTTAGGACTTGTCTCTCTACAGTTCTTTTGTAGTTTAAAACCTTGATTTTGGCTTTTAGGAATACATGTCAGGAAGTGTTCTTTGGCTTGGTCAAATTAACTCTTTTTTGGAATTTTATTTTTGCTTTCTATGTCTTCCCATGTTTAATGGGACCTTCTTATTTGGCTTACTTATTTTATGTTTTTTGCTTATTTCCTCTTAGTTTTATATTGATTGTTTTGTCTTGTTTAATTATTGAAATTTACTATTTACTTATCATATATTCTGCTTTAATTCCATTGATATTCCTACTGCCTCTGTCTGCTACCCTGTTCCTAATGAGAGCTTCCCAATCCCCTAAATAGATAAATAATAAAAGTATTTTAAAATGTGATACCAGAGGATTGTTTTTAATAAATTGAACTGGGACATGCTGTCAGCTTAGACTTTATGAAGAACTGTCTTCTCTAAGCTGTTTGAAAAAAAAAAACAAAAAACAAAAGGGCTACTGGGTGGGTTATACTGCTTGTTGGAAACCAAGCAAGTATGGCATTGTGGTACATGAGGACGCATGGGGTTTATAGATATTATTTGGGGTTAGCCATTACAAACTTAAGCTTTGCAAAGTTGGCATGTACTTTTGACATGAACACACATTCTCATTTATTACGAGTGCTCATGAGGCTTGAGAGATGTCAAATATCATATTTGTTTATTTAAGATTAATACAAAAACTGTGTCCCTTGCAGTAAGACTGTGTTCATAATGAATGCACAATTGTCAAAGATTCATCACAGTGTCCCTTACATGTCACAAATACTTCTTAGCTGCTTGAAGTTAAATGAGAAAAAACAAAATATGACTGGTTAGGCGTTGATTTACATTGTAGTTACAAGCATTTTTTGCATTAGGGTTAGGGTGGATGTCAAATCTCCATATTTCACAGCCTTGTGAATGCAGCATTGAGCAAGCCGCCAAAAGTTGCTATCAGGTACAGAATCATAAGGACAAATCTATTCACATGCAACTGCAACATAATTTACTATTTTTTCCATGCTTAATGCTAGCAAAGAGCATGTTTTTCTTCTCTATGAAGCATAATTTGTTTTGGCCAGCAATTTTTAAAATGGCTCAGATGGTTCAAATAGTTTCATCTGAGACAAAAACCAGTTAAGACTTGTTGCAGATGTCTGACTTCTGTCTCTTTTTTAATATATGATACTGAATGCTCCATTTTCTCAGTATGCTTTGAATATCTGAAATATCCACATAAAAATAAATATGACTGGATTTTTAAAACTTAAACAAGAATTTTTGTATTTTTTTGTTCGTGTTCAAAGTAGTAATATTTTATTGAGTTTTATAGGAAGATATGGAAAAAGAAGATCCACTGTGGCAAACCCTAATGGGAGCAGCTGAAAGAAGAAGAAGAAGATGGGCAATTTGTTATCCTTCATTTTTCAATGTTAACTTATAATTATTACTTGTATGTGAGCAAAAAGGTGCTGCACCAATAATTTTTATACAGAGTCCTGCTGCACACCTCAGTTATACATTTTTATTAACTAGAAGCCTCTTTCTTTCAAATTCTATTTAAGTGTGAGCATTGTCATTTACAATACTATAAATTAATAATTATCACACTATTAGAATAATAGTATCTTCTTTAAAACTACAGCTAGGAATGTCATAAATTTGGATTTGGAGTCGTATGTTTTAAGCTTTCTGGAGTTGAAGTTGGAATTGGACCTTGTTTTTTTTTTAGCCACTCCACAACCCTGCTTGTAAGACATTATTGGTATATTTTTGTGATTTTCATTACATTTTGAACTGTCAAAGTCAACTTCCCTTTTTTAGTGCTTGCTTAGCCTGCTGGTTGCCCAGGGTAAGGCCATATCTGAGCAGGGTGGTCAAGGTTCTGGTCTGCTTTTTTGTAACTTTAAGTAGGCCTCATAAGCTTTTTGCCATGTTCATATCACACTTCCTTGTAATATTTATGATTATCATAACCATCATCATTTTCTGAAACTGCTTTTCCAAGTGTTGGCTGCATTGTCAGCAAACCAAACAGGTTAGCCAATACTTTGTCCCCAGCTACAGATTTCAGCTCTTCTTGGAAAATTTGCAGGTGTTCCCAAACCAGACAAGAGATACACTCACCCCAGGATGTCCTGGGCCTCCCATAGGATCTCCGCTAGTGAGACACGCCCAGAGCACTTTACAGTAAGGGAAGCCATTGAGAGGGCATCCTTGCGTCATACCCAAACCACCTCAACTGGCTTTTCATGATCCCGAGGAGCAACTACTTTATGCTGAGGCTCTCCTTAATCACTGAGCTTCTCATCCTATTATATAATGTCAGCACAGCCACCCTGCAAAGAAGCTTCATTTTTGATCTTTATATTCACAATCTCATTTTGTTTAGTTTTTACCCACAACTCATGACCATAGGTGAGGACAGGTATGTGGATCGACCAGTAAAGCAACGGTTTTGTCTATAGACTCAGCTCCTGCTTCACCATCATGGACCAGTACATCGTCCACAGAACAGCTACTACTGCTCCAATCCATTCGTCAATCTCGTGTTTCCTTTTCCATCACTCATTAACATGATCAATATATATAATTATTCTTTAATAAATCTAAAGTATCAACTATATGTTTAAGTTTTTAATTGTTTTAGCCATTCCATCTAGGAAAAATCATAACAAAGCAGCTATCTGCATCCGACTCCATCCCCAAGTAGAGTAATGCCAAGGGGACTAAAGTATACAACAATAATGTTTTAATTAAAAAAATAAAACAAAAAGAAAGGGATGTTTAAAGAGAGAGCTAAACAGTACAAACCAATCATTAAAAAACAGTAACTGCATGCAGCAAGGGTCCAAGGTGGAATGGATCACCTTTACTTGTTCAATTCAGCACCAAGCACTCAGTCCATTTTCAGTTTCTTCTTCTATCTCATTCTGTCTTATCTTACTGATCATATGACCTCCTAGTGTTGCTGATCTTCCCTTATTGGCAAGGGTGGATGTACTATTAAGGCATTCTGAGTGCATGCTCAGGGGCCCATGAAGGCAGGGGTCTTTTCATCAAATCAATCCCACCCCACCCCCCAATCCCTGCTGGATGAAATGATCTAGTGTTCACTCACCAAAATCATCAAGGGGGAACTGCCAGGTCAAGTCTCCATGCACCATTAATAGGGGGCATTGAGTATGATCAACTGTCTGTTAAGGAGCTCTATTCATTAAGTCCACCAGGGCCTGTTGGGGTCTTAATCTAGCCTTCCCCACTGGCATGTTTGTTTACATACACTCTAGCAGTGTTAGTTTTCCTCTCACTCTTGCAAACTTGTCATGTCATAATTTTGACTGCCAACTTTTCCTGCAGTCAATGTACCACAGCAGTTAAGTAAAAACTTTAAAACCAGGGCTATAAACCTTTGGGTTTAAAGTGCAATTGTAAACATTATAAAAATATATGCATACATGTATACTGCATCAGAAACTTCAGTCATAGTTGACAGGTTACTAATATTTAAAGTAATACTGATACTTTAGTATAGGAAAATAAAAAAGAAAGAAGTTGATTTTCCAACAAAATGTAATAAAATCATCTGCCAAGATAAAAAAGCAAGATTTTTAAAGTACTGTGTATTCAATAATGTATTGCACTTCTATACAAAAAATACTTTTATTGGCAGATGTAATGGGAGGAGAATTCAATTAGCTGAGGCTTTCCATGACAGCTCTTACATCTTGTAATATATTTAGATAGATAAATAGATAGATTCCCCAGGTGGAATTGAAGAGTTGCATAGTGTGGGGGAGGAACGATCTCCTCAGTCTGTCAGTGGAACAGGACAATGACAGCAGTCTGTCGCTGAAGCTGCTCCTCTGTCTGGAGATTATCCTGGAGATTATATATAGCGCCTTTCTCATGCTCAAGGCACTTAGATAGATAGATAGATAGATAGATAGATAGATAGATAGATAGATAGATAGATAGATAGATAGATAGATAGATAGATAGATAGAATACTTATCCATAGCTTTAAAAGTTTTAAAAGTTATCCAGTAACAACAATCAGACATTATATTTAGCATTGACAAAAGTACATAATGAATGGCCTTTGGCTTGCTTATTATGAATAAGTAAGCAAAACTGGACGGCAAGAAGTGGACTTTCAACAGAAAAGGAAAGCATGTTCAGTGAGCTTTGAATTGCTGTTCTGTAATGAATAACTTGAACAGCAGCTGTACAGATGTGGTAAAGTTGGACTTACTCAGGACTACAACTGCAGCTTGTTGGGCCCTTTCTCAGAAGTAATGTTAAGATGAATGTGCCCTGGCAGGTATGCCAATGCAATAAATAAAGAGGGAGCCCTGGAAATAACTATACCAGGGATATATTTGAAAGTAGTGAGATTTGTTGTCCTACATATGGGCTCTTGTCATAAAAACATTCTCTAGTGTTTTGTAGGAATCTTACTTTTGGGACCATCATTATACTTTATTATTGTTTATTTTGTGATTTGACATCAATCATGTGGTTCATTATCATAACCATGATCACTGCCACTTTGAAGCACTTGTTTTTTTACTGGAAGCCATTATGTGGTTTTCCTCCTGTTGGACTGATACCTTGTAGTGGTAGGGGACTTTTGTGACTCAATGACCTGGAGAGCTATAATGGCGGGAAGTTGTGGTCCTGGCAGAGTCACAAATGTCAGACAGATTGAGGAGTAGGGGTGGACAAACAGCGATCCACCTGAGTATGCTGAGCCCATCAATCATTGAAGGTATTTCAGTCTAGGAAATGGAAAACTCCAATATAAAACCAAATTCTACTCAAGGAATTTAGGTTGTCTTGGGACTAACAACTCCATATGAGAAGGTGCTGTTACAGAAACACCAACAGGAAAGTTCATTACCAACCATGTTCTAGGAGGAGCATATGCTCCACCAGGATTGGGCTTGAAGCAGGGCTGCAAAAACCAAAATAAAGGTGGCTCTCAAATACCCCTATTCTCACTCAAGATAACTACACTCCTCGGAACCTGGAGTGTTCAAACAATGTTTTTAAAATTCTTCAACCACTATGGAGATAATATGTAGTCTTACTAAAGACAAAATTCAGAATATTTAACAGCAATGTGAAATCTGTTTTATTGTATGCCTGTGAGACCTGGTGCACCACCAAAACCTTCACTTCACAGAGAAAAGGGCAAAAACAACATAAAAATGATCCACAGAGCCAGAAGCCAAGCATGCAGTGTACACATGAGGCTAGCTAGAAGTGCTGTCCCAGGACAAAGAAAAGTGGCAATCTCTTGTTGACAACATATGATTCATATAGGGTACAAAGGAATAAGAAGATTTTGCAGATGGCAACATGTTTAAGCTTTAAAAAGCTTTCTTTGTTTTCATTTTGACTTGATTCTGGATGGTGTTTCTTGCTTATCGCTTTGGGGTCATTTTCATTTCCCAGCTATGCATAACCCTTGCTTTGTCTTTTGATGACATTATTTGTTGCTCTCATGTTGCCAAGTTATATCTCTCTGCCTTTTCCGATCTAAATAATGGTAGAACAACTGTTTGAAATTATCACACCTCTGTGGGCTTGCTTGGTCCTTTTAATGTACCTTGGAATCGAGGATAGAAAAGCCACCTGGGGCTGCTGGTGAAACTATGTCAGAATGACCCCAGGAGTTCTCTATAACTTTTCCAGCCATAGAAAAGGTTCAGGGCTTTGATCCATATATGACCCTAGAAAGAATTTTAAGAGCCAGTTCTGGATTTGGCATTGAAATGTTGGCAAGGGCTAGCCTGGTGGGGATGGAGAGGCCAATGTGTTTACAGAGGAAGGTGCATGAAGTAGGAAGGAGTGTTGATTTTTGGGTTCTTGGTGCAAGCAAATGTACAAGCTACCCCATGGCTTAGTCAGGAACATTATTAGATAAAGGAGGGCCAGAAAGGATATCATTTCTTTGTTTTTTCTCATTGTGTATTTGATTACTTCTGCTGCATTACATAGCCCTTTGTGTTTATTTCTCTCTATCCTTCTATATAAAAGCGGTCGGGATTGTCCTTCCGTCCCGTGAGTGCTACGCAGGCGTGGAGTTTCACGCCCCGTCCATTTTGCAATGCACGATGGGATTTGTAGTTTCGTTTTTCCAGGTAAAAGATGCTTTTCTACTCCAGACTGTGCGATATCTTCTTCTTCTTTCTTACTATATAAAAGCGGTTGGGATTGTCCTTCCGTCCCGTAAGTGGAAAGCGTAGCGGTATTCCGCTTATCACAGACTTACTACTTGCAGCTTGCGGTACGAAGCGACATGATGTGAGCAGAGTTCTGGTGCTCCCGTCGTTCCCTTGCTTTTGTGTGTGATGCGCTGGAAAAATAGACAAAATTATGTCTCTGGAAATAATTAATGTTGATGGAGTACAAATGTCTCACCGCGTAGTAAATATCAGGGGGGGTTCAAAAGGGCGACCTCAATATAGAAAAAAAGTTTACATTTCATCACAAAAATAACAGAAACTATGAGTATTAAAGTAATACCGCTCAAATGCAATATAACCAAATTAATGAGTTTGTATAAAATATCAAATTGATCTACATATTGAATTGCCTTAAGAAGTGGTCAACTTAAAAGTCGGTCGCCTTAAAAGGCAGGTCAGCCTAGTTATATAAAAAAATCCTAGGATGAGACAAGACTTTTTAGCCTGAGATGAGATGTGACCTTTTCAGAGAGATACTTTCAAATCCCGCTAGACAAGACTTTGTGGAAAGAGATTTAACCATGCCCAGGGCCGGAAATAAAAGACAAAGAGTTGATGAAAAAGTAGAACATTGTAAACAGGTTTAAAAACATTGGTGCGATACACATGCAGAGCAGGTTAGAGACAATGCAAGTACTAAATTCGAATGTCTCAATAAAATGATAGTAAAGATCGCATTAGCAAAAACAAACGGAAATTATTACTCAGTGAAATAACAGAACAGCGAAATAAGATTGAATATATTGTTCGGATTTAAACTTTAAATCTTAGATTTGTAGATTGTTTAATTTGTGTTGCCATCAGGGAAAAGTAGTGTATCTTCACAAAGAAGAGGCGTATCTGTGAGAATCAAAAGATTTGTTATTTGGTGAAAGTGAAATCCACATATGCGAGTGGCAGAGATGCAAAGTGGCTGGCACGTAGCGCAGGCCAGGGGGTTGGCGAGCAAAGCGAACAGGGGGCAAAGCCCCCTAGTCTTATTAATAAACCACTCTTTTTACTTTCCTTGCCCTTTTTGTTGTTTTATGTGTTTGGGGTGATGCTCAAGAGCCGACAGGCCACATGGTTAACCGATTCCTTATTTAAGAAAAACAACCTGAGTCTAGCATTTTTGTTATTTTACTTATTAGACGTTAATGGATTTTTGATTGGTTTCTTAATGATAAACTGTTCAACTACATTAATGGAGATAAATTCACACATGGATTGTTAAGAGTTCTAGTTGAGTTACAACATTGTGGCACTTGTGTGTGGAGGGGTGGCTGGGGATGCATGATTAAGGTGGGGAAACATTCATCAGAATGTCTTAGAAAGGATAAAATTGTTTAACTTGAAAAAAAGAATCTTGTATCATAAAAATACAAAGAGTCTGCATGAGCTTTCCATATAAAATGAATGCACACAAGCATGTATGTGAGGTCAAACATGTACTTCTTAAATAGATAGATAGATAGATAGATAGATAGATAGATAGATAGATAGATAGATAGATAGATAGATAGATAGATAGATAGATAGATACTTTATTAATCCCAAGGGGAAATTCACATAATCCAGCAGCAGTATACTGATACAAAGAAACAATATTAAATTAAATAGTAATAAAAATGAAAAGAATTAAAATAAAATTAATGTTCGCCTTTACTCCCCCGGGTGGAATTGAAGAGTCGCATAGTGTGGGGGAGGAAACGATCTCTTTAGTCTGTCAGTGGAACAGGACAATGACAAAAGTCTGTCACTGAAGCTACTCCTCTGTCTGGAGATGACACTGTTCAGTGGATGCAGTGGATTCTTCATGATTGACAGGAGTTTGCTTAGTGCCCGTCGCTCTGCCAAAGATGTTAAACTGTCCAACTTTAATCCTACAATAGAGCCTGCCTTCTTAACAAGTTTGTCCAGGCGTGAGGCGTCTTTCATCTTTATGCTGCCACCCCAGCACACCACCGCGTAGAAGAGTATAATAAATAAATAAAGTAACAGTCTATGTTTTCTATTTAACTGGATTACAACATAAAGTTCAAATTGTGTTTTGTCACTTCTACATTTTTGATAAAACCAACACTAGTATTTGTAACTCTTAACCTACCTGCATAGAAAAGTTGTAACAAGAACTTTCACCTTTTCTAACAGCCTTCAGCTCAAAGTAGAATCCATACATGGAGATTGTTTTAGTGTGATATTGTGCTTCCTGAAAAGAATTTAATGGGAAAACATTAAATAAAATAAAAGGTGTCATTTTGCTTGGCTTTTCTCTACATGGGAAAACATTAATTTTTTAATAAAAATTAATTTTTGCATGAATGGCAAAGAAAGAAGAACTCTTTTGGATCCACCTTATATGCAGCACCTGACATCTCCCAGAAACACCTCTATAATTCTATGTTAGAATTTCCTGTCTGAGAAAATAAAACAGCAAAGATGTATTATTCTGTTTGCTCATAGACGATCTGGAGTGCCATGAGCTTTCAGTGAAAGCCACAGTATGAAGGGAAGCTTTAGGGTAGCAGTGAGGGAGATGTCAAAAGGTCTCGATCATCTGATAGGTTTAAATGAAGACATACAGATAAGAATTCAGACCTCATTTGAATAGCAAAGTACATGCAAGTTTTCATTTCATTTTCAGAGGCCTCCAGTGAAAGGGCAGGATCATGGTGAACATTCCTAAAGATCATTCTGAAACAAACAACAATCCAGAGTACTCCGAGTAGCTGGTGTATAATATTATTTATGAGTCTGGTCAAAGCCAAGCTTCTAGCTGCAGCATGTTTGACAAAGTAAGAAAAAAAAACAGATTGCAAAGAATGCAAAGCAGTGTTTCAAATATTAAATATAGAATATTAAGTACATTTCCATAGAAATGTGAAATGTCAATGATATTGAGAGCGATCATAGCCTGAGTCTCTAAATTACAAAACAATTATTTTAAATACAGTAAATGTAAAATTGCAGAAAGAAAATAAAACTGGCAGCCAAATACAACCACTGATTGGATTTACTTACCCCTTCAATTATCAAGCCAAACCGCAGGGCTTGGGTATCAAAGTCCTCCAAGAACGGCATGTCTCCTCCTCTGTGCAACTAAAATATTTAAAAGTGAAATGTTAATCATACATATTGTAAAGCTGAATGCTACTACACATTTTCAAAAGCATTCCTTCTTGCATTACATACAGTAAATTATTTTTCAGTGTCTAGAGTTGATTTGGGAGATACAGTGTGTCATTAATCTCCTGCAGCATAAACTCTGCATTTGGAAGAAAATGGCTGACACCTCCTGCTTGTCTCCTGCATTTCTAGCTGGGAATATGTGCTATAAATCATATGACATTTAATTCTTTGAATCAACTTTTTTATTGATTCAGATATGGAGGTTTCAAGATCTTCAACCCTCCCCTTAAGGGGTATCCTGCAGTACCACACAAGAAATTGCAGTTCTCATTTCCTCAGCTTCATCTGTCAACTGCAGAATGTCTTCTGCTAAAACTACAAAGCACACGTTCCTGAACTAGTTTCCACCTATCACAGAACGAAAAGTTCTACTTTCATCCACTAGGAACTTTGGTATGTCATCTTGTGAAGAGGGATTGCATTTTCCTGATGAGTCACCGATCTCTGGATTTGTTCTAACTGGTTTTTGGAAATGTTCTTCTATAATTAGCCCTCTGTTGAGAACCTTTTGTTTGTGCTGGGATGTGTGGACTAGTGGCTATGGGGTTGGACTCTCAACCACAGGCCTGTAAACTCCATTTACTGTGTTACTCTAAACGTATCACTCAGCCTTGTGTCTGAAGCTGCTGGGTGGCCATGGCACTTGAACTTCTAATTTAGATAAAATGGCTTGAAAAATGATGGATGGATGGATGGATGGATGGATGGATGGATGGATGGATGGATGGATGGATAGATGGATGGATGGATGGATGGATGCTTATTACGAAACACAAGCAGCAATAAACCCTTTACTGATCTGAGAAAATATTTGGCAGCACTTTCATCTCCTAATATTTTAAGCAAGGTTTTGAGCACTGGAGTAAGAACTTCTTGTGTTAATAATAATAATACAGGTTGAGTATCCCTAATCTGAAATGCTCCAAAATCCAAAATTTTCTGAGGACCTTTGTTGTCTTTAATTTTTTTTTACTGTGTAAATGTATAAGTGGATGTGAAAAACACGTGTGCAGATTCTAAATGGATTTTTTCATTCAGAGCCAGGAAGGGTAGGTTGACTTCTGTGAAGCACCATGCAGCCAGGATGCATGATCCACCTCTGTAGTGAGGTCCCTGTAACACGAATGTACTGTAAGTTTAATGTCACTGTGCTCTTTACAAGAAATTATTTTATGGATTCATTCATATGTGCAGGCCAAGTTTGGCACACAGGGGATAGGCGCAGCATTTAGAAACCACTAGTTTAGCAGTTTTGAAGGGGACAACTGCGAGGGTAGGCATTGAGCTATTCCTGTATTTTTTGGAGGTGGGGTTGAGTGTTTTCCTTTCCTTGTTTGGAGACCAGAGAGGACCTGCACGTGGAACAGACAGTATATAAGGCTTGGACTACTGCCAAAACACTTTGAAGCCGAAGGATGGATGATGTTATCCGTCCGGAAAATCCTTTCAGCGCAGCAACAGAAAATGGCAGACTGTATACATCAAGTTTCTACCTTGTATATTGTCTTCTATGGCTTCCTCCGTTTGTAAAGCCGCATAAATCGTCAGTAAAGAAAGCTAAGTTATCCTTTTCTTTTATGTGATTTTTCACCGCCGTGTCACTATGGGAGGGATATCGCCTTTTACATTATATCTGTATAGTTTCTGGTTACTTAAAATGACGCAATTATTCCAATTAGGGAGCTTTTGTTTCTAAAGGAAACATTCCCCCATGAAGCAGCGAATGTCATGAAGCACCATTACTCGATTAACTATCGGGGAGGTGGGGAGTCTTTCATGAAGCACTGCGACGTTTGGTAGATGCTGTGTGGCAGTTTCTGTATACTGTGCAGGGGTTTTGGGAGTCAAAAAATAACACCTGCACTATGTGTTAATAAAATACCATTGGTTATGGATAACAAAAGCAGCGTCATCTTGCAAGGTACCCTTATTGCAATATGAGAACAGTAAATTGCTCCGATTACATTAGGAGAACTGGACACTGGTGCAAATTGCCTTTTAATGCTCGCAAAAATAGGTTATGTTTTATATACATACATTACAACCATAAGAAAAATGAATGCTGTGTCTCATCAGTTGATTAATGGCTTCCAGCACAGGGAACATGATGGAGCAAAGCTTGACTGACATATTGCAGAATTGTTGGCTAGTTCCCTGAGAAGTGACAACAGGTAGTAGATATAAACCGATGAAAAACTAAGAAACTTTTTCAGTGTAAATACACAGCATTGACCCTGTTAACCACCTTAGCGTTAAACCTGAGTGTCACTAGGGCTATGAAAACAGTGTTAAAAGCATTATGGCTGAGCATTACTTGGGCAACTGTATAGACGCATCTCGCGTAAATGTTAGACCTGAGGATTACTCAGGCTAAAAGAGCTAACAGCGTTATTCTCAAGCGTTACTTGGGGAGTATATAGGCGTGTCTTACATAAGTGCCACCCCCAAACGTTACCCAGGCAACAGTATAGACACATCTTCTCCAAATCTCATAATGGCATCATGTAAGAAACATTTGTCAGTAGCCCAGGTGTTGCACACTCTTTACAGTGATACCGCAGTGATGTTAAGGAGGCCATCATCAGAACTGATGATAAAGTGAATCTGTCTTCAAGCTGTGAAATTGAAATAGACAGTGAAACCGAAAGTGATTCTGATGAATCTGAAAGTGACTCTCACGTTTGGGTTTCTGTTGACCCTGCTTCAAATCAGCCAGCACCACCTCGTTTTGATCTTGTGAGGCAGCCAAGAATAAAAGTGAATGTTAACAGCCAAGATCCACTTACTTATATGAAGTTATCTCTTGATGATGATGTGATTGAAAGAATTGTTGTTGAGATGAACCGTTATGCAGAACAGTGTTGGGTAAATGAGTATATGCCTAAACAGTTTTCCCATTCAAAGATGTACCACACAAAAGACATATTTTGACAGTATATACGGTATTGGCAGCATTATTATTATTATAATTCATTTCATGTTATTACTATTCATCATTATTTGAATTATTATTATACCTTTTACTTTTCTGACTTTGTACTTTTAGTGTTTTTTTACATTTTACAGTTAATAAAAATGTCATTTTTCAAGCCAAAATTTGAAAATATCCAAAATACTTCTGGCCCCAGGTATTTCAGATTAGAAATACTCAACTTGTATATACATTTTATTTACAAGTGCCATTCATGATAGTTAAAATAAAAAATAAAACAGATAAAGAAGACAAAATAACCCTAATACAGATGTACACCTTATACATCCACCCATACATACATCCATCCATTCTCCAAACGATAAGAGCATATGCTCTATAAGAATCTGCAGCATTCTTTCATTACTAAATAAATAAATGCTAATCATCTTCTGTTTTACTGTACAATAACCATATGAAAGAGAAAAAATTGGCATAAACCACAAGTTATGAAAGCCTTCACTCTAAAATTCAATGCACCTGGCTCATGTAGTCTCTCTCTATGAGAATGTCCTCTTGGGCCACTAAGATAGGAAGAAGGGCAGAGTCTTCGAAATGGTGATCAGTGAATACAGACATGTGAGACATATCTTTGTAGTTTACTGGATAATTTTGGAGATGATTCCACTGCATTCGAATCAAAAATGCAAAATGTATCACACACTGTCCTATACACTGTCACTTATGACAGAATAACTGAAGCCTTATATGGACACTAAAGAGATGAATGTAGGGGTGGTACCACAGCTTGCTGTTTTTTCTGTGTTATATAGTATGTCAGCCAGGATTTTTGGCTCCTCCTCTTTCACTGGTCAAGACTCCTGTCTCCAAATATTATTCCCATAAGGCTTTAGGTTTCGAATGTATGATGTGTACTGATAATTCTGGAAGAAATGCAATAAAACATGCGTTTTGCACATTTTGAGCATATGACTGGATTACTGACTTGTAGATGATATGATTTTCTTTTTCTTTTCTCTGTGGTTATGTTTCACATTGCCTTTGTACAGTATTGGTCACAGGTTCTATTATATCGAAAACCATTTTCTCTTCATTCTACATGAAAAGACGAAACTTTTTCTCACCCATCACTACAAACTACATGGGGTAAGTATATAAAAATATGATTTGGGGTGTAATAGTTCTTTAAGGGTGAGTCAGTAGACCTCAGTCTTCAATATCACTGTCCTTGCATCTTTAGAAATACTTAATAAAAAATTCCTTCACAGCAAATACTGCCTGGTGCAAACTGCGCTAAGAGAGATTGTTGACTGTTGGGTTTCTCTATCAATTTATTCCTCACTGTTATTGAAAATTTTGAGCGAGTAGGTTGGTTCCAGGGCTGCAAGGCATGAGTTATGAGCAAAGATTAAAACGGTTGAGCCTTTCAGTTTAAGCAAAAGGGGATTAAGAGGTGACATAATTAAAGTGTTAAGAATTATGAAAGCAATTATTACAGTGGATCGAGACTGTTAGTTAAAAATGAGTTCGAGAAGAACAGCTAGAAACTTGTTAAGGGTCAATTTTGCACAAACAGGAAGATTTTCTTCATACTGAGAACCAGAGAAACTTGGAATAATTTACGAAGCAGCGTAGAAAACAGTAGGACTTTAGGGATTTTAGACTCAAAACTGGCAATCTTTGTTAGGTTCAATGGCCAATTCTCATTTAGATTGTTCTAATATTCTAATTTAAGAATTCAAAACTCTTAAACTGAAAATGAAGGACAAAAAGCTGAACACAAAGAGTGTCTATCTGAATGTCATTGATAAATAAAGTCCATATTTCCTCATAGCTTTGACCTTAATCAGACAATTTTCGTAAAAAGTTGTACAACCACACTAGTCATAATTTCCCATTTCACAATGTCGAGAAAAGCCAACCAAAATGACACCTTTTATTAGCTAACTAAAAAGATTACAATATGCAAGTTTTCAAGGCATCTCAGGCCCCTTCTTCAGGCAAGATGTAATGTCAAACACTTGAAATCCATTCCGGCTAAATGTTTACTTAGCAGCAGGAGTGGGCTTGAAATAAAGAAAGTGAGTGAATGTGGGAGTGTGCACAAGTGTGCTTTGTAATGGATTGGCACCCCAACCAGGGCTGGTTTCTGCCTTGTGACCGCCAATTTTGCTGAGATACAGTCTGACTCCCTACAATCCATAACTGAATAATCATATTAGAAAATTGATGGATGAATGGATAGAGAGCAAGAAAGAAAGCCTAAAGTATTTGTTATAAAAATCAAAGTGATCTCACTGTGTCAGACATAAACAGGCTGAGTTGTACTCATGAAATATTTCCAGATGACTGAAATCAACATTTGCCTTTCAAAGTTCATGGTATTGCCAAATGTGCCTCAAGGCTGCAGACGGTAACTTAGTAGGATTGAAGTTTCCACTTTAAGCAGTGTAATTGTTTCAAAAGGTTGGCATGACAGTTAGAGCCAATTCCTCACAAATTATGGAGACTGGGCTTGATTCCAGGCTTTTCCAGCTCTCTGTGTGGTGCTTGCATTTTTGCCTTTTGTTTAAATGTGCTAGGAAAAGCAGGCACATTTGTCTTTTTTATATATTCATTTGAAGTTTCAATTTTGTATGAGATGCATTCTTTCTGTTGTTACTTTAGTTATGACTGGCTAGAGCTACCAACATGTCATCTATCCTCATCCGGCTAGATCTTTCATCTGCCTTTGATATAGTTAACCACTAGATCCTTCTTCTCACTCTCTCTGACCCTGACATCACTGAGACTGCCCTTAGGTGGTGTAAGTCCTACCTCTTGGGCAGATCCTACTGTGTATCCTGGTTTGGGGAGATGTCAAGGCTGCACCAGTCAAGCCAATGATTGGTGCTGTACCCTGTTCTCTTCTCTCTCTATACACCTCCTCACTGGGCCCTGTCATCCTGTTTTATGGTTTCTCTTATCAGTGCCATGCCAATTATATGCAGTTGTACCTGTTATTCCCTCCAGAATATCAGCAATAGTCTCTACATGTCTTACTGATATTGCAATCTGGTTAAAGGAGCACCAACTCCAGCTCAACTTGGTAAAGATGTACCTTCCTTTTAACCCAGGTTCATCTGTCTATTCACTACACCATCACTTATCAGCTTGGCTCATTATCACTAACACCCGCCAAATCATTATGCAACCTTGGGGTGGTGATGGACGACCAGCGTCCCTCACTGACCATGCTGCAACAGTCTCTTGATCTTGCAGGTTCACTCTATACCACATCTACCAGATCAGACCATATCTGACAGAGTATGCAACACAACTCGTTGTCCTGTCTTTGTTCTTGGTAAGTCAGGGCTACCGCAAGTCTCCGGTGGTAGGAATACCTCCATGTGTTACCAAGACACTGCAGATGATTCAAAATACAGCAGCATGTCTGGTGTTCAACCAGCTGAGGCAGGCACATGTCACTCCTCTTTTTAGATCATTACATTGGCTCCCTGTAATGAAATGTATTAAGTTTAAATCATTGATGCTTGCCAAGAGTAGTCAGTGGGTCTGAACTTAAATACAGTGCCCTCCATAATGTCTGGGACAAAGGCACATTTTTTCTTGCTTTACCCCTCTGCTCCACAGTTTAAAGTTACAAATCAAACAATTCAGGACCGTGTATAAAAGGTGTTGTAATTTGTAATGTGAGCAAAATATATGCAAATACCCTTAAATTAAAGTCTACAATGTATACTTTAATTACATCTGAATTGTTTCATTTGTAATTTTAAACTGTGGAACAGGGGGATAATTGAAGGGAAAAAAAGTGTCTTTGTCCCAAACTTTATGGCAGGCACTGTATATGGAGGCACTTATGAGGTCTTATGCTCCTTCTCGGCCACTCAGGTTTGCTAATGAGCAGCGTCTGGTGATACCACCTCTTTGTGGCATCAAAACTCAGTCCAGACTCTTTTCTTTTGTAGCTCATCTGCCCACCTCCATCCAAACTGCTAACTCCTTCGATGTATTTAAGAAGTATTTGAAGACTCTCTGTCTAATTGATATTAGCTATTAGGCTTTGTAATCATGGAATTGTAACTCCCTTGCATTTTGGTCTGAGCTCTCCACTTGTGATGATCCATTTTGTAACCTTGTTCTGTAACACTTATTGCCCAAGCAGTCCCTCAGACTGATGCTTGACCTCTTTTTTAAGTTGCTTTGGATAAAAGTGTCTGCTAAGCAAATAAATGTAAAAGTACATTTGTTATGGAATATTTTGTGTTTAGTTATGATTCTATAATTCTGAGTTATTTTGATAACATATTTATTTATTTGCTGTTATGTGCCTTATGTGCTCAAAGTAGAAACAAAGAAGAAGGGGTCCCCTGATGTGGCAGTCTTGCAACTGCTCTCAGCATTGTTTAATAGACTTAAAGGTTATTATTCTGCCAATTGCGTGGCAGTTTTAAAAGGGATATGGACAAGGCAAGGAAACACAGCTAAAAAAAAATACTAGGTCATTGTTGTTATATTTCCACCAAAGCACCTTCCCTAGCTGGGATTCAAATGCTGTTTATTTGTCTGTTTTGTGCATTATTGATTTCTTTGTTCATGTTAATATTGTTGGTCATTTAGTTTCTATGTATCTTCTTTTACGTTTTTGTGGGTGGTCCCACAAGAGGAGGGGCCACCCGCCCACGACCACAAGGGACTGCTCTCAACCCTATTAAGGCTGAGGAAAACTCACAGTCCCTTGCGGTTCATTCAATGCACTCATGGTGGTGGTTAGTTCTCCTATGTCTGTTGCTCTTTGATTATTCTGATTTTATAGGCTTTTTGCAACCCTTTTTTGATTTTGCCTCTGATATTTTATATTGGAACTGTGATTGCTTTGCTATTTTGAAGGCACTGCCTTCTGTGTTTTCTGTGCTCTACAGAACTTCTTGTTAAACCAAGCCTTTTTTGAATAATAAATCTTTTTATTTATTAAGATTTTTTTGTTGTACTTTGTGTGACTAGCCGAGTTTTGATGGTTTTTACAACCTCTAGTGAGCATTTTCGAGTATTTCTTGGGCCTTCTTGTGCTTTGGGACTATCTAGTTTAAAAAATTATTAAGAAATCTATAATAGTTAATTGAAATGTCTAAGCCAAAACACAAACATACATTGTAGATGTCATTCAGAAGATAAAGGTCAAAAAAGAACACTTAAATAATTAAAGTGGTAAACATGCTAGAAGGTTTGAAAGTATCCGTAATTTTAGACAGAGGGGAAGTGTGCAATGCTGACTCTTATACCATTGCAATGGTGTGTTCTCGCACAATCCTGTCATCCTTGCATAGTAACAACCACCAACAAAATAAATCATAAAAATGGCAGTACCCATATGGCATCATGGGAAAATTAACTATTTCAAAATTATATTGAAATTCAAAATAAATGAGAGAAACATATTTTTTGACATAAGAACCACAGAAAATATACAAAGCACCCAGAACAAGTAACAGGAAAACTGGAAAAAAATGTAAACAAGATCATAATAAGCATTATTATGATCTGGTCTTATTTTTAATATTTCTAGGGCTTTAGAGCATGCATCTCCATTCTGTTTCCTTCTTTTAGAGTGTTTTGATATTAGACAAATTAATTTCTTTAATTGTTTTTTTGTTTTAAGCACTTTAACATATTTCATATCTTGGCATGGCTCCATGTTGTTTTTCAAAGGAAGACACTATTTTGTGTGCACTTGCTACCCGATTGCTGTGCATAGTCCGCCACACTTGTGTGGTGTCTGGCATCATCCATGCAACAGTGTAAAGATTAGTCCAAGATTGTAGATTCAAGCCAAACCTTGTGTGTGTATTAGCATCGTGCATTTAGTCTTCCAGGCTTTTGATTCCTTTGCAACAGATTTTGACATCTATTATGTTTAGTGTTTCTGGCTTTGATTACTCAGTAGTTTGAATTCCCGGTTGTGGTCTCTGGCCGGCTTGTCATCCTGGCCAATACCCCCAGGCCATCAGATGGAGCCCTCCCTGCAGCATGGAGGTGCCCCAAAGACCAGCAGGGATTCATGGACAATGGAGTTTTCATCCACAGCCCTACTGGATACCACAGGGGCCGCTAGAGGGAGCTGCAGGAAGAAGCAAAGAGTCATATGTGCTTTGTAACCCAGAAGTGCGTCATAGGCAAAGCGACAGCAGAAGTGACGTACTTCCGGGATGAAGAAAAAGGACTTTTTATCTGACCCGGAAGTAATAAGGATCACATGGACTGGGGATTGGAACACTACAGGGAATATAAAAAGACTGTGGGAGCTTCCAGAGGGGTGGTAGGAGGGCAACGCGTCTGGGAGTGGTGGAGAGTTTATTATTGATTGTGGTTGGTGAATTTTTTGAGTATTGTGGAGGAGAGGGTGCTTTGTGCACTGTGCTGTGAAAATAAAGTCAACTTTTGGACTTTTACTTGGTGTCTGGAGTCTTGGACAGGGATTCAAGGGAGCGATAGCGACCCCCTATCTGTCACACGGTATAATCCAGTCTTTTGGGTTGAAGATAGGAACTCTTGACCAATAAATGAGAATGAGAGGTGGGTCTTCAATTGAAAAAGCCAATCCCATGTGGGTTTAGTTTCCTGTTTATGATGTGTTCCATAAGTATATATTTAACCATATTTTATCAAAAAAGTATGCATTTGACATGTTTTGTACATATGACTGGATAACTGTCATTAGGGTTATACGTCATGAACAATGATAATGATTATTTTTGTGTATTTTTCATGGACGTTTTTCACATCATTTGTCATTATACAGCTTTTGTCATTATTGGCTTCTATTATATCTGGAACATTTTCCCCGACATTCTGCAAGAAAATATGAGATTAAAAATGTTTTTGGCCATTATTAAAAATTACATGGGGCAAGAAAGATATACAAAATATAATTCTTGGATAGATCTGCCTATTTAAGATTGTGTCACACATCTGTTGTTATGCCAGCTTTGGGTTAATTCTTAAAAGGCAAAATGCATGTTAATGTGAGATAAACTTGTTTTGGCATCCTTGTTTTTATTCTGCTTAGTTTTTGACATTGACTATGGTTTTGTGCTCATGCTTTGGTCCCTCTAATTTAGTTTGTCTCCTCTGGTTTTTGAAACTGTGACCGCATTCTAGTCTTTTCCCATTTAATTCTATACATGTCCTAGTACTCCTCATTAAATTTAAAATCTTACTTTGAACACTTTTCATTATAGAAGGCAGATAGCAGGAAGTCTCATACCAGTCTTTCACAGGAAGAAAACATCCATTCAGCCTACCTATTCTTGAATGTAGGGGGTTTGTTTTGGGGTAAATAACCCTATAATGGTGTGCAGAAAGTGCAATGGACATCGGCTGCATCAATTCAATTGGACTGGAACCAAAAATGTAATGTCTCCCGAGACTGCTAAGGGATAGGGAATCCTTAGAAAAGAGATACAAGCAGTGCCTGAACCTTGCATTAAAAAGCAGAAGGGCAGGAAGGGTCATAGAAGATTGCCAATAAATGATAAGATCTCCTGGGAGGCAGCTGACATGTTATCCCTAGCAAGGAACCTTGAGGTCATGTTACCTATTTTTGTTGGAAGTCCATATTTTTCTGCCTCACTTCTCCGAGCATAATTATCAATTTGGGACCTGTACGTCATATCCAGCCTGCTGGCAGGTTTTTCTCTGTAGCTAAGTCATCCTTCAACACAGTGTTTTCAGTTGTATTAAAATTATGTAGACTTTCTATAAAGTCGAGCCCATGGAGGTTGAAAAGAAGCAAATGGAGTACAGTATTCATGTTAAAAAACCATGCAAGAATTGGGAGTTAATTCATAATGGAATTAAGTACCATAATCCTAGTTTTGATTTACCCTTTCAGTTGTTGAAATTATTTCACATCTTTGAAAGTTTCATTTATCATTACTGCCATGTTACTAAGCACCCACTGTAAAGGTATAAATGTCAGTGCCATGCATTTCCTGGATGTTCCAGATTGCACATACAACAACAATTTAATTTTGTGCTTGGGCATTGAAGTTTCAGTTAATTGATTTCCTGGCAATGAACTTTGACCTGCTTTTTTAACCTTAGCCAATTATAACTACTTCTTTGTAAGAAAAAAAGTCACAATCAGGAATAAGACTTCCCACCCCTGAAGTATTGTGTCATTATCCCTACTATTGAGCCACCAAAGTCAAACTGGCCAATCAGATTGCTCAGAAGGACCAGACACACACCCACACCCATACCCACACACGCACACCCATACACACACCCATTACCATGATTTTTACATTTTTTTGACTCCATGCGCATCTGCTAAACAGCTCCTCACTGAGCTTATGAAAAATCATATCATATGGAGCAAAAACCTCCTCGATCAAAGGAGTCATTGTAGCGTTAGCAAGGCAAGCAGAATGGCCTGCATTTACTAACATTACAAAGTAGTAATAAACATACTTGATGACCATCAGCGAGTAGGGAACAGGATCATCAGGCTGCTACCATTCATTGTGGAATTGCTAACTTACTGCATAATAATGCTTTGTGAAGATACGCACCAGCCACATCTGAGGCAGAAGCTGAATTTGCTGAATTTCTTCAAGCTGCAGACCTGTAAAAAAACGATAATAAAACTGTCATTTATAATGTGTTTAATCCATTTGCATCTGTGTCACTGTGCCTGTGCCATGAGGGTAGTTGAATTCTCCATTAATTCCCTTTGTTTCCCAATTGGTCTGGGGCACCTTATTTTTTCCTTAATTTGTGTTTCTAAAACTCTTTGGGCACAACGAATGTCTGAGATCTAGGCAGGCTGCTATGGCTCATTCAAAGTAAATTAATTTCAATCAATAAAAAATGTGCTCACAAATCTATATATTGTGATTGCCTCACTCACTCACTCACTCACTCACTCACTCACTCACTCACTCACTCACTCATTCATTCACACATGAACAAAATCACTATTTCCTGTTTAGTTCAAATGCTCAAATTTGGCAGGATCTAGACCGGTAGGTATCCACGGATAAAGGACATTTTGATATATCAGTATCTATTGGTAAAAAAAAATCCCTTACAATAGAAAAACTAAATACCCCAAAAGCTCAAAAATGCCTTGTTGAATTTGATTAAAATTAAAGTTTTTTATTTGTTTGTAAATTTTTTATTTGTTTATATTTATTAATATTATGCTAAATTGCATACTCTGTGCTGCGTTGAGAGCATTCTTTATGCAAATCAAGGACATAGCAGATACAATTGATTGGTTAACGCGAATAACACTGGTAACCATTAGAGTGGATGGACAACTGAGCTATGGTGGTGTCCTGGACAGAAAAAAAGAGAAGTGATCACATTTTGAAATGGAAAGAAAAAGTTCAGAAATGATACATAGCTTAATAGTTGGCAAGTGCTGTTTTTTTTGCTGTTGACTACCAGCACTCTTAGATGTGGACTGAGTCTCATTTTGGTTATCTGTTCCACTCCATTGATCTCTGTCAAACAACGAGCAAGGAGTGGGTAGTGTATTCCTGTAAAGCGTCAAGCACAGTGAAATACTCTAACATGAACCACGAGATTGTCCCCTGTGGAATTTCAGCAGCCATGAGTATTTTCAAAGGGTGAAAGAAGTGATAACACCTGCACAGAAGTTCAAAAGGGAACATAGTGCAGCTTAGAGGGAACATAGCTGATTTCCTGTTTCAAATCAAAAGAATACATTTTCTTTTAAAATTGTATTTTCTAATGACACAAAACCCAAGTCAATAGGAAAAGCAGGAATTGATCTATGACAGGAATTTTTTATACATGGTCAATTGTAAATGAGTAAGCGGCCTCAGTGAAATATAATTAGTACTTGTTTGAGATACAGTATGCCCTTATCCATGTCCAGTTACAACTATTAAGATAAATTGGTTATATTTCTTTTGTTTTTCCAATTGGAGCACAGGCAGCTGAAGGGAGTTATTCATGGTCACAAAGTGTCAGCAGCAGGATTTGACCACACAACCTCAGGGTTTAAAGTCTTAGGTTCAAAGCCTTAACCATTAAACCAAATGACAATAATATTAGACGTTGGTTAAAAAAAAAAAAAATAGACAAACAAATATTGTTTAAGGAAAGCACTTTGTTAGTCACATAGTACTTCTGAATAAGTATAACAGATTAAGTGACGACACTGTAATAGAGGCCCACTGTTTTACAAAGTTTCCTGGGCAAATAACACACCTAGTAAATATTTACCAAACATTTTAAAAGAGTTGTGCCCCATAGATTTGGCATCTTAGATTCTAATTCCATGCCTGATTGTTGCAAGTGTGGAATTAGTATGTTGCACCCATATCCCTTTATTAATTATGTATTTATTTATTAATTATTATTAAATAAAGTATCTATCTATCTATCTATCTATCTATCTATCTATCTATCTATCTATCTATCTATCTATCTTCTCTAACATTCCCAAAGGTGTGCAGGTTAAGATAACTTGCAACTCTACCTTTGACCGTGTGTGGCTGTGAACATTAGTGGACCCTGTGTTGGACTGGTGCCGTATCCTAGTTTGGTTTCTCTCCTGGACCTGATGCAGTTAGGATAGGCTCCAGCTGCCACAAATCTGAACCGGATTGAACAGATACTATAATGTTATTTTTGTTACGTTATAAGGAGACATGTACCTCTGCTATCCATTCATTTTAAGGAACCTACTTTTCCATTAAAAGACCACAGGTAGCCAACTACACACTGGAATGGGATGCTAGTTCATCTTGGTACACACTCACTCACACATCTGCACTCACTCATTTACAGTCATTAATTAAACTAACCTTTGGGCTAACAGCAACAACAACATTTCTTTATATAGCACATTTCAATACAAACAATGTAGCTCAAAGTGCTTTACAAGATGTCAAAGAGAAAGTTAAAAGAAAGACAAAAAAACAAATAAGATTAGGCAATAATATTAAAGAATAAGTAACAAAGAAAAAAACAAAAAAATCTATATGATCTTAAAAACATATATATAGGTGTTATCAACAAGTATATATATACTAGGCTGACCCGACTTTTAAGTTGACCACTTCTTAAGGCAATTCAATATGTAGATCAATTTGATATTTTATACAAACTCATTAATTTGGTTATATTGCATTTGAGCGGTATTACTTTAATACTCGTAGTTTCTGTTATTTTTGTGATGAAATTTAAACTTTTTTTCTATATTGAGGTCGCCCTTTTGAACCCTCCTGATATTTACTACTCAGTGAGGCATTTGTAGTCCATCAACATTAATTATTTCCAGAGACATAATTTTGTCTATTTTTCCAGCGCATCGTGCACAAAAGCAAGGGAACGATGGGAGAACCAGAGCTCTGCTAACATCATGTCGCTTCGTACCGCAAGCTGCAAGTAGTAAGTCTGTGATAAGCGGAATACCGTCACGCTTTCCACTCACGGGACGGAAGGACAATCCCGACCGCTTTTATATAGTAAGAAAGAAGAAGAAGATATCACACAGTCTGGAGTAGAAAATCATCTTTTACCTGGAAAAACGAAACTACAAATCCCATCGTGCATTGCAAAATGGACAGGGCGTGTGTGAAACTCTGCGCCTGCGTAGCACTCACGGGACGGAAGGAAAATCCCGACCGCTTTTATATAGAAGGATATATACTCAAATAAATTAAAGCAACATTTTGAAAACACATCAGATCTCAATGGGGAAAAAAATCATGCTGGATATCTATACTGTTATGGATTGGTAATGTGATAGGAATGAAAGGATGCCACGTCGTTTGATGAAAATTAAAATTATCAACCTACAGAGGGCTGAATTCAAAGACACCCCAAAAATCAAAGTGAAAAAATGGTGTGGCAGGCTAATCCACTTAGCCGAAATTTCATTGCAGCAACTCAAAATCGTACTCAGTAGTTTGTATGACTCCCATGTGCTTGTATGGATGCCTGACAACATCGGGGCATGCATCTAATGAGATGATGGATGGTGTCCTGGCGGATCTGTGGCGTCGGAATTGTCCGAAACATACAGTAATGTCCTAGATGTAATCTATTGGATTTAGGTCAGGCAAGTGTGGGGGCCAGTCAATGGTATCAATTCCTTCATCCTTCAGGAACTGCCTGCATACTCTCACCACATGAGGCCAGACATTGTCGTGCACCAGGAGGAACCAAGGACCCACTGCACCAGCATAGGGTCTGACAGTGGGTCCACGGATTTCATCCCGATACCTAATGGCATTCAAGGTGAGATTGCCTAGACTGTAGAGGTCTATGCGTCCCTCCATATGCCTCACCAGACCATCACTGACCCACCACCAAACCAGTCATGCTGAACAATGTTACAGGCAGCATAATGTTCTCCCCGGCTTCTCCAGACCCTTTCACATCTGTCACGTGTGTTCAGAGTGAACCTGCTCTCATCTGTGGAAAACACAGGGTGCCATTGGTGGACCTGCCAATTCAGATATTCTATGGCAAATGCCAATCAAGCTCCATGGTGGTGGGCAATGAGCACAGAGCCCACTAGAGGATGTTGGGCCCTCATGCCACCCTCATGAAGTCTGTTTCTGATTGTTTGGTCAGAGACATTCACACTAGTGGCCTACTGGAGGTCATTGTATCGGGCTCTGGCAGTGCTCATCCTGTCCCTCCCTGCCCAAAGAAGCAGATACTGGTCCTGATGATGGGTTAAGGACCTTCTACAGCCCTTCCCAGCTCTTCTAGAGTAACCGCCTGTCTCCTGAAATCTCCTCCATGCCCTTGAGACTGTGCTGGGAGACACAGTAAACCTTCTGACAATGACACGTATTGATGTGCCATCCTAGAGAGGTTGGACTACCTGTGCAACCTCTGTAAGATCCAGGTATCGCCTCATGCTACCAGTAGTGACACTGACCATAGCCAAATGCAAAACTATATATATACCAAGTAGAGTAGTTGCTTCCTTATATAAAATGACATGTGGTAAGTCTCTAAGGTTGAGTCCAGTGGTAAGGCCAAGAGGACAGAAAAAACAAAACAAAAAACAAATAGGATGGAATTACAAAAAACAAAAGAAAATCTGCAGGGTTTTCAAGGCCACCCAACCACCACTGGACAAGACTAAGAGGAGTGGGACGTAGGAGGAAATCAGAGTACCTGAAAGAAAACCCACAGAGACATGTGGAGAACATACAACTACACTTCTTACAAGAAGCCTTTTTATTTAATGTTTAAAATATGCTAAGTCTCTGATACCATATAGCCTGGAGTATATTAAACTGCTTCAATAATGGATGAATGGGTGAATTTGACAAATCAAACTTGTACTTGAGAAAAGGATTCTGGATAAATTATTACTGGAAAGATTATGCATGTATTCACAGGGCTGAATGGGCATCAATATGGCAGAGCACAGTAGACAGGTACAGCCACAAAGAATCTGTTCTGGTGGAAAGCCCACATACTGTGTACATCATGTCATTTTACATGCATGTTTTTGGAAAGCAGGTGAGAAGCCAGGTGAGCACAAGATAAACATATAAATTGCATACAGAGAGACACTGGGCTGTGAACAGAATCCTGGCCTTCGAGGTTGTGCTACTGTTCCTTCAAGTCTTTTAATCAATCCTTCTCTAACCTGATGATTCCAGTTCAGGGTCACTGAGTGCCATCTCAGTAAGATCTGGTGCAAGACATGAGATAATCATGGATGAAGTGCCAGTTTCATTTCATATATTCCTCAATCTGAGTTCTAATCTGCTTATTCCAATTCATGGTTTGCTCAAGCTAGAGGCTGTTCAGCTGTATTGGCTTTATGTGAGGAACCAATCCTGATCATAGTGCCAGTCGAATTTCAAAAATATTATTAAATCTGTCTCAGGTTGATGCAGACTGTTAAGGTTTTGACATACAAACTAAACTTTTAATGATATTTGCATTGGCTTCCTATTTTAGCTTCATATTTGAATAAAAATGATAAGCTACAGCTCAGTTTCCTTGCTGTGTGGTTTTGAGTGTATGGGCGATCCCATAGTAGTTCTTTTGTTTATTGCTAAATTCTGAGAAAAAAAAGTCCTCTGAGGCAAAATGAGGAAATTTTGTAAAGATAACTCTTACAGTTGAAAGCTGTCTTTTAGCGTACTGAAGGTTCCATTTTGCAAATCAGATTTCTCTGGAATTCACTGCTGCACATACCAATGTTGCTGGTCCAGCCAACTGCATATCAGTACCAGTTGATGCACAACAGAAGTTTGCTCCTGCTGGGATTAAGTGCAAAATTGTGGTTTGATAGCAATGACAAGAAGAAAACAAACATCTCACTGCTGCCACAGTAATCTGCAGTGCTATTCTGATGAGATAGAAAAATAGAATTTTGTTTTTCGTGGAATTCGGTAGGTTGTTAGGATTCACACCTTTCGTTACATGACAGTGGATGAGTTTCTCCGAAATCTGCAAATCTACAGCTTGGGGTAACTTGGAGGAACTAAAAGAATGTGCATCAAATAGGCACCAGCAACTAAATATTGTAAGTGCCATGCAGGAGAGATGGACATCCTGACTGGATGACAACATGAGCTTTACCAAGATGGAAGATGCTAAGGGATGGACAAGCAGAAGCCAGAATGCCAGGAGCAGTTTCATTCCCCTATATGTTAGGTGGCAGTAGTCCACTGGAGGAATCCCAGGTTGGACATTCGCAGGAGTTCCTGCGAACTGGTCCCTGGGTGCAGCAAGAGGGCACTGTTGGGGAAGAACTGACCTGGTTATCAAACAGAAGTGTTTCTGACAAGTTATGCTGGGTCACCGGAAGCCATTCCGGATCCATTATAAAAGGAGCCTGCTGCCTTACCTCGTGGAGAGCGAAGAAGCAGCGGACAAGACTCAGCTGGAGGCAGAAGGAAAGGAGAACAACACATAAGCCAGCAACACGGAGAGTTCATCGTCCTAGTGCATACAACCTAATACTTAGCTTTTTTGTTTGAGCCTTGGCTTTGAACTCCTTTTTGCCCCTCAACTAAGATTTACACATAATGTTCTGGGTTTGACGCTATTCACTTTTTGGTTTCTGACATTCTCGTTATGATTGTCTACTTAGGATTTTTGTCTCATGTCCAAGTCTCTGTTACCAAACCTTATCTTACCACTTTTGACCGTCTTCTGATTCCATCTTAATGTAAAATTAAATACCCTTTATAGCTCCTTCAAAAGATCATAGAGCACTCTTAGATTTGCCAATCACCCTTAGACTAAAATTATAATAATTTAATCAAGGAGCTTTCCTAACTTTGTTTAGGAATAAGAAATCAGTAGTCAAAAGTGTTGGTACTTATTGCACAAACCATTCTGGTTTGAAGTCACAGTTGCCACCATTTTGCATGTTGTCCTGTTTCTTTGTAGCAGCAATGCAATGTTGTCACCACATGATTGTCACAAGCGATGAGGCATGATGTGATTTACCAGAGGCTATTCGAGATGGTGGTGAGTTTCAGTCTTGATTTATTTTTTTGGTAAATACTATTCATAGTAGTGTTGTTAGCAATTTTCTTTTTTGAGTTTCACGGTTCTGTATTAATGGTTTTGATTAGCATTTTGGCTTAGGTATTTTTAGCTCTCTGGATTTTGACTATTGCACATTTTAGACTTTATTTCCTAGTGCCACTTCGTTTAGTTAGAATATTTGCTAATCTCAAAAGTGACACGACCCTCTTGCTTATTTCCATGTATTCATTTCAATGGCTACAGAATTTAGACTTTGCACTTTTCATGGGCTAAAGAAACATGACATTGCACATAATGTATCATGGTGATTACTTACTATCCATGATTCCATAAAGACGCAAACACTGGAAAAGAGGAATGTACTTCTTGCCAACATCTCTCTCAAGGAAAGCTGCGCCCTTTGACAAGCTACAAAAAATAAAATAAGAGTTAGGATCTGTATATTATGTACACATATTAACTTTGTGTTTACACTGAACAGAGAGAAACCCCACTTTAGACGATTTGAAGCTTATATTCATCTTATAAAAGAATACAAGAGTGCTCTTAATAATTTAGTAATATGCACATATTACTTAAGTTTGCTGTATGACTACCTAATAAGTACCCACGCAAAATTCACAGAGAAAGATCAAATCAATTATACAGTAGAATGCCCTATTTGAGAAACAGAGAAAGGCTCCCTCCCCATGAACCTGAAGCAAATGAATCACATTTGATAATGAGATCCAGTTGGATTGTCTGGGAAACATTCATTTTTATGGCAAATTGGAAAGCCTTAATCTTATCGGACACAGATCCACAGCAGATCCATGTTAAGTAAAACAATCAAATTCTTTATCCTTTGAAAGTAATTGAAGGGACGGACATCTTAGTTCTGTTTCTGCTGTGTTCCATTTTCTTCATGGTAGACATTGGTTCTTGTATAACAAAGGACTGACTGTTAGCAGGAGATTCAGTTCCTTAAGTCACAGACATTTATAGGTTGGCTAAAATGTCTGATCATAAAAATCAAACTGAAACTGTGGTCCATGTTAAAACCAGGGTATATGCCCTCAAAATTCACTTACTCTCACTGAAGTATTATGCTGTTTTTCCATTAGCAATGAGAACAAGGTAAGCCTGAGAACTGTGTGTCAAAAATACAGTATAAAGAACTACCTGTGCTTGACAGCCAATCATTACCATAAATTCTGTGCATTACAATTATAACATTTATGTTTTCTGAATATACTCTGCATATACTCATATAGAAGAGTAGACTCACAAACTCAGATAACTGATTTAGAATTTGTAAACCTGAACGGGGCTGCTTATCAAAGGTGCTTCTATTCTAACAGCACAGCCATATTTGGTGGGTCACTTGTGGACAGGAGAGTGACACTAGTGAAAAGCTTTGTTGAAGGATACAAATATAACCATCTGCAGCTCAACAAGACAAAAGAGATGATTGTAGACTTCAGGAGGGTCAAGTCCACCCTGCCCTTGGTTCTCATCAATGTGGTGAGGAATCCCTTGGACTGCACCTGAATGAAAGGCTTGAGTGGAGTGCCAACACGAATGCTGTATACAAGAAGTGTAAGAGTCGCCATTATTTCCTAAGCAAGTTGACGTAATTTGGTGTATGAAGGCCACTCTTACATGTTCTCTACCAGTCTGTAATGCCCAGTGCCATCTTCTATGTGGTACTGTGCTGGGACAATGGAATAAAAGCAGAATAAACTAACTGATTTTAAAAGGCTGTCTCAGTCAGGAATGGAGAAAGTTGTGGAAGAGAGGTCACTAAGGAAGCTGCATATTACTCTGGTCAATGGCTCTCACCCTCTATATGTGGTCTTGGCTAAACAAAGGTCCACCATGTAAAGTCATTCCTGTCCTTAGCCATCAGACTGTAAAATGAGCCACTCCATGCCTCAGGGATTATTGTTTTCTGTGTGATGAAGGGTTATGGAGATTTTCCAGTGCCCTTTTTAACAGTCAGTTGCCAATGATTGACATACTGTATAACATTTATACTGTGAAATTGTAACTGATGAGGCTATATGAAGGTATATTCACTTTACATTATATACTTACACTTTGTAATATCCTTATTGTATATAGATAATTCTTTTTAAAATACATATCTTTGTACCAATTTGTCTGCTACTGTAACCCTGCACTTTCTCTGAGGATTAATGAAGTTAATAAAGTACCCATGCTATTGCCACTGTTATGCCTTTATTGGAAGCCCTAAGACAGACAACAAAAACCTAGCATAAATGGACTACTGTCAAACTCGCACTACTACTTTCTATAATGCAAACTAATTCTCAGATTATCACTCGATGAGCGAACGTGCTGGCTCAGAGTACAAAGAAAGATGTAGTTTAGAAATAAATATGTTATCATCTTCCAGAAAGTCAGAAGGGTGCATAGTGGTCAGTATCTTGAAGTCATTTCATCTGTCCCTATCAATAAGAAGATCCTTCTAAGAAAGATGACTAGGTCAACCCATGAATCACCTGGCACATTCACATGGACCATACTTTGAGAACCACTGCTCTATGGCAGTTAAAGTGATGGAGTCTAAAAAGAGCAGTTTTAAAAGAAAAGAAAAACAAAACAAAACCAAATAAAGAACTGGTACTTAACAAAAGCCAGAGGTGTGATCCTTGTGAAATTTGTTCACACTGTGTTTGAAAAGACGACAGCCTACTCTCACTCCCACTAAAATTCACCTCTCACTTTTTGGGTTGTTTATCCTGGTGTTTCTTTTTTTTTCTTGTTATCATGATGACCTCATTATGTAACATATAGATGCATATTTTAATTTGCAAGTAAAGTATTAACATTTTGTGAGTGTCTCTACAAGGAAACCGTTATTGCTGGTCATGTCAAGTGGGGGTCATGTGACATGCTGAGTCATTGCTCCCCACCTATAAAAGATAGCGGCACACTACTTTCATTATCCTCCCTTTTGATAATTCTAAAAAGACTTGCGGTTTGATTTTTTTTTTTGGAGGTTACGTCATTGATCTTCTAGTCTGGATTTGACATTTTGTTACAAATATGACTTCTGACATTCTGGGTTTTTTATTTTCATTTTGACTTCATGTTTGCAGTCTTTTCTGGTATTTTTCACCCTTGCCTATATCCCTCTGATGACTACTAATCCTGCTCTTTTTTTTATCATTTTTCTTCTTCTGGTTTAGTTCCTCACTGGAACTGCCCAGCTCTTTAAGCTGTGATCACAACATGTGCCTACTATAATTGTTAATTTTTGAGAATTTAAGTCAGCAGTAATAATCTAGTTAAGTGTCAGGTTGCTTTCTGTCACTCAAGTCTCCTTTCCTCACTGATTTAGGGGTGAGTGAGGCAGTGTCCTCTTTAGTTATGCTTACAAAGAACAAACCTTCTTCTCCCTGCAGAATTTCTGTGAATTATTTTAATATTTACATAAAGAATATAAATTACTACTGTGCACAACATTACCAAATATTCTCAGACCTGGTTACTCCAATTCTGGGTCACAATGGACCAAAGCCCATTCTAGTAACGTCAGACACAAAGCAGGAACCCGCTATAGATGGGCCACTAGTCCACCACAGGAAACTTTCACACAAACTTCCACATTAAATCAAATTAATTAATTAATTAACCAAGACCCCATGTCTTTGGGATGTGGGAGAAAAACTAAATTTCTGGAAAAATATCCCATTAACACACTGGGAGAATGTGCAGCCTCCAAAAAGACTGTTACCAGAACCCTGCAATGACTAGCATTGCATTATTTCGTGACTTTTAATTATACACCTGGCATGAATGAGCCCTTTAATGGACTGGTGCTCCATTAAGGTTGTTTCTCACCTATGACCTGTGCTAACAAGACCTTCAACGGGATTAAGAGGAGGAGAGATGAGGAGCACATGCTGATATAGCACATGACAAACCAACTCAGGATCCCAGATTAGGACCCGAGTGCAGCCATGCAACAGATGGAATGGAACAGTGAGAGGTTTTTAATGGTGGCTGGAGTGCCAATTCTGCCACCAACCCCCAGGCTTTTCCCTTCAGGTTGAAGGGCCTACTTGCAGGGATGGATGCAGATTAACATCATACCCAGGATGGAGCAATTGCAGGTTAAGGGCCTTGGTCAAGTGCCCAACGAAGTAGAGTCACTTCTGGCATTCAAGGGACTTGAACCCACAACCTTCCTTGCAGATCCCTACCTCAGAGCCACCACTCCGCCTACTGGATTAAGCAGGATTAAAAATGTATGTATAAGTGGTATAGTGTGTTAGAGGTCCGTTGCAGTGCAGGATTTTAACAGTGTGACTTAGGCTCTCTTGATGTTTGGCTGGTGTTCAGTGGGGAGGCGAGCTGATTACTTGTTAAAATGCAGGTGTGATCAGCTAAATTGTGGCTCACTGATGCTCCATGGGTCGTAACCAAAGCACCTGCACCCATGAGAATACAAAAGGAGCTTGAGCAGGAGAGCTGGGAGTGAAACAGAAGGAGAGAAAGACAGGGGGCAAAATGGAGAAGTTGCCAGGATTGTGGTGAAGCCAGTGCAATCAAGAGGAGGCATGGTGGTCAGGGAAGCCCTGGATGGAGCAGTGGCACTTCATGGGCAGGGTCACTCCCACTGAGCAATGGATTGGAGCAGGAGTGGCTGATCACCAAAGCATGGTGGTGGGATAAGGGATCAGGGCATGCAGGGTTCCCACAGATGCCAAGGCATGGTGGTGGGGACATGAGCCGAAGAGGGTTGACCATGCTTGCCAATATGCATCCCCATTGGCTGAGCAGAGGTTGAGGATTTGAGATGAGGTTGAAGGATACACTGAGGCTTGTGATTTTTAATGCACTGATCCTGACAGGATTTTTATTCTTGCTTTTTACCTTTTTATGGAATTATTCATTGATGGATTTTAACCTGGACACAGACACTTTTTTTAATATGAGGATTATTTATTTATTTCTTAAACTACACTGCACTTGATTGTCGGACGCTGGTTTCAAATAAGGCACCAACCTTTGCTTGTTTGAGTCTTCATTGCACTAGACCAGCTTGATACATAACTATCGATGTCCAGGTGTAAGAAAGGATCTGCACGCAACATGGGCATCTCAGTATGTATTTACTTTTTGTCTTTTTTAAAAAACCAGGCAGACACAAAGAAACAGAATTGCAAGTCGATAAAAATATTATTGCATGAGAAAAATGTGTTTCTTTATGCTTCACAGTAGTGTCATTAATGCTGGTTAGTCAAACCTTCCACTTCTCTTCATTTTAACAGCGCGGCTTAAACTTAGAAAATTATCACATCATTTGTGGCTGCAGTGGTTCTTTTAACAGGACCCTCTAAAAACGTCATAACCACAATTACATATTTAGACCTCTGGCATGATCTTGGCAGCAAAAGGCAGTGCCCTATATAGAAAAAAAATATATTTTTAAAATATATTGCATGAATAGTGATCAGGCTTAGCTCAAGTGCACCAGACTCTCAAACAAAATAATGCA
Organism: Polypterus senegalus; assembly: GCF_016835505.1. Lineage (NCBI taxonomy): Eukaryota > Metazoa > Chordata > Cladistia > Polypteriformes > Polypteridae > Polypterus > Polypterus senegalus. Next base: position 222,117,792 of record NC_053154.1, on the reverse strand, counting down.
CATACATTTTAAAGAGCTACAAAAGTAAACATGCGAGAGGAAAACTGGACGTCAGTAATTTACTTAATGCATGAAACGCCCAATTCAGAGAGTATTAGATGTGCAATACAATCTGTCTGATCTGCAGAGCATAAACACGCAGCACTAAGATAATACGAGTGCTACTAATGGATTCATCACAAATATAATGAGTGGTAAGCATGAAGATTTGATGCACTTCAGGCATAATAAATAAATAATAAAGGCCTAAATGCTTTCTCTAGATGAGAGTTTTCAAATGAGTTTTATGGTGACTAATAAGAGGCGCATTTGCCTTCTCATTTTCCTCAGAATGATGTTGAATCTAAAAAAAAAATTAATCACACATCCGCCCCCTTTTTCTCATAACACATTTCCTGTCTTTACACCCCAGCACTCACAAGTTTAATCCTATAGAAGCTGAATGCCAAAATTTTAATGCAGCTGACTGACTCACACAGAACTGAATTTCTCGGGAACATAAAAACAAACTAGCCTGACCCATCTGTTCCAAATGCAGCCCGCAATCTGCCTGGAAAAATGAGCTAAAGGCCTGTGCACAGACGAGAGCTATGAAATGAACAGACATTATCAATTGTAAATTGAAAGAAAAACAGCAGTCTGCAGGAAAGGCGTAATTTTTTGCACAGCAATTAAAACAAAGGACGAGTATTATAGCAAATGGACAGTTTTAGCAAAGGTTGCATGTCTACAAAAACAAGAAGATCATTGCTGATAATCCGTGGCATTCAGCTGCATGTTCTGAGACACTCAGGGCTCTTTTTACTTTGTGCTGCTGAATCCTGTGGCGGCTGTTCGTTGTGTTTTCAATCATTTTCTTTTTAAAAATGTGTAACCTCATTCACAGTAATGGATTTTACTATAAGCTGAAACCCATGTCTCTTCCAAGGTCAAATAAAATTTATATGAAATGGGCACGGAACATTTAACTTGATTACATCACCGATTGTGTGATAATAGATCATTAAAGCTATGAGCAAGTGCAACTTTCAGCTTAATTAGCAAAACATCAGACCTGACGACAATATACTGCGTAATAACAGGAGACACCTTCTCTCGTGTCATTAGCTTCACAAGTGCAATAATGGAAGGCAAATAAACATCAGGTCGCACATTGCTATGTAAGTGAGGCAAATCATATGCGTCACCGTCAGTCATGAGGCTCCTGGGCTCATTTTTAGTGTCAGCTTTCAAGGCAAGAGACACCTCTGTTTTATCCATTCAACCATATTCAAAGTGGGTTAATCCAGCTTAGCATCCTGGGAGCACATGCAAAATGGATGTGGCACAAGGCTACAGAAGGGTACACCTAGATATAATCAAATAAAAAAGCTTAAAAATCATCAGTCAGCCTAACCTGCACGCCTTTGCTATGCTGAATGAAAATTTGAGGACTAGGAAAGAAAAAATCACACAGACACAAGGAGAACATGCAAACTCCCATAGACAGACAGATATTTAAAGCTTAGCCTGGGGAAGCTATGAGGCTGCAGTGATAATCACTATACCAACATGGTGCCCTCATGTTCACTTTATATTCTATAACTACTTTTTTCTATTCACGGTTGTAGGGAAGTATCTCAACCAGCAGCCACACAACCTGCACATCAGAGTAGGTAATCCATCTGAAGGTACGCAAGTTGGGGCCAGGCCAGTACTTGGATTGGAGATCATATAGAAACAGCTGGAAAAGGTGTTGGTTAGGCCATCAGAAGGTGCTTACCCTGTGGTCTGTGTGTGGATCCTAATGTAGTGACAGGAAAACACTGGCTCCATCCTTCATATGAGACATAATTCTGAGTTCCTGACTCTTTGTGATCATAAACGATCCCTGGGAATGTTTTGAAAAGAATAGGATGTACCCCCAATGTCCTGGCTAAATTATCCACCATAACCTGGTCATTCTGGCATCCTAATTATCCCCTGTCCTTTACTGGCTAACTAGCTGTCTCGTCCCTTCACCACCTAATAGCTAATGTGTGGTGAGCAAACTGGCATAAGAATGGCTTTCATCACATCATCTGCTTCATACTAGTTCTAGTTGAAGTGGTTCTCCACTGTCTATTTAAAAGTGCTTTGAGTAGGTTAGAAAAGTGCTACATAAATGTAATTAATTATTATCAATGGATACAAGGCAGGAATTGGCACAAGATGGTGCAATAGTCCACGGAAGGTCATGCTCTTGTACCCACACTTATTCTAAACAGTTCAGTTCATCAGTCAAGCTAAAAGTGGGTTCATGCTCTTGTACCCACACTTATTCTAAACAGTTCAGTTCATCAGTCAAGCTAAAAGTGGGTTTATGGATTGAGGGCAGAAGCTTAAACACAAAAAGAAAATGTGAATGCCAGACCTCACCTTAAAATTAAATGGAGGGCAAACACTGTTTAACCTGCTGTGCCACCATGCAATCCAGTTGTTACTTAGTGCATATTGAAACCTGACTCAAGCTGTCCAGATTTATTTTATTTTTTTTATAATATGTGAGCTAGAGAAAATGGCAAAGGCTGGAATTGCATGGCATGATGGTCAGAAAGCTAGTACTGCTGTCTCATCAGGGCTAGTTCAGTCATTCACAGCATGTGCAAGCAGCCATAAAGATGATTAATATTTATATGTCACTGTGGTCTGTGTGTTTATAAGCTTTGCACTCATGTAACACGGTTATGAAATATTTTTCTTTCATGTACCATTTCTACTGACTTTTTGCGAACTTTCATTTTTTATTATACATTCTTGCTTTTGTTTTCATTATTACACTATGAGAACATATTTCTTGGGTTCTGCCATGAGTCATGCTGATAAAGTCCTTTGTGTTTCTATCATGGAGGAATGAAGCACCTAGTTAAGACACTGACTCATTTGTTGCATCAAGATAATATTACCTGAAAGTTCAAAAGGTGACCCCACAACTGCAGACCCCATGGCTGCTGACCTGTTCAACCACAGGAGTTTTGAATTGAGGCCCTTCATAACCTTCCACCCTCCAAACTTTTGCACACTACAACAGCACCCAGAGAACATAATGGATGGAGTACCAAGAGCACCTCAGCCAACTGCTGTGTTCATTCACTTTTCTTAGGGGTCATCCTGGCATAATCAAACTGTGAATTTGTATGCTGACAGATTATTTAGTACAAGTTAAGTATACAATTATTTATTTTCAATTAATTATCTCCAAGTTGCATTTCTCAGCACTGAGTCTGGTCAATGCGTTAAGCTCCTTGCTGGACACACCAGGTCAGTTGCAGTGTACCTGAGATAGTACCGCACTATCAGTGGTGCAAGACCAGGACATGTAGTACAGCTTTAAGAAGAGGGGTTCTTCAGGTCTAAGTGCTGTCTCAGTGAACAGCAGAACAAGATCAGCCCCAAGTTTAATTAATCCACAGCTAGTCTTATTTTTGTTTCACATTTCTCCTCGCTTTGCTCAGCCTGCTGTCTGATTGCCAGCAAATGGAGGTGTGCTGGCAATGAATGTCTTGCTCTCTCTAAATTAATGACATGCCACTACACATTCCTCTTGATTTAAAGAAACAGAGCCCACGGAAAAAAGGAAACCCTCTTGTAAATTTAATAAAAATAAATGCAGTTGTTTATGTACATTAGATCAGCTGTTGTTATTGTAAATGTTATTCAGCAGGAACATCTGAAAAGGCCCAGAAATCCTTATATGGAAAGTAATGATGGCAAGGGATACACATCCATCCATCCATTACCCAACCTGCTATATCCTATCTACAGGGTCACGGGGGTCTGCTGGAACCAATCCCAGCCAACACAGGGTGCAAGGCAGGAAACAAACCCTGGGCAGGGCGCCAGCCCACCGAAGGGTGCACACACACACACATAGACACCAAGCACACTAGGGACAATTTAGGATCGCCAATGCACCTAACCTGCATGTCTTTCAACTGTGGGAGGAAACCCACGCAGACACGGGGAGAACATGCAAACTCTACGCAGGGAGGACCTGGGAAGCGAACCCAGGTCTCCTAACTGCAAGGCAGCAGCACCACCGTGCCGCCTACACATTCATCTGAAGCATGAATGTCTCCCTCTGTAACTCATGGGAAGATCTGCCATCAGGGTGACCTGGGGGTCCCGGCCATCAAAAAGCTTTGACATATGTGAGAAAAAAGTAAGGCCTACATTTTTCTGTTTCTGTTTTTACTTTGCTCTCTTCCACACACTGTTATATCTCAGCCAGGGTTCCTCCCCTGGCTGAGGTTCAAATCCTTCTATATGTCCTTTATGTTTATTTTTGAGTTATTTAATTCTGGTAATGTTACTTTTCATGATCTGGCTGGGACACCTCTGCCTTGGAAGGACCGAGGAAGCAAGTGTGGACAGAGCATCACCTCCCCTGGAATGCTCTGGCAAACACCCCAGGATGGCAGTGGTACCTTGGACTCCTGCAGGGCTTCATGGGAATTGGCGTTTGTTGGGATCTGGGGGTGCTGCTAGGGTGTGCTGCAACTATTCCTGAGCCCATATGGGCGGTTCTTCTGCAACACCCGGAAGTGCTGCCGGAAGCAGGTCAATAGGCACCTTAAGCACTTCCGGGTGACCTATATAAGGGACCAGCAGGCACAGGAGGAAGGAGATGAAGCTTGCCGATGAGGAGTGGAGGAGAAAAGAGAAAAAGAAGGAAGAAGGATTTGTGTATTGTGTCTTAGTGCTTTGGACTGTGTTTTGCCTGTGGGAAACGAGGAAGGCATTTCTTACGAGGTGAAGAAAAATAAAAAATATTTGTGTCTTTATAAGTGTGCCGTCTGTGTCAGGTTAGGAGGCTGGTATGTCCCCTAGTGGTTCTGTCACATACTCATTTTTGATTTCATCTCTACGCTTTTGTTATATGCCTTGCGTTTTGTTGGTGGCTTCCCAAGAGTTGAAACCACCAGCTCATCACTAATGGGGACTGCCCTGAGCGCTATAAAGATGAGGGTTTCTCATAGTTTTTGGTGGTGGGTCATTGGAATGCGCTACAGAGTGGTGAGTGTTTCTTGTGATTTTGCTGTACCTTACATTTATTGCAAATTTGTGGATATTTGAATATTTTGCTGTTATCGGAGTTTGCCTTGGATTTCGTATTGGGACTTGGTTCACATTCAATTGCCTCTGTTGTTACAAGCAATTCCTTTAGCCTTTTGTGCTCCACAGAGCTTTCTTTTCTGTGTCAGAACATTTTAGTGAAAATAAATATTTTATTTATAAAGATCCTCTATTTGCCCTACTACTATCCAGGCTTTGAAGGTTTTACCCCTCTAGTGGGTATTTTTGAGGTTGTTTGGAACTCGTTTTGGTCTCTTTGAAGGTCCACACCATCTTGGTGCTGCTGAAGCATAACACACACAGGTACTCAGACATTATATCGTCCCCCCTATATGTAATGTATAAGTGACTGCACGCCTACATCTCCTCGATGGACCAATCCCACTCATTTTATTTTTATATGTGATGTTCATAGAGTGTAAATATATGTATGTGGCACACTGGGAATTGTGAGGGTCCTAATCTGATCTTGCTGTGATTCAATTTTCAATCACCAAGGTAATATAGAAGAGTGGACACTTGTCATTCATCATGTAACCAAAATAATCCAAAATTCACCAAAGCATATAAAATATCGAGTCAGAGGTGGGCCAATATTTATAAAGAATGTCTCATCACAGCACAAACTTCACAGAAGAGAAGAAGCACTATATCATAAATATTGTAGGAGATTTCAAATCAGATCTGGAGCACACAGGTAAAGATAACTCCATACACTCTGAAGAAATACAGCATGGAAGAAACTGGCAGCAGTTTTCAATGCGCACCTTCCGAACCGGCAACTGAGCAATTTCTTAATTAGGGGCACGGACACGGACGTATTTTGCTGGTCCTTCAATTACTCAATATATATATTTCTATGCATCATTTGTCATTTTCTGTGGCATTGAGTCCAATATATCTGATTCATTATCAACCATACTTCAGTCTAAATATAAATGTAAAATATAGTTTTGATTTTGTAATGGCATATTTGTGCTTGTTCATGTCCATAATAGTCTCTCTGATGCATGCGGAGTTCATTTTGTAACGTTACCCACCATACTAAGTCTGTTAGACGTGCTCACGAGGTGGTCTAAGTTAGTAAACAGCTTTGTTCTCCATCTACAACTCCAAGAAGCTCACTGCAAGTACATTTAGACTTAATCTTGGTCCCCTGCTAGTGCACAGCTCTGGGTTATGTCTTGTTATTATAAATACATACTAAGAGGAGATCATCACGGGATCATGACAAGGACATAGAACATAGTCACTGACCCACCATGTCTATGTGCACTTCTCTGATGCTGTTCTGGTTTTCCTTCCAAGATAACTGACCTGCTAGCAAGGGCTAAATGAATTGTTCTCATTTCCACTTTTCTTCTGTTCTTATGTTCTCTCAGTATTTTGCTTCAGAGTACCCTCTGATGGACTTGTTGGTTCCTGCCTGGTACCCGGTGCTGCTAAGATAGACTATAACCCTAGTAAACAGGTGATTTTTAAAATGGTTGGTTTTTGACATTTTGCAAGATTGCTCAAAATGAAGGACAGCATAACATACCATTCTCAAACCCACTTTTTTCAATTCACGATGGTGGAGGTGTTGGGACCTATGCCAAAAACCCAGGGAAAAGGCAGAAATTAACATGGGGGGTGGTATCAGCTCACTGCTGTGCCCACTCACTTGCATACCCACATCAGAACAATTTTGGAATTACCAATGAACCTAACCTTCACTTTCTTAGAGGTGTGGGAGAAAACTGGACCACCAACAATCCAGACAGCCGTGAGAACAATGTGCAGACTCCACACAAACAACGACTAGGCCTGGGATTGAGATTTGAGACAATGGATTAGTGAGGCAGCATCACTAAACACTGCACCACTAACAATGAACATTTACTAATTCATTGATTGATAATGATATGGCAGTACTGCACCTAATGTTATTGCTTCTTAGTCTCCTAGTTTAGGAGAGCTCTTAGCTAAGTTTACTTGAAAGTTTACTGCATAAACTTACTATTGATAATTGTGGACAGTTTAATGGCCAGTGTGTGAGTAAACATTTTCATGTCCCTGCATCCCATCTAGGCCTTACTCACACACACAACAGATTGATAATTCCTTCAATTGTTCAATTTCTGCTTTATATAACAGCTTTCACAGCAGGTGGCACAGTGCTGATCCACTGTCTAAGCCACAAATTCGACACCAGGTTTCTATCTGTATAGTGTTAATCCACATCTATGTTTTTTCTGCCGAATCCCAAAAATGTGAAGGTTATTGTGGGACCAGTCATGGCCTGGCAATCTACCAATGGGTTCGTTCCTGCTTTGCCTCTGATGCTTTCAGGGTTGTGGCCTGATTTGGATCAAGCAGGTGTGAGAATGTTGTGTTATGTTATGTTACATTACTGTTCACAGCAAGCACAATGACAAGATACTTTACGCAAAAAAAGAGATAACACTGACGGAGTCTGCAAAGATGGGATGGCCATATAGCTCTTGATATTTTTAGGGCCTCTTGAAAACATGAGCTATATGATTAATATAAACTGTAAGATTAATTAAACTGTGATTTAAATCTGGCACATTTACTGGCTATTTTAAACAGAAATATTAAATATCAAATGAACAAAGAGAATGTTCTGTCATTAAAGGAGCCAGACAAAAACACTGTGAAAATACCTGCAGCAACAGAAGAGCCTGGTGGAGGCATTTCTTTTTGGATCATGCCTGAGCGTCAGACTGTACTGACTCATTTACTGGAAATGAGGAGACACGCTGCGCCATGGCTAATCTGATTAGACAAGACAATATCGGTTTACAGTAGGCTGGTAGACATGAGGCAAGATGTTACCCCCGTGGATGAATGCCCTCTTCCCTAATTCTCAATTATTCCCAGAGCCTCACTGTGTCAGTAAGGTCACTACTGTGATCTTTCACAATTCCCAAAGCGTTTGGTTAAATCCAGTATAGATGGATTGTTATTTGACAGCTGAGTTAATGGCAGATTAAGAATGATAAAAAGACTTGAATAAGAATTCAACTAATAAATGACTAATGATTGTAGGTTTCATTTCAGATCAGATGCTTTTCATTTTTGAATGTTAGTTTCAGTAGAGGGTGTCTCTTAATTTTTTTTATTACACCAAATTCATTCTGAACAATACAGTACCTGATAAAATATGTTAAAATGGAACTGTGTGATGGCATAATCTGTACAGTTGGGTTCAATCTTAAAAAAAGCCAGTAGAGGAGGGTTCTGAAAACCTGATATTCACTGTATGTGAACAACCTGTGGAGAAGAAGCAGAAAAAGTACAAGTTAGTAACTGAAGAACAGACAGTGATAAGACCTAAAGCATAAATGGACATTCTTTGTAGCTATCATTCATTCATTGATGTTGCTCTCCAAACCCTCTTTATTGGGAAGGGTCTTTCCTGGCAGTAGTGGGCACACTCTTGGAATCAAACTCTGAAGAGGACACAAATCCTTCACAAGGCATACAAGCACATGTAAACGCTCATTCATGCCAAGCCAGTTTATTGCCACCAAACATCCTAATGTGAGGTCTATGGCATGTAGAAGACAAGCAATTAGCTCCCATCAGTCCATTTTTATTTTAGATACTGAGCAGCCCCAAGTGCACAAAAAGAAGTCTGTTTTAGGGCATTGTCATTTTTCACTTCTCTTGTCTCTAAGGATCAGTATTAACCTATGTCATGTATCATCTGTCACTCGCCACAAGCCACTTGTCACTTTTTACTCACCATTTGTCATGCATCGCTACTCCCTTGCCGTTCTTACTGAAACACTTACTACTCATCACTGTTCACTTTTCACTCATCACACATTACTTGTCATTCTTCATGTCTCACGTTATTTTTCATTTTTAGCCTTTTTTAATAATACTAATCATAGATGAGAAATTGAGTTTGGATTTGGGTAAACAAGCTGCAAACGAGCTGACAATAAATTTTTCAGTTATCAAACAAATACTTATTTTTAAATGAATGAGCAAGCTTATTCCTGTGACTCAAACAATTTGAATTGTATTTTTTCACAAAAGAGTTGCATTATTTCTTGATTATGATTGCAACATTTTGCAAGAACTATTGCCTGCTTTCTGCTAGTAACATTGTGCACTCAGCTGCTTTTGTCTGGCAGTCTGCAGTCAATGGACATTTAACAGCCAATATTACACTTTGTAACAAGGAGCATGGATGGGCTTGCATCTTGACCGGGATGGCTGGTGGTACCTTTCCTGGTCGGTAGCCCAAAATACTAGAAGTGTTGTAGAACCACTAAATGGAGCTACTGGAGAGAGGTGGCCTTGTCATTTTGAGGTTACGTCTGACCTACTGTAGAAGTATTTCCCAGCTGTAATTCTGATGTACTGGAAGTGCTTCCAGGTCCAGCTTGAAAAGAAGCTTCTCGTACTCAGCATGTTGAGTCAAAGTTGAGAGAGGCATAGGGGCAAAATCATCTGAAGGAGAGTAGAAGAGGAAAAGGGACAATACTCTGCTGTGGAAAAGATGTGGATGAAAGCCTGTTAAGGTTGTGTATACAAAATTACCAAGTTTTTTGGACAGAAACTGTGTATTTAGCAGTTGTGTTCAGGGTTGTTAGTACAGGAAGACCCCTACAGCCCAAATACTTATACATTCATTATTTAATATGTCTGTTCTTAATTTGTGTGGTTTAGTGGTGTAGAGCCAGCGCCAGTGTCTCAGTTTTGACTCCTAACCTGACTCCAAACTGTTCTTTATACAACCTCCAGTTAATCCAAAATGCGGCTGCAAGAATTATTACAAGAACAAGAAAATATGAACACATAACTCCAGTTCTTAAATCCTTACACTGGCTCCCGGTTAAATTTAGGGCAGATTTCAAAATCCTCCTTTTAACATATGAAGCATTAAATGGCCGACGTCTGGCTTACTTGTCTGAACTTATCATGACTTACAAACCTGAGCGCACATTAAGATCTCAAGATGCCGGTCTACTTAGGATTCCAAGGATTAATAAAATAACAGTGGGAGGTCGAGCTTTTAGTTACAGGGCCCCTAAACTGTGGAATGGTCTTCCTGCTTCTATAAGAGATGCTCCTTTGGTCCCAGCCTTTAAATCTCGGCTGAAGACTCACTACTTCAGTTTAGCATATCCTGACTAGAGCTGATGATTAACTGTACATACTGCATCTCTGTTGTTAGTTATTAGCACTAAAACATAAGTAACATGATTGTTATAATTTGTTACTAACCCTCACCTATTCTGTTTCTGTTCTCGGTACTCAAATGTGGCAATTGGTGCCACGGCTCACCTGCCAAGTTGTTTGCCTGCCTGTGGTAAAGTCATCCCTGATGGAGGATCACAGGAATCATGGGAAAAAGGGGTCCTTTCATCGGATTGGCTGGCCGAGCAACGTTTCAGCCGTGGAATGGCCAAATGGGGAGGCAGCTTGATGGATGAGGTCTCCAGGACTCTAAAAATATCCAAATCTTATTATGTGATATCATCTACTGTTAAATTCTGCTCAGTACATCTAAAATTTTTATTATTATGCTGTATTAAGGATTTGTTCTGTTCTGTGTATTGTGTTGTATTGACCCCCTTCTTTTGATACCCACTGCACGCCCAACCTACCTGGAAAGGGGTCTCACTGTGAATTGACTTTCCCAAGGTTTCTTCCATTTTTCCCTACAAGGTTTTTTTTTGGGAGTTTTTCCTTGTCTTCTCAGAGAGTCAAGGCTGGGGGGCTGTCAAGAGGCAGGGCCTGTTAAAGCCCATTGCGGCACTTCCTGTGTTATTTTGGGCTATACAAAAATAAACTGTATTGTATTGTATTGTACTACTGTCTGCTTGGATTTTGCAAGTTTTGCACATATGTCTATGGATTGATTTGTATGAGTAAATGTGTCTTGTGATGGACTACAAGGACACACCATGTTTTCAGACTGGGCTCTGCCTCAGTAAGCAATATCCCTTTGGAAGTGATAAAGTGAGCCAAAGGGACGTTTAGGGTTTAAGGGGGCTGGAGTCTATCCTCACAGTACAGACTACAAGAAAGGAATTGACTCTGGATGAGATGGTAGGCTATCAAAGGGCACATTTCACAAATGTAGCATTATTAGTGGAAATGTTATGGAAGGGAACTGAAGTATATTGATAAAAATCCACATGAAATACAAAGAGAATATCCTGTCTTGAGATTAAAGGAGTTAAACCTTTTTAGTTTAAGCCAACAAAGATTAAGAGAGGACATAATCAAAGAGTTTCAAATTATGAAAGGAATTAGTACAGTAGACCCAAGTTTTTACTTTCCTACAGTAAGAACACGGGAACATGATTGGAAACTTGCTAAGGGCAGATCTTGTACAAATATTAGAAAGTTTTCTTCACGTAAGGAACCACATACACAAGGAATAAATCTCAACTTGATATTATTTTAAACATTCAGGGCAAATGGGATGGATGAGTTGATTGGGATGAATGGCCGTTATGAATGCACTGATGTAAAGAAAAAGCGAATGGGTGCAGGACTCAAATCCAGTCTTCAACAGCAACGACCACCTAATGTCATCTTAGAGGGAAATTGTCAGAACCTACAATTGAATACATAACTTAGACATCTGGCATCAATGTGATAACCCTACTATCAAGCTACAAGAGATAAATTATTTAGAGTTTCAAAAGCAATTCAATGATCTCATAAACAAACCATTAGAAACTCTAGCTAGGGAAGTAAAGATTTCAAATAATCTCACAAGAATTTATTAAACCTTAAGGTCATAATGCCATATATTGTGTCAAAAAACGTACATCTGACATCTGATGCGAGTGGAGAGGAGTACTTCAGAGAAGACAACATACTGAGCATACTGTCTAAGATGCTGAAGAGAAGAAAATGTGAACAGTGGCGTTCAGGGATATTCAGCATAAATTAATTACCAGTGGTGATACGAGCAATAGCAACACTCAGGTTTGTTTAGACTACTTTTAACTAACTAGAAATGATAATAATCAAAGTTTACTTTCCATATAGAGCACTATGCAAAGCAGAGAAGAAAAGAAATGAAAATTAAATCAAGTATTTGTTATACATTACAAACAACAGGAATAGTGTAGAAATATAAAAATGAACTGATAAGAGTAAAATGACAATGAATTTGATAAATAGTACAGTAGAGGTCACATTAGCACAGTAGATCAATAACGAATAGATTAAGTATAAAATGAATAGGAATAGCTAATCAAAATATATCAGAAATTAATATTTAGCAAAGACAGTTTCAATGTTTAAACTGATGATGCTTCATGGACGAACCAAATGTCGAGTGCTTTAAAGAGAAGAAATCAAAGGGCTCAACCTTTATAACTAAATATTTCAAATAGTAAGACGCCAGATGTCAGATTCTGAAGTGTCTCGCACAAATGGGGCAGTCGGTGAGGATAAATACTTTTTGTTTCTTGCTCTTCATCTGATGATCAGCAGTTGTCTGGATTTTTATTATTAATGCAAATTAATGCTGAGTTTAACATAACATAAGTTGAAACAATAAGCCTGTACTCTTTCATTCCATATGCAAGCTGACCATTTAATTGGTGTAAGATATATGAGGAGGGATATCCCATTAAATGTTTGTCTTCCATTACTGTCTTTCACCAAGTGACATTCATTCGCATTTGGGCAGTGGAATGAATTCATTTCCAGAATGTGCCAATGAGTTTTAAAGTCAGTCAGACATTCATTCTCCAACCCACTATATCCTAACACAGGGTCACGGGGTCCTGCTGGAGCCAATCCCAGCCAGCACAGGGTGCAAGGCAGGAACAAACCCTGCGCAGGGTGCCAGCCCACCACAGGAGTTTTAAAGTTCCTGTTACAAATGTGGCTTTAAGCACTCATCAAGTTCATGACAAAATTCTCACTTGAATGTCTAAACATGGCCACTCTCATGCGATATGATCAGCAAGTGATACCAATCAAACATTAACTCTCACTGGAAATTCTGAATTCTTCGTATCCCAAAAATGATTTGCTAAAATACCTCAGTTGGTGCTCTAACATTGTTGACTACATGGACATTTTAGGCCCACTGTAAATATTGGAGTTCTAACCCTCATCCAAACAGAAGGCCCAAGAGGGTGCAAAACTGAGAAGCTTGGCCTTATAACAGGAAAATCAGACTTCCTTCTGCTTCTGTTAAGGCCGTGTCACATTTGATGACTTTTCTAGCAATTTTCATTTACTTAATCTCAGAGGAAGTCGGAGGCATACTCCTGTGTAATGCGACATGCCCAGTGATTCACTCTAAATTGTCCAAGACACTCTCTGACATTTTGTCTTTAGTTGCAGTGACGGGCTTGTGTTCATGAAGTACAATACATTAAATGCAGTGACGAGTAATAAGGAACGCAGGTTTTTGGATATCATAAACAGAATAGGAGCTTGACATATTTCTCATTTTTAGGTACCATGACATAATGGAAAAAGGAACAAAAAAAGGCATAGAACTCATTATACCTGCTAATCATCACAGCACAGGCTCCATCAGGCAGAACTGTTGCAAAAAGGGATGAACACAACTGTGCTTGAAGGGCAGGTCAGCATGGAGCCACTAAATGTGACATGCCCAGCGATTTAAAGGTGACATGGTCTGGCAACAAGATCAGCAACTAAAGTCGGCACATCTGATATACCTAGAAGTCACATACTGTAAGGTGACATTGGCTTTAGGATTCCCAATATGGCAACAAGACATCCCATTCTTCCATTCTCCCAATTTAAAAGTCTTATTTTAGACAAATTTGTAATTTCATATTGCAATCATAAGGTACTATTGTGCAACTAGCAAGGTGTAATACTGAAAAATACGCACATTCAAAGCAGACAAGATCTGTCCAACTGAGTGTTGTGTGATTGTGTCTGTGTCGACATGCCTGCTAACAAACTCCCACCACATAATAGGTCGCTTCAACTGAAACACAGAAAATAAGAAGTCCATCACCGCTACCAAAACAAGGAACTGTTCAAATTCTGCATTTGTAATTATATTCATGAACACTTCAAGTTAGTTTTGATATAAAAAGTATGATTCTGTAGTTAGTGAGTTGAATCCTTTTATAGTAATGTTGTGGGTTTTACGTTTTGCATTGTTTATACTAAAATAAGAATGCAGCCCTTATGATTTGATTATCTGGTGAGCCCTTCTTCTGGTTCTGTGGAGTCATCATTCACTGAAAAAAGTATAACATTGATGTTGTTCATTTAACGTCAATTTTCTCTTTCAAGCAACTTAAGATTAGTCATTTAGTGTTGTAGCTTGAAATATTTGGTTTCAGATCTCAATGAGGAGGTGGAGGTTAGGAGCACACACTGATACAGTGCATTGCCGCACCCACCACACGACAAACCAACTCAGGATCCAGATTCGGACCCGAGTGCAGCCATGCAACGGGTGATACCTCAGCACCACACTAGTTCAGATGGAATGGGACAGTGCGAGCTTTTTTATGGTGGCTGGAGTGCCAGTTCTGTCACCAACCCCCAAGTTTTTCCCTGCAGGTTGGAGGGCCTATATGTCAAAGTAAAAAAATGTGTTTGTACCAAAATAAGTTATGGTGGAGGGAATAAACATACAAATCCTAAGTCAGTTAACCTAATATTTTAGGTTGTTCATGTGCTGTGTGGGAGGGGCTGTTTGTATTTTCTTCCGATCAAATTTTCCAGCGTGCTGGCTTTCCAACTGCCAAAAAAGAAGAACGTTTTCCCAAGTGGAGTGGACGTGGCAGTACAGGTCTGGACATTTTCAGCAGCAGACTTTTATAACGGAGGTTTTCTGGTAAGTAACCCTGTTTCTCAACTGTTCATTTTAAGTATAAGAACTTGTAATAAAACCTACTTTCAAGAAAGCTGTAGAAACATTTAATAATGTTTTGTTGTGTATTTAAGATTTACACTCCAAAATGCTTGTGTATTTGCATTAGATTTTTAAATAAATGTAAAAACTACAGCATTGGAATGTGTTATGTTCATAATATTTCTAATAGCATAAACCAGGCTATGACCAATAAACCATTTCAAATTGTAGCAACTTAAAAAACAGATTTACTTCAGTATAAAACAAGTGAATCACACCCAATCACTCTAAATGATTTGCCTGAACTTAAAAATTGTGGGTTGAATAAGATAAAAAGAATTATATTGGTTCTGATTGAAAATATTAAGTGTGAATCATTGCCTTAATTATTTTAAGTTGAATGGCGGTTATACTCTTTTTCAGTGAATGAGTGTATGGTGTTAATGTTAAGAGCACATACTGTATGATAATACTTTGTAATACCTACATTATGACAAAGAAGTTTGAAAAAAATGTAATGACACATATGACTCAGCATAGTTCTTTCACTCACTGAATGGAGTGGGAGGGGGATAGCCATATTGGTCTTGCTTCAGTGGCATACTGAGTTTGACTACAGCACACATATCACAGGCGACCTATGACAGATTCAGATAGGTGGTGCAGAAAAGAAAACGTTTGCTTGGTTTCAATTTTCAATATCAGAAAGTAGGACAAGTACAGTCCTTCCGGTTTTTAGGGTTTGAGCTACCACAAGAATAGCTGAAATGTGACAGTGACGTAGCTTTTGATCAGTTCCTTCTATCATTGTGAAGCAGAATTCAACAAATGCTAGATTATTTATTCCCTAATGTAGAAAATGTGAGCTGAGATTAAACATTCATAAGACAGGTTACAGATTCTGCTTTGTATAAAAAGAGCTGGTGACAACAGGTTCAGATATTGTGGTTAGAGCTGAGGATATTCTCATTTCAAATGTGACCTTTTTAGCAATGGTTATTTTCAACTTTGATTTTTGCTTCACCTAATTTCTACAATGATCTTCTCTTTCCCATCTCTACCTGAGATACTGCTATTCTTTAGTATCTTCTCTCAACCAGGTCTTTTCTCTTTCTAGTCATTTATTCTTCTTTAAGTCTTTACATTTCCCACTTACAATCCTAGCCCTAATGCTCACAACCCTAAATATCCACCTATTCATTTACCTAAGAAATAGGTAAATGAATAGGTGGACAATAAAACACAATTGACCTATTGTAATATTTCTGACCAGTTAAATAGCCAGAAGTCCAATATCAACTGCTTTTAACCAAAAAGGTGATCTACACAATGACAAAGGTGATATAAGTGACATCTAACCTTGGGGACTTGAGAGTTTTGAGTAAAAGGTCCTGTGAAAGCTCACGTAGCTGTATCTTTGATTGAAGATGAGGAACCAAGTAGAGCTCAAGCCATCGTTCACAGGTCATCATTAGGTTGTCCTCTTTAAACTGTGAAATGGGCGAAAAAATTCTTACTGGCATTTATTTTTAAGCAATTTTAAAAACAAGATTTAAAATCAATTGGAATGACCTAATTTTAAAAAATAACACAATAAAAATATCAGATTTACAGAGTCAAAAGCTAAGTTGAAACAGCTTCAATTTAAGTAAATTTTATCAAATTATAAGGCCATGGTGGGCTGAATCTTGTCACTAGGCCGGAACCAACACTCAGTCAGGTGCCATCCTAGCACATTGTAGGACAGACTGGCATTACTCATTTTTTTATGCTTTAGCAACTAAGAACTTTTCTAAAAAGCAAACTGCTAGACACAAATTAATTACAGCAAGAGTGTCAGTTTTCTATTCACAGGGCCTCTTTGCAATGCAGCTTCTGGGTCTCATCTGATAAAATGATCAATCACAAAGTGAAACCCCGAGATGCCTCCTCCTGCACCATCTAAATACTTGCTCAGGGACAAATGGCAACCTTGATGGACAAACTTTTGCACCAACAGTCAACCAAAAAGATGGGTGCCATTTTTATTTGTGCTGTTTGTTATTGTCCTTTGTCTATATATCTATGTACATAAATATCTGTCTCTCTATATTTAATAGCAATGACACGCCCATCCATATTACGTTCATAGCCTAGCCCTGGTGTAATGTGAACCAACATCCAGAAGAGGGTAGGAGTGTCCAGTGAACAAAGGTAAGAGGCATAAGCTGTGCGGCCTACATTTGTGCATCTGGAGTCAGCAACAGGGCTAAAATGTTCAGCGAAGAAAAGCAACAAGAAGCACAAAGAAAGAGGACAGTAAAGGCTAGAATACCCAAGGCAGGAAAATGAACAAAGAAAGAGGGACATAAGACATATCCGGTGAAAAGAGGTTAGTAAATGTACAATATATTTACCATTGTTCCCTTATCCCCATTTTAATAAATGGCCATTTCACTATGCTAGTACATACTAGTATATAGATGTAACGCAGTTTATAGCATTCCATGCAGTGCATGCCCTCTGGTATTCGTGGGACAAACATCTAAAAGACTCACAACACATATGCAGGAACATCATAGAGCTGTCAGAAGGAAAGACCCACAGTTGATTTACAAACATACAAGTTCCACCAGACACATGTTTAACTGAGACACTGTGAAAGTAAAATTCAGGGCCGATACTAAGAATATGTCCTGTATGTCCAAACATTTTCCTCTGATGATGTCACCTGGCAGGTTGTCAAAAGCTTAGGAATAATAAAATTATTTTAGGATGTATCACAGACCTTCACTTTTATATATATAAATCCATGTATACTCGTATATATATCCATTTTCTTTTATCGTTCTTGTTTGAATAAATTGTATTATTCTATTTATTGCACATTTATTGTTGAAAAATAGTCTATCACCACATCTAGACTTCAACAGAGAAAGTGAAAATGTATTATTGTAGACTTTCGTTGAATGATGAACCTCATTTATAAACCGTATAGATACAGTGCATCCAGGAAGTATTCACAGCGCATCACTTTTTCCACATTTTGTTATGTTACAGCCTTATTCCAAAATAAATTAAATTCATTTTTTTCTCAGAATTCTACACACAACACTCCATAATGACAACGTGAAAAAAGTTTACTTGAGATTTTTGTGAATGTATTAAAAATAAAAAATTGAGAAAGCACATGTACATAAGTATTCACAGCCTTTGCCATGAAGCTCAGAATTGAGCTCAGGTGCATCCTGTTTCCCCTAATCATCCTTGAGATGTTTCTGCAGCTTAATTGGAGTCCACCTGTGGTAAATTCAGTTGATTGGCCATGATTTGGAAAGGCACACATATATAAGGTCCCACAGTTGACAGTTCATGTCAGAGCACAAACCAAGCATGAAGTCAAAGGAATTGGCTGTAGACCTCCGAGACAGGATTGTCTCGAGGCACAAATCTGGGGAAGGTTACAGAAAACTTTCTGCTGCTTTGAAGGTCCCAATGAGCACAGTGGCCTCCATCATCCGTAAGTGGAAGAAGTTCGAAACCACCAGGACTCTTCCTAGAGCTGGCTGGCCATCTAAACTGAGCGATCGGGGGAGAAGGGCCTTAGTCATGGAGGTGACCAAGAAACCGATGGTCACTCTGTCAGAGCTCCAGAGGTCCTTTGTGGAGAGAGGAGAACCTTCCAGAAGGACAACCATCTCTGCAGCAATTCACCAATCAGGCCTGTATGGTAGAGTGGCCAGACGGAAGCCACTCCTTAGTAAAAGGCACATGGCAGGCCGCCTGGAGTTTGCCAAAAGGCACCTGAAGGACACTCAGACCATGAGAAACAAAATTCTCTGGTCTGATGAGACAAAGATTGAACTCTTTGGTGTAAATGCCACGCGTCACGTTTGGAGGAAACCAGGCACTGCTCATCACCAGGCCAATTCCATCCCTACAGCGAAGCATGGTGGTGGCAGCATCATGCTGTGGGGATGTTTTTCAGCAGCAGGAACTGGGAGACTAGTCAGGATAAAGGGAAAGATGACTGCAGCATTGTACAGAGACATCCTGGATGAAAACCTGCTCCAGAGCGCTCTTGACCTCAGACTGGGTCGACGGTTCATCTTTCAGCAGGACAACGACCCTAAGCACACAGCCAAGATATCAAAGGAGTGGCTTCAGGACAACTCTATGAATGTCCTTGAGTGGCCCAGCCAGAGCCCAGACTTGAATCTGATTGAACATCTCTGGAGAGATCTTAAAATGGCTATGCACCGACGCTTCCCATCCAACCTGATGGAGCTTGAGAGGTGCTCCAAAGAGGAATGGGCGAAACTGGCCAAGGATAGGTGTGCCAAGCTTGTGGCATCATATTCAAAAAGACTTGAGGCTGTAATTGCTGCCAAAGGTGCATAGACAAAGTATTGCGCAAAGGATGTGAATACTTATGTACATGTGATTTCTCAGTTTTTTTATTTTTAATAAATTTGCAAAAACCTCAAGTAAACTTTTTTCACGTTGTCATTATGGGGTGTTGTGTGTAGAATTCTGAGGAAAAAAATGAACTTAATCCGTTTTGGAATAAGGCTGTAACATAACAAAATGTGGAAAAAGTGATGCGCTGTTAATACTTTCCGGATGCAGGACCTTCACACACACTACATTAATTTTCTGGCCCCAGGTGGTCATCTTACTAAGTTTTTTTAAATTTAATTATTGGCATTGCCAAAGGCAACACTGATCATTAATTAATTGATTGATTAACATGAATCAATAAGTTCTTCTTCTCACACCATACACATTTCCTACAGCATGGCAGTCTCACTCACACCCACCCAATTTAGAGCACACACATCTTTTAATGTCTTTTCAAAGACCTCTGGGTGACTTGGTTCCTCGAGAAGGACTTTGTGATTAGTGTGCACAGTGATGGCCCTCACTAGCAGGGGATTAAGGTTCAGCAGAGTCCTGACACTTTCTGATATTGTTGAAGCTTGGATGCATACAAACCTATTTACAGTTGAGTACTAGAAAAGGCTTTACTGCATATTATGGAATACCAGTAATGGCGCACCACACGATGACATGCAGTAAATACACTTGACTTGAGTCTTCATATTTTTCATACTCTTTCTTTCTCTGTACGTTTAGCATTCATTTTCTCAGAGGTTGACGCCCTTGCTTCTTCCTGAGCAGCTCTTCTTTTCTCCACCCTAGGGGCCCGCTTCTTCTCTTCTTTAGGCGGCATCTTTTCGCGTTAAAACTGATTAAGTCATTGTTTGTGTTGCAATTACTTAGTACATTTTTCTCTTCAATCTGCCTCAAGAATGATTTAAGATATGAAGAGGCAGGGGAAGTGACTGGTGGTAGGGAATGATAACGGCGACCATGTGCATGCGCTGCACAGCTGCCCTCCTGGCCACTGCCGAGAGTTGATTCTACAATAAAATAAAAAGAGGAATAACCTTGGTTGGGCAATTATCACGCCAAAAGTGGATAGTAGACGTCACGTAGTATATGTGTACCAAATTTCAGGTTAATAGGTCAAGAGGTTTGTGAGCTAACAGGTGATTTAAAATCCTGGACAGACAAACGGACAGCCACAGTAGCATATTATATAAGAAGATATTGGCTGAAGCAATCATAATCTCACTTATTAGGAATTAATAAACTTAAGAACTCAAAAAAGAGCATGTCCATGAATAACAAATAAGTAAAAAACTTATTTCTGGGACAAACAGATCAAAGCAATTACCAGATGTTGGGAGTTATTTTGGTAGAAGAACACCATAGGAGAAACATGAGAAAGATGCTTTGTTTTTAAAAAAAATTGTGTATTTGTGAAGACCAGGGCAGAAGATCACATGCTGGTGTAGTTTATCATCTTGTCATTGGCTGTTATTCAATTAATCTAAAAAAAACTTGAAGCCCCAACTGCTTTGAAATCTGTCATCTTTATACAGCCGTGTGCACTCTGGCTCCAAAATCTCCAAACTGGTACCTGACACAAAGCCAAAACCCACGGCTAATATTTTTTTTAGGGACTCTACTGTCCACTGTAGTGCACTCTCAATTAAAACTGTGCTTTAATCGTCACTCGTCTAATCTATTTGTGGATGTTAGGGTCTTCAAAACCAATTTACAGGCATGCTGCTACACTGCAGGTTATTTCCATGGCCTAACTGAGAATATACAGAGAATTCAGAAAGTAATTCAGACCCTTTCACTTTCTGACACTCTATTGCATTGTAGACTTAGTTTTAAAAGGTAAAAATGTGCCACTTTTTAGCCTATGAATATACACTCAATACCCTTAATAATAAAGTGAAGCTGTGCTTTCAGGAAGGTTTGCATATTTCCTAAAAAATCAAAAACTGAACTCTCTCGTTTGTATGAGCATTCGGACCCTTTGCTGTGGCACTCCAGATTGGGGCCAGGTGAATCCTGTTAGCTTTATGTATCCTTGAGATGTGTTTAAAATTTGATTGGAGTCCACCTGCGAACAAAGCCAAGTCTCTGTGGACCTCCTGGTTAAGGCATTAAGCCTTCGACTTCAAACCTTGAGGCTGTGGGTTCAAATCCCACTATTGACTCTGTGACCATGAACAAGTCACTTCACCTGTCTGTGCTCCAATTGGTAAAACAAAATAAATGTAATCAATTGTTACCAAAATGTGTCAAGGCATCAAAATAATATTAAAGATATGGTTAGGCACAGATGAGGAGAAGGTCATAAAACAGTTACTAAAGTGTTGAGTGTTCCCAGGAGCGCAGTGGCCACAATGATTGTGAAATGGAAGAAGTTTGGAAGCACCAGGAACTCTTCCTAGAGTTGTCTGTCCAGCCAAACAAGAAGCGCACTGGTCAGGGAGGTGACCAAGAACTCAGTGGTCACTTTCACAGAGCTTCAGAAGACCTCAGCTGAGATTGGAGAACCTGTCAGAAGGATGAACATCTTAGCAGCACTCCATCAATTAGATGTATATGACAGCCTGCTTGGAGTTTGCCAAGTGGACATTAAAAAATTTCAAAAATAAGTGGGAAAAATTATCTGGTATAAAGAGACAACAACTAAACTCTCTTGAGAGGACTCCAAGCACTATGTCTAGTGAAGACCATCTCCTGCCTTATTCCATCCACACAGGGAAGCATGGTGGTGGTATCATCATACTATGAGGGTGCATCTCAGAGACAGTGACAGGATGGCTGCTCAGAATTAAGGGAATGATGAATACAACTAAATGCAGAGACTGCTCCACAGCGCATGTCATGACAGTGACCCATATCATACTGCCAAGTGGTTTTGGGGCATGTCTCAACTTTGAACATAGAACATTTATGGAGAGACCAGAAGGTGGCAGTTTGTAGATCCTACTCATCCAGTTAAACTGAGTTTGAGCGGATCTGCCAGGAAGGATGGAATAAACTGCCCAAACCCAGGTGTGCAAAGCTTGTCGATACTTACCCAAGAAGCTTTGAAGCTGCAGTTGCTGCCAGTGGGGCTTCTATGACCTACTGAATGAAGAATCTGCATACTTATATGAATTAGAGATTTCAGTTTATAAGTTTAAATAAATTTGCAAGCTCTTCTGAGAACAGTTTTCTTTCACGTTATTGGTGCAAAAATGGCAAATGTATCCATTTAAAATTAAATCTACAGCACAATAAATTATGCAGAACGTGAAGGGGTCAGAATACTTTCTGAATCCATAGTAAGTGAAAGCTCTTTGTGTAACGACTCCTTTTTTTTAGCTAATATTTTATGTAGAAAAATTGATTCATTTTTGCAACATTTTGGGTTATCTGTAGGGCAACCAAGAACATTACATTTTCAGATCACTTGTATATTAATATATATATTTTTTTATATCATTCTACTCCACTAGCTAAAATGATGCCATAATACCTAGAACAGGCCTACCCTCCAGCCCTTTGTGTTAGTGTATACGACCAATGAAAAGAAATACATTCTAAAATCAATCCAACAGCAAGCCTAGTCTGCTTCTTTTCCATCATGTTGTTAAATTTATACTCACATCTCATTTCAGTCTCACTCTTTAAGTCACATTTGTTGGACGACTGCCTCAATGGTGGGCGGAGGGCTGGCTTTTTATATGGAGGAAATATAGATGACATAATTAGCGTAGGCAAAAGCGCTGGACTGACAGCATTTTTCAAGATGTGGTCATGCAGTGAGCTAATTCAAACCTGCATAGATTTCACTGTAAAATATATCTTTACATAAAACATTGATTCATTGTTTTTAGAGCACCTTTCATAGCAAGTAGTATGTCATGAACAAAGATACGATAAGAATTCAATAATAGCCATGCAGCGGCCTGTTCTCCTTGTTCATGTGTGGTGATTATCCCCCTGTTGAATGAGAAGCAGTTTAATGGCACACAGGACTCAGCCAAGCATGAGAAATTGAATGTGGCTCTCAACTTTCCTTAAAAATGTAGGATTGACTGGAGGATGGCCAGGCATATTTATTACATGCTGAGGTCAGTACCAAGACAAGTACGAACAATAGCATAAGGCGTTCATGATGGTTAAAAAAAAAAAAAATTGGGAAACGGTAGGACCCAAATTAAGCTAAAAAAAGCAAAGCAAAGGATTATGGAAAAAGGCGAGGCTCGTACTGAATAATAAATGAACAAGTTGAAAAACATGAGAGGCTCATCGCAACATATGATTAAGCTTGATGCTTAAACAACTGGGTCCTGGTGAGAGCCAGAAGTCTCCCTTTATAATAAAGAGGATTGACTCACATTGGCTTCAGGTAGTAAAGGAGAGACTGTGGCCACCAGACAGTGAAAAGTGACAGTCGGGTTACAGGGGCGATCAGCGGTGTAATTCAATGAAAGAATTGATTAAGTGCAGGCAATGAAGAAGGTTATGAGAAACATTAAAATAAAAGTCAAACGAAATAAGCAGAAGATTGAAGGTTTGAATGAAAACATAGAAACTGACAATGCAATAGAGGAAGAGGCACTTTGTGAGAGTCTCTGCAGATTAAATTATTCTGAATTACCCATTGACATTAGGTGGAAATTGCACACATTACGCATTTTCATTTTCAGTCACTGTACATTCTATCATATAAGCTGCATATTATTTATGTACTTGACCATGCACTCCATTGGCACTAGAAGCAAACAAGCAAGTCTGAGTGGGTGAAAGGCAGTTTAAAATGACATGTCAGTTAGTAAGTGCAATATCTAAGAAATACTAACATGAAACAGTTTAAAAACATCATTTTGTGTACATGCATTTCCACTCCAAACACACATGAAAAATTAACTTTCCAAAAAAAAATGATATTGTGAACATTCCAGCCCAGATCACAGACAGACGCTAAGGATACAAACTACCAAAGGACACGTGATTTTATTTACACAGTTCCAACAAGCACCAAAATGCTTCACTTTTCTCCCTTTCGTTTCTTCTTCTTTATCTCCCTCTTTCTCCTCCAATCTCCCTCTGACAAGCTTCGTCCTCCTCCTCCCCCCAACTCTGGAACCTTTATATAGGGCATCCGGAAGTGCCTGTGATGTGTTGCCGGCAGCACTTTGGGTGTACCGGAAGAGCTGCTCTCCGG
Source organism: Polypterus senegalus (assembly GCF_016835505.1). Taxonomy (NCBI): domain Eukaryota; kingdom Metazoa; phylum Chordata; class Cladistia; order Polypteriformes; family Polypteridae; genus Polypterus; species Polypterus senegalus. The sequence goes on along the minus strand of NC_053154.1, from coordinate 222,093,289 downwards.
GTCTCAGCAGTAATTGTAGCATCCCCTGGCGGCACCCGCGGATCCCAACAGGGCTGTACCAAACTCCAACTCCCATGAAGCCCTGCGGGAATCCAAGGCAACCCAGGGGGGCTGCCATCTAACATTCCGGGGGAGGTAATGCTCTGGCCACAATTGCTCGCCTGGTGCTCCCAGCATTGCGGCGTCCCGGCTTGGCAAAAGCCCTGGCCGTCCGCCACAATATGTAACACATAATTCCAAAAGTGCAGTAATAGAATGTATTTGTCATGAAAAACTTGAATTAATAAAAGTAAAAATCACTCACTCATAGCACCATATGTACAAATAGTGCAGAGGACAGCCATCAAGGCATGACAGGGCTCTCTCCCTGGTCTCAGTATTTTTTATACTTGTTTCATGGTTTTCTGTGTATTTTGTATTTTTTGTTTCTAAATACATTTTTGTTTTCCTTTATGTATTTTATTATTTTTTCATTTACATTTTTTGTTCATGAATTTCAATTTAATGTGTCCCTTGCCTTATGTTCCTTGATTTCAATATGTTGAACCCAAGAGGGTGGGCCCCCAACACTACAGCTGAGGGACCACCCTCACCTTATAAAAGACCTGAGTTTTCTCAGCACCATCACTGAGAAATTGGTATTAACACTTAAGTTATGCTAGGCACGCTAGCAAGTAGTGTTATATGGTAGTGATCAAGCAAAAAAACATATTCAAAAGCCAAAAAATAATAAACACGGCAACCAAATATTAAATAAGAGATACAAATTATACTCAAAACTAAGGTAACTCCGAAACACTTGATAAAGAACTGTGAAATTTAGTCAAAAAGAACATTTGGAAAAGGGTTTTGTCATCTGCAAATTCAGATAGGAAATACGTCTTTCCATCTCCTTTTTTATACCTGTTGCGGCATCAGCCAAGTAATGACCTCGTAGGATTTGGCCATAACAACAAGGGTGGCTCTTCTAAGAACAGTAGAGACAAAATGGCGGTGGAAACAGTCTAAGTTAAATTACAAAATGTAAAGTAGATCTATTTAAAAAAAAGATTTTATACTTAGATTCCTGGCCTAGGAAAACCCTCAAAACAAGTGTAAGGAAAACTGATTTGTGCAAAATAAACACAAAGTAAATTCCTAAAATACAGGTTCCTAGCATTATGTTGTTCTTCTCTGTTTTGAATGAATTACCATCAAAAGGGCAAAAAGGGGTTACAGGCCACAAAATTAACAAAGGCAGACCACTACTCCAGTAGAGCTAGGCATCTAATCCTAATGTATTATTATTATTATTATTATTATTATTATTATTATGTCCTGACCCCAACTCAAAAGGTAGGCACAGCGGGGCCCAGGCTTTAAAAGTTTCTAATATGCAGTGAAGAGACAAGAGGCAAAATGTAAAATCCCTCTGGCAAAAAAAAAACCAAAAAAAAACAAGTTCCTCAAAGATTTTTTTAAAGAAAAAGAGGAATAACACAAAGTCAAAGCAAAACCTTTAGCAAAGAAATCCATTAATCAGCAAACCAATAAGAGTCCTTGGACACCACATAAAGGAGACAGGACACATAACAAAAAACACTACTATATGTAGGACTGTGTAACATAGTAGCTAAATTAATAAATAATGCAATATCAAAAAAATCAGAATATTACATAAAACATACTGTACATACATTAAGTTCTGCACTGATAAGTTTACAGTGGATAAACGCAACCAAAAACCATGGATGACCAGTGAGTTTCAGTCTCTGCTTAGAACCTGATACATTGCCTTCAGGTCAGAGGATAAAGCCCAGTACAGTGCAGGAAGAGCAAATCTGAGGAGAGGTATCAAAACTGCCAAGATGGCCTACAAGAGCAAGTTAAAGGCCCATCTGACAGACAATAACCCACTGCAAGTGTGGCAGGGATTACAACTAATCACCAATCTCAAAAGCAGTACACATGTGCCAGTCTGTGCTGATGCCTTATTGGCTTAGGAACTAAATCTTTTCATTGTCCGCTTTTAGGAAAAGTAGTCTCAAACTGATACTCTGCCCTCGCCAACTCCCAGCTGTGACATACTCACTTTACTGGAACTTCAAGTGAGACGGGTGCTCAAGACAGTGAAACTGAGGAAAACTGCAGGAAAAAAGGCATACTTGGAATGGTACATTACGCTTGTGCTGACTAGTTTGCAAGAGTCTTTAGAGAAAAGCCAAGCAAAATGACACCTTTTATTGGCTAACTAAAAAGATTACAATATGCAAGCTTTCGAGGCAACTCAGGCCCCTTCTTCAGGCAAGATGTAATCACATCTTGCCTGAAGAAGGGGCCTGAGTTGCCTCGAAAGCTTGCATATTGTAATCTTTTTAGTTAGCCAATAAAAGGTGTCGTTTTGCTTGGCTTTTCTTTATATTTATAATGGCTAACACGGTACAACACTCTAGTACTACAAGAGTCTTTACTAAGATATTTAATGTGTCACTAACACAGGCCACTGTTCTCCCCTAGTCAGTTATTATCATCCCTGTCCCTAAAAAGTCAGTCATCTATATCCTATATAAGGACTACAGATAAATTGCATTGACATCAACAGTCATGAAATGTTTCGAAAGACTTATTGCTCAGCTCATTAAAGCCAGCCTCCTTCCCTCCTTTGAACCTCACTGGTTTGCTTACAGATCAAACAGATGTACAGCCCTCCATACAATGATGAGCCATCTGAAACACTCAGAGACCTATGTAGGGATGCTATTTGTCGATTATAACACGGCATTGAATACAATCATCCCTAGCATACTAATCGATAAGGTGCATAACCTGAACTTTTTCCCCTCCTTCTGCACTTGGGCCATCAGAATTTCAAATTCTAAAATTATTTTTTTTCCCCACTGTATGTATGTCAGTTACTTTAGTGGATAATAATTTCCATCTGTTATTTATTTATGTGCGTATTAATAGGATTTGTGCTTTTTATATTATTTATTTGTCATTGTCTGCGGTAGGCTACCGCCCTTCCTGGGTATTCGTTCCTGCCTTGCGCTCTGTTTTGGCTGGGATTGGCTCCAGCAGACCCCTGTGACCCTGTGTTAGGATATAGCAGGTTGGAGAATGACTGACTGACTGACTGACTGACTGACTGTTTGTCATTGTTTGTTGTACTTGCACTGTTTATAGATGTAGCTTTTACAAGTTCATTGTACTGGTATCATAACAATAAAGGTTTCCTTCCTTGCTTTCTACAAATAAAATGAAACCAAAAACAGAATTAACAACAAAAAATCAAAAGTTATGTTCAAGTAAACAAAATCCAAAATGACTAAATAAAGAAAAAGTAAACCTTACTCAGGGAGCCAGCTCTGTCTGTACCATAATTGTAATGTCAAGCACAAGATAAGGAAAATTTGAATAAATGGAGTTGACTAGTGTCACAAACGTGCAAGTAGGAGGCAGCTGAAGGGCTCAAGTAAATGTAATACCACATCAGACCAGGTGGTGGCGGGTGCACTGACTTTCTTTCTCAGTTCCTTGCAGACCCTTCCCAAGAAATCCCATCACCTCCGATGACGTCACTTTCCGGTCCCGCAGACATCACTTCCGGTTCTGGGCCCTATGACGACGTCACTTCCAGTTCCGGCCATCAGGATGATGTCACTTCCTATACAGGCATTTAAAACCGCAATCTTGCCTTTGTTTAATCAGTACTGTTTTGGACTCGGCCTTGTAAACAACTTCTCTGAGTATTCAACCTTTTTGCACCCAGGACATATTATACACCATATTATAAACCTTTATTATGTCTGGTGCCTTATTGTGTCACACCAGGAAAAGAAACATTGAGATACTAGCTAGAAAATGCATAATCAAAAAGTTTGTCTGATCTTTTTACCTACACCAGAAACAGTACACAAAATTCAAAGTTGCTAAGCCTGAAATGTAAAGTCTAAATACCAAGGAAAGCTAATTAAAAGCACAAGAAGTTTTTTTCTTTTTTTATTCACAAACTCGGAAAATTGGAATTGCAGCAACCTTTAAAACACTCGTCTAGTTAGTCACAGGTCACAACCCTGAAACCATGCCCCCTAACAATGGGTCACCACATTACAGCAATGAAACATTGATATGGCACCATCAGTGGAAAAAGCAAAATGGCATCAGGAAAGATACCAAAAATTTGTAACTTGTTTAAAACAGCACCCTAGCTAAAAAAAAGTATAAGGAAAGGAGTCAAAAATGTAAAGACAGATAGAGGAACACACAAAGCACTCAGAAAAAAAAGAGTAAAAAATACACAACCAATTCAGATAAAAACAATCATTCTGAACTTCTTTTGTAGAGTGTGTCAAATCAGACAAAACAAGAGAAAGGCTTGGGGTCCCACTCCGTATATTATAAGCATTGCTGTGAAGCAAACTGTGATGATGCTGAGTAATCTCAAAAGACTGAGTCTGGAAAGTTGGAGGTTTCTATTATCTGGGAGGAAGGAAGAGGCAGGTCTAGAAGGAAATGATGTCGGGATCTGGGTTGTGACCAGAAGTACTATCTATGGAGGAACTGGAGGACAGGTTAGGCAGGTTTTGTGATTCTGTATGGAGAGAAGAAAAGTCATTAGTACATTTTGCCAACCCGCTTATCCAGACCAGTATGTTTGATTAAGCCCCTTGATTACCTTGACTGCCTCTTATGCGCACATCTGTGACAACAGGTTGGTGTAAGTTTCATGTATTTAGCTCTTGTTTAAGGTTTTGTTCTTTGAATAACAGATTTGGATTTGGTCCTTTTTGCGGTTGTGCCTCTATGAGACAACCATTTCAAGTTTGTCTTTTTCTTTTTCAGTGTTCCTGTAGATGTTCATTAATATTTTTAATAAACTTTAGTATTATTAAAACGAGGATGATTTTGTTATTTGAGCCAGGGTTTTTTTGGGTTCCACTGTAAGCTTTGACATCTTCAGCCATCCTTCAGGGACAGGCTTAAATGTATGTCTGTAGGCCTACACTGAAAAAAGAATAACATTGATGTTATTCATTCAACGTAAATTTTCTCTTTCAAGCAACTTACGATTAGTCATTTAGAGTTTTTTCTTGAAATATTTCGTTTCAGATCTCAATCAAAGAAAAAAATTGTTTGTACCAAAGTAAGTTATGGTGGAGGGAATAAACATAAAAATCCTATTTTAGTTAACCTAATATTTTAGGTTGTAATGTGCTGTGTATGGGGGGCTGTTTGTATATTCTTTCGGTTGAACTTTACAGCATGCTGGCTTTGCAACTGCCAAAAAAGAAGAACACATTCCCGAGTGGAGTGGACATGGCTATACAGGTCTGGCCATTTTCAGCAGCAGACTTTTATAATGGAGGATCTCTGGTAAATAACCCTGTTCCTTAACTGTTAATTTTAAGTATAAGAACTCGTAATAAAAATACTTTCAAGAAAGCTGTAGAAACGTTTAATCATTTTTTGTTATATATTTAAGATTTACACTGCAAAATGCTTGTGTATTTGCACTAGATTTTTAAATAAATGTAAAAAGTAACCAGCAAAATACCAGCTTGGCGCGCTAAGTCGGCCTTAAAACTTTTATTAAGAAGAAAATTAAACCTTTTTAAACTGAGGGAAAATATGCCAATAATTATTTAAGGATCTCTTTGTATACCACATTGTGAGTTCGGCCCTCCGGTTATAATATGACCAAGCTGTGTGCTGAGCTTACTCTTGAGCATGCAACGTACAGTTGGCCATGTGAACAGTAATCTTGTTTCAGTTCTCACAGCTTGGATTGCTGCTGTCATAATTGGTTTGAGTTTCATGGTTTGTTTCAATTACGACAGTATCTGCAGGACTTGTGTTGGTGACATTCGGCATCTGTCAAGCGTTGTAAGCATACAACCGGTTTCATCGATAACTTCACATCCAGCTTTTGAGAGTTTAAACATCCATAAACATCAAAGTATCCATTCCGCAAATCGCCACCTGTGAACCTAAAGTGTTTAAGAGGCATTGGCGGTTCTCCAAACATGTAAAATATTTGGCCATTTCGGTACACTTGAAAGCGACAACCGAACAATTCAGCAGAAGCCATCAACTCACATGCAGAACCACAGGTGAAGGGCTTAAGCATTTCACTCTTATAGTGCTCCTGTGTAGTATAATTATCTCCTGTACCGTCATCAGTCCACACCTTGAACCTGTCCCAGTCATTCAATACATAAGACACAATGTTCATCCGGATATCAGGAGTGAGCCTGATATGGCCGTGCAATATATAACAAAGAGAATGGAAAAGTAGGTGCCATCTCCAGGCATGGAAACCATTTGGTAAGTGACAGTTCTTTGATCGATGGTGATCACCTCGATAGACATGTTAATGGGGGTACGGTTGGAATGATAAAGATAATGGGTACCTGAACAATGTAAAGTAAGTCTAAAATACCTAAACAATAACTATAATCGTAATAAATGAACAATAAAACAGCGGAGAAGCCGTGGATTAAATAAAAAGTCTGTAGTTATCAGCAGGGAGACCTGAATCCCGTGGGGAAGCAAGGAAGGGAATGTAGAGACCAGAGCGACGGACGGCGTTATATAGGCAGGCAACCAACAACGTGGGAGGCGTTGGGATGGGGGGCCGACAGTGGCATCATACTACCGAAATAAGTACGTACATTGGTTTCGGTTAGTGCAGGGAAACCGCCTACCAAATTTCGTGAAGATGGGGCCATAAATAAAAAAGTTCAATGTGATGGACTTTGTCAACTGTTATGACCGTTACACGTAGAATTTCTAAATGAAACCTGCTTAACTTTTGTCAGTAAGCTATAAGGAACAAGTGACATTGGAATGTTCAATATGGCGGCCAACAGTGGCATCATACCATTGAAATAAGTATGTACATCGGTTTTGGTTAGCGTTGGGAAGCCACCTACCAAATTTCGTTGGTAAACGTTGTCAACCGTTATGACCGTTACGTGTAGAATTTCGAAATGAAACCTGCTTAACTTTTGTAAGCAAGCTGTAAGGAATGAGCCTGCCAAATTTCAGCCTTCTACCTACACAGGAAGTTGGAGAATTAGTGACGTTGGAAAGTTCAATATGGCGGCCAACAGTGGCGTCATACCATCAAAATAAGTATGTAGATCGGTTTCGGTTAGTGCAGGGAAGCCGTCTACCAAATTTCGTGAAGATGGGGCCATCAATAAGAAAGTTCAACATGGCGGACGTTGTCGACCGTTATCGACCGTTATGACCGTTACGTGTAGAATTTCAAAATGAAACCTGCTTAACTTTTGTAAGTAAGCTGTAAGGAATGAGCCTGCCAAATTTCAGCCTTCTACCTACACGGGAAGTTGGAGAATTAGTGATGAGTCAGTCAGTGAGTCAGTCAGTTAGTCAGTCAGTGGGGGCTTTGCCTTTTATTAGTATAGATAGTATAAAAACAGGTTATGATCAATAAACCATTTAAAATTGTAACAACTTAAAAAATAGATTTACTTCAGTATAAAACAAGTGAATTACACCCAATCACTCTAAATGATTTGCCTCATTTAAAAATTGTGGGTTCAATAAGATAAAAAGAATTATATTGATTCAGATTGAAAATATTAAGTGTGAATCATTACCTTAATTATTTTAAGTTGAATACAGGTTATACCTCTTTCAGTGTAATTTTTTCTAAATAAAGCCCTTTTTTGAGCCCTGCAATTGAAACAAAAGGATCCCATTTCCTGGTAAACATCACTGTCAGAAGGCAACTGAGCTGTCAATGTCTTTCAATGGTTCACTCCACGTCATCATGTAGATTGTGCTAAGTGCATGGGGGAGGCTGTCTTAATTTTCAGGAAGGTAATGAAAACCAGAATTGGAGAATAGCTTACCTAATACACAAGAAACTGAGAGAAGGCAAGAGAATGAAACTTTCCTATCATGTTCCCTAGAAGAATATAAAAGGAGATGAGAGGCAGAGTAATGGCAGTTACTGTCATTCACCTAAGGAGACTGAACTCTACCTCAGAGGCCATTCTGGGTACCCAGAGGTAAGCAAATCTGTTCAGTGAAAAGATTATTACCAAAAGCTACACTGTTCATTGAGTCAGAATTTAGCCCTAGTTAGACTAATGTCTTTAAGCTTTGATTTGCTTAGTACCCAACAACCAACCCGACCTCCTCTACTGCCCCCTAGTGTGACCAGTTTCTTTAGGGTCTGTAATTTTACATTTTGGGTGACATTTTAATGTCCATATCTAAAGTACTAAATAGCCCCCCAGTGTCACGAAGGGTGCTGGAGCCTATCCCAAGCATGATTAAACTCTGTACTGGATGCCAGTCCATCATAGGCCAGACACACACACACACCAATCACACAATAGGGCCGATTTAATGATGCCAATCCACCAAAACTGCATGTCTTTGGACTGTGGGAGGAAACTGGAGCAGCCGAAAGGAAACACAGACATGGGGAGAATACACAAACTCCCTGCAGGTAGAACTCAGGGACTACCACCGCACCACCGTGCCATCCATGTATATAATTGACACATGTTGACGATTTCCAGCTGATAAGCAAACAACGTCAAGCAAGCCAAGAAGAAATGCTAGCATTTGAATAGCTGTAAAAGACAGCGATCTGTCCATGAAAACCATGTACTTCATCTCCACTCTGCCAAGCCACTAACAGACAGTGATAGGCTGTAACCAGCATGCTTTGCCAAGTTTTGCCTTTGCTTTTGCACTCCACAATAAATAGGAAGAGGAATGACACAAAAAAGAAATAAAGTTAATAAACTGAATATAAGTGCAAAACAAGGTGCATAAACTTGGTCCTTTGGTCCAATCAGAATGCACCTTATACATGTTTGTGCTGGACATCTTTCTCAATTACTGTATATATTGCACAGTGTCTCCTTGAATAAGTGAGGAGTCAGCATGAAAACAAAGGGACATGTTATTAGTGAAAAATGTAAAATAAATATGCTGACATTTACAGACAAGCACTGGAATTTCAAAATCCTCAGGGAGGAAAAGCAAAAAAATTTCAGGGAAGTAAAAAAAAAAAAGAGGAATAAAACCAAAAATCAATATAAAGTACTGTATAGCTGCGTCTTTTCCAGTTTCCCAAAATTGAGCCGCTGCTGAACTGGTGAGACAGGATCAGCATGAGTCTAACGCGTTGTCACACACGTGTGCATGGGAAACAGCTAAAGGGCCTACAAACTGGTAATTATACGCCAGACCAGGAGGCGGTGGAGTGTGCTAACTGCCTCTCTCAGTCTCTTGCAGACCATTCTGGGGAAATCCAATCCAATGATGTCACTTCCGGACAACAAAACAGCACGTCCGGTTCTGGCACCGCTGCCGACGTCACTTCCGGTCATGAAGACATCACTTCTGGTTCCAGCGCCGATGATGTTATTTCCCGTTTTATCAGTTAAAACCACCATCTTGTCTCCATGCAGTCAGTTCTGCTCTGGACTCTGTTCCATGCACATCGTGCTACTTTAACTCAACCTTTGCAGCTGGGAAAAACAATATATAGGTGGCTGCCCTAAATCTTTATGATGTCTTTGACTCTTTCTTATCACAGTGTACAAAAGACATTTCTCAGTCCAATACAGTTCATTTAAAAAAGGTTTAGTGAAAATTCAAAGCAAAACAGTTCACACAAGAATAGAGAAAAAAGTTGTTACACACACAGAAAAAAAAAATAAAGAAAAAATGTTTTTTCCATAAACTTAGCCTTTTTCTTGTTAAACTTTTTGCTTTATATACTTAAAGGTCGTGTTATTTCCTTATGGCTAGCTTTACTTAATACCTTCAGTACATTCTATACGTACAGCACAGAACTTCAATTGGGCACGGCTTGAAACTGCCCTGCATGTCTTACCACCTGCAAGGCAGATCACAAACTGAGACTAATCTATAGTCAGAGGGACAGGAAATAATCAGAATATTCCACTTCAGTATAGCTTATAATACAACCGCCCATAGACTATGCACTAATATAGGGGCAAACATTTTAGCATAACTAGCATTTTAGCATACTTCAATCAACTGAACATAACCTAAATAACTAACAAATAGCTCTTACATATAGCATAATGCAGTACATTTCACTTTTATGCAAATGTTTACATATTATTAGACCTACCATTTGATAAAATATCCTATGCAAGCTATATCTGGTTTTTAGTTAGTAAGAAAGTTCAGATTTGGTACTTTAGAGATTAAGTGCACTTAAAAAGGGCTGTCATTAAAGAGAATAGCAGGCCATGTTGTTTATCACAGTGCTAGCAGGGAACTGATCAGTCTGTGAGAGAATTAAACTGCAGTGTGCTAATCTGATTTGTCTGCAGTAGGGAGGCTTAACTCAGCAACGAGCTTCATAGAACTTCAGCCCTCTTGATTGTTTAAGATAAGAATATTCCCTCAGCAAGATAAAAAAAATGAAAATATACATATCAAGTACAGTATATACAAATACACCAAAGAGTGCTCAGTACAGAAATCCTTTTTGAGAAAATAATATTACTTAAATTATTTTCAATACCTCTGGTAAAAAGAGCCAAACAACTCTTACCTCACATGCCACATGGTGAAATCTGCAGACAGTATTGCTGTTAATATTATCCAGCATTACAGAGAGGCATCTGTGGAAAGAAAATGAATTTTCATTTTTAAAGAGAAGCATAGATCAATCATTCAGTGTCTCTTTTGCAATGCTTTGTGTTCATGTAATGCTGTGCCTTGGAGGGCGTGATTATATTATCTTATGATGAGTGTGGCCAGGTGAACTGACCAAGGATGCCAGAAGAAAGGTTGGGGTGCAACCCTGTTTAATTGTAGATAAGACAATAAAAAAGGCATTTACAGAGGCTTTCAGCGACCAAAGGTGTGGCACTTCAGTGGGAGCTCTGTCACTGTTGAGGTCCTGGTCTAAAATAAATGCCACTTTCCAGGAACTGCCCATTTTTATGGCATTCAGGGTGGAGGTCTCAGAGAGAAACGAGATGGTTTGTGCCAGCGCCCCCTCTTGTCCCATGGTGGTATTGCTTGCATTCTCAGAGCTGGGAAGGTGGTCCCCCAGTGTGCATGTGTAACACAAGCTTGAACTGGCAAATTAGATGATGCAAATATTACATTTCAAACCATGCACCACATTGTGTAAAGGCAACATCTCTTAAACATGTATATGTTTATACGTTGTGGAATATAAAAATATAAATGGCAAATAAGACTAACATGTCAGAATCAAAATAGAGTGGAATGGACTATTACATTGCAATAAAAGGGAGAAATGCTTACATGTCAAACTGAGCATTCTTGGCTTTAGTCAGTTACCCCAATGTATGTAAGGAGATGAAGATGCTTACAACAATATACAGTAGCAGACAACAAAGAGTGTCATATACTGCAGTTAATTCAGGATGTCTTCAGATCCCTTCACTTACTCCACACTTTAATGTATTGTAAATTTAATTTTAAAAGGATACATTTGTGATTTGCTCAAATCAATGTAAACTGAATAGCCCATAATAGAAAAGTGAAAAAATGCTTTCAGAACAGTTTATAAAGTTATTTAAAAAAAAAAACCCTGAATTTTCACATTTATGTAAGTATTTAAATCCTTAATTTGGTACTTTGTACAATAGAAACACCTTAGGAAGAAATTACAGCTTTAAGTCTACATAAAAGAGTCTCTAGATAGATAGATAGATAGATAGATAGATAGATAGATAGATAGATAGATAGATAGATAGATAGATAGATACTTTATTAATCTCTACAAGCATTGCATACCAGGAATTTGTCAGTTTACCCCATTCCTTCTAGCAGATTCTCTCAAGCTTCATTAGATTGGATGTGAACCCTACATAAGCTGTACCTATTCAGGTATCTCCGCATATGTTCTGTGGGGTTTAAGTCTGGGCTTTGATTAGGCCGCTCAAGCACAGCCTGAGACTTGTCCCGAAACCCCTCCAGTGTTGTCTTAGCTGTATGCTTCAGGTCATCATCATGCTGAAAGGTGAACCATCAGCCCAGTCTGAGGTTACGTGCCCTCTGGAGCAGGTTTTCTTCAAGGACACCTCTGTGTTTGGCTGCAAACATCATTTCTTCAGTTCTGACTAGTCCAGTGCTGAGAAGAATACCATAGCATGATGCTGCCACCACCATACTTCACTGCTGGGATGGAATTAGGCAGGTGATGAACAGTGTCTGGTCTTCACTAGACATAGTACTTGGAAACTTGTCTTATAAAACCAGAACAAACTCCAAGAAGGTTGTCATATGCCTTTTACTGAAGAAAATCTTCTGTCTAGCCATTTTACCATAAATGCCTGATTGACGGAGTGCTGCTGAGATTCTTATCCTCCTAACAGATTCTCCAATCTCAGCAGAGGATTTCTGAAACTCTTAGACACAAAATTGGGTTCTTCATCACCTCCCCAACCAAGGCTATTTTGCACATTTACTCAGTTTGGCCAGTGAGCCAACTCAACTACCATTCAACTACCAGGCCTGGTGGTTCCAAACTTCTTCTGTTTCAAAATTATTGAGTCCACTGTGCTCCTGAGAACATTCAAAGCTATATGGTTTTCTACCCTTGTCTTGATCTTTGTGTCACCATACCTTGATTTCAGAGGTCTACACAAAGATACCTGGACTTCATGGCTCTGTTTTGTCCTGACTTTGAGTGTGAACTGTGACACCTTATATTCACAGGTGTGAGCTTTTCTATACTATGTATAATATATTCAGTTTCCCACAGGTGGACTCCAGTCAGATCCTGGACACATCTCAAGGATAATTAAAGCAAACAAATTGCATCTGAGAACAGTTTGGAGAGCCAGGGCAAAAGGTCTGAGGTCTAGGTATATGACAGATTTCAGCCTTTGATTTTTGTGAATTTTCAAACCTTTCTGAAAACACACCGAATGTTTCCATTTCAAATTAAATCAACAACACAGTAAAGTGTGCAGAAAATGAAGGGGTCTAAGACTTTCGGAATCTATTGTATATATAATATAACTATATGTAGTTGGTGATTAAAATGTTTTTAGAATCTTTTTTAAAATGTTTTTAAAATCTGTTATTAGAAAAGTCAGTAAACCATATAAGTTTAAATTTTCATATTAACGCCATGATCACTAACACACTTGTTATAAGGTTGAAAATTTTTTTCTGTGCCCCCCAAATTAAACAATTTGTCAAGCTTGTGCCATCACTGTTGTGTAGTTGGCCATGTGCAAGAATAGGCTGGGTGCCGCTTCTCTTCAAATTCAGAGCTCTGCTGATCAGCCTTTGCAGCCTCTGCAGTGTTAGCGAGGATATATGGTCGCCAGTGTTCTTCACTGCTTTTCCCTGATTGACTGCTGTATATTACAAAACAAATTGTAAAAATATCGAGCAGTTTTATGGAACTTTTAAAGTCATATAATCAGCATGGAGTACATACACACAGCTTCATTCAAAAACTGTACATATAGTCTTGGCAGCACTGGTTTGGATGTTGAATTTCTCTAGTGTTGAATTCTGGGTCATAATGACATATCTAAGTTTAATCCCCAGGTATACAAACTGCTTCTTAAATTTCCTTCAGTCGGAATTCATTAATTCTAGATTTTCCTTAAAACATTGGATATGGCATTACCTCATTTCAGAAGTCAACATTCTGCACAGCTAATGTCTTCTCAGATTTTTATTGCTTCAGAAGAATGTATTCTGTATTATTGTATTATGTATTAGAGCCCATTATTTTAACATGGCTTTCTCATTGCTACATTTTAGTGTATCCCTGTTAACTATATGTGCATTGAATTATCATTTTTCATCAAGTCTCCACAATCTGTACTTATCCCTACTATTCTCTTCTGTTCGTTTTCTGGTTTTCTGTGGTGGCATTTTGCACCACCACTATCTGATCAAGGGACCATGCAGTCTCTACACTGATGGACTGAAGGCAGTACCCCTGATGTCCACATGACCATCATCATCCAATTCTTTGACGTGAAGCCTGAAAACCATGAGGACTGATTTAGATCATTTATGTTAGGTAGAATGTCCATCCCCGTTGTCCGTTGTTGATTTTAAACCTTCAAGTAAGGAGAAAGTTTTCTTTTCCTTAAACTAGGAGTAAGTTGTGATTTATTATGTGCTGACTGGTTGGAGATGACTGATATTGTAAATTGCACTACTGGGGTAGTGACACCATACTAAACAACACGGGGCCTTGAACACTACATTAAAAGAATGGGTAGTACAAGGGGGTTACACATGACTGGAACATCTATAGCCACTACAAACATACAGCTGTAGTCATGCAAAGAGAATTAAAAAATGATTGTGACTAGTAATGAGTGAAACAATTCACCCAAAACTGCTTTTACAATTTCACAATTGTGAAATCTCCTGTGACACAAATGCTAAGGACAATTTCACAAAACATACGGTGAAACAAAACTTGGCTTTCTGCTAATAACAACTGGTGAGCATAGAAAAAAACACAAAGTGAAGTCTCCAAAATAATGATAAATAAATTATCAAGAAGAAATAAACATACTACATTTCAAAAAATGAAATGAGTTCACTTAAATTTTTCACATTAGGAATTGCTAAAGGCTTATTATTCTCTAGTTTTAGAAATACAATGAGAGTGCAATATTTAAAACACAAAGCTATAAATTGCAAATGCTAGACAGGTGTAATTTGCATATCTCGGTAAACAGAAGCTAATTTTGACCTCTTACAAGTTCAGCAAAACAGAATAACTGTTTTAAGTTCAGGCTCCACACTTTTTTGATAACTTCTCTTGTAGTATATTAAAGAAATGCTCCACCCTAAAAAGGAAATATTTTTATATGTTACTTACTTCCATGTAGTTTGTAGTGATGGCCGACAAACAGTTTCCCATAATTCTGTGCTCTTGACCAATGAATGAGGAGGAGAGGTGGGTTTTCAATTCAAAAGCACAGCATTATGGAAATGCATTTTCCTGTTTATAACATACGCTGCTTTTTCCAGTAATTGTTAATATTATTTTAGTAACAAACCATGCATTTTGCACAATTTCGCATACAACAGGATAAAGGACATGTGGATTATGTGACATGAGTAATGTGAAAAATATATTTTTTTTTTCCATGGAAGTTTTTCACATTGTTTGGTGTTGTACAGCATGGGTTGCCATTGGGTTCCATTATATTCTAAACTTTTTCTCATTCTGCACGAAAACATGAGACTAAAAAATGACATGGGGGTACGTAACTTGTAAAAAAAAACAAAAAACATAATTTTGGATGTAGTATTAACTTACCAATAATAAAATTGAATGTTCAGATCAGTAGCGGTGCCAGGATTTCTTAATATGGTTGAGCCAAAATTTGTCACGAGTGGGCCCAATCCTATTTTAATTACTATTAAATATACCGAATATTCATTTATAAGAAACATTTTGGAAGCCCAGTCACATCAATGTAAATGGTGTTATTGTTTTGTTTTTTATTTGCATATCTGGTCTGAATGATTTTTGTTAATATTATTTTAAATCCACTTACAAAAGGTGAAGACAAACTGACTGCCTACCTTTTGTAGATATGTAAGACATACCAGCTCATCGCAAGCCACACACGCCCAAATAATACTTGCAATAATTTTGATCGATGTCCAGTAGCATTATGTAACAGCAAATAGACAGATTACCATCCCTTGTAAATTTGTCTATGCATGTTTCATGCATGTGTTTCCAGTCTCTGAATAGACAAGTAAATCTGCCCTCAATTAGATTATTGCAAAAATGTCAACGTGGCATCTATCGATATCCTGTTAACTGTTGTACCAAACAGCTGCACATCTTACTGGCTGAACCAGACGTTGGAAACTTTTAACACCAATTGAGTTAGTGGCTCGTGAATATCTGATAGATCAGTGACCTGGCTTATCCCTAGAGGTTTGTCGGCTGATTGGTTGTAGATTTTCCAACACACACAGTAGCAATGCCGGCAGCAAACCCACCACTGAAGAGAATACAGCTAGCCGTGAGGTCTTGACTTGCCATTGGGGCATCACCAAAATTCAGTGCCAACATCACTCTGTGTTACATTTTGCACTACTGTTGGTTTTCTTTCTCTAATAAAAACTAAAAGAGTTGTTTTACATCGTTCACCTTTCCCTCCACCAAGATCTACCCCAAGCAGTAACGTCAGTTCAGCCTCCTGTTAACATTACAAGTTTTGAGAGCCTACACTTGATAACAGTTCAAGTCTTATTTTCTAAGCCAGGTTATGCAGATTTACTGTATACTGTATAACTGCTATTCAGATCTGCACATTCTAAATTTTGTTAAGTTCAATTTTATAGTGATACAATTAACACTGGAGACTTTGCTGTGTAAGTTTATATTTTATTTTAATCAAGGGAGATGTGTATTAACGTGCACATATCCAGAACAGGCTAATTTACATTTGAGAAAAAAAGGCAAAGCTAAAAATCAGGCTGGGCCAAGAAGGCTCATCCAGGCCCAGTACTGGCACTGTGCATAGTTCAGATCCCCGGAACGCAATAAAATCAGCGGCTTACCATTTTTATTATATTACAGAATTGATGGTCAGTATTCACATTTTTTCTCATTTACCAGACCTTACAAAAGGAAGCTTTATGTCAATACTTTCTATTTATAACTGTATGCTTCCAAATGATCTTTTGCTGCCAAAAGATTAAAAATAAATGAGCCTTATTATATGTTTTTGGAAATGTTCAAGTATTAATTTGGTGGTTGATGTCATAGAAGAGCAGGGTAATTCTTTTTCTGTAATCCATCCATCCATCCATTATCCAACCCGCTATATCCTAACTACAGGGTCACGGGGGTCCGCTGGAGCCAAACCCAGCCAACACAGGGTGCAAGGCAGGAAACAAACCCCGGGCGGGGCGCTAGCCCACTGCAGGGTGTACACACACGCACACACCTACACACACTAGGGACAATTTAGGATCGCCAATGAACCTAACATGCATGTCTTTGGACTGTGGGAAGAAACCGGAGCACCCGGAGGAAACCCACACAGAACGGGGAGAACATGCAGACTCCACGCAGGGTGGACCCAGGAAGCGAACCCGTGTCTCCTAACTGCGAGGCAGCAGCGTTTCCCACTGCATCACCGTGCCGCCCTTTTTTCTGTAATGACTTCTTAAAAAGTAAAACTGAAATACAGATCTATTTTATGACAACTAAAGAGCTACAAAGCCATTTTCAGTGCACAATAATCCCCTTGAGGTTGTGTGCTATTTCAGAATAAAGAGCATTTGACAGGTTAGTTTATAACACAGTGAGGGATGAATTCAGTTTCCTGTATTGCGACTTTCTTGTAAACTGGTTGTTCAGCTTGCAGGAGTTCACTGCTAGCTGTGCCCTCTGTGAAGAGCACACATTCTTCTTTGGTCTACCCTTTGCCAGGCAAACTAAAAAGAGTGGAAAAAGTGTGTTGGAAAGGCAGAAGGAAGGGGGAATTCCTGAGTGGGATTTTTCACTGGTCACAGAAAAAAAAACTTCCTGAAATTGTGTATGTCCCAAAGTGGTATTCACAGTGACAATTAATAAACATCCAGCTAACATCTGCCTGCCTGACAGATATTATCATCTCTGAGTACTCATCTCAGGAGATTTCTTCACTTCCTCCTATCCCAAAGAATGCCAGAGGCATAAAATCAAGGAGAAAACCGTAAAAAAATGTTATTTTCAACACTACAGCATATTTTCTAATATTTATGCAAAATGTAACCAGCTATCATCTGTCCCCCATGCCCCCGATAAATAACAGAAAAACCCTTTATAATTCCCTTTATAACTACATCCAGCATGTCTCTGGTGGACTGAGACTCTGCTTGCTTAGCCTGAAATGCTTCAATTCCTTCGGCCTATCTTCACAGATGACCACCAGTAATGGAATAAGACTGCAATGATCACGCTTTGAAAAATGGAATTTTACTTGGAAAGAAATTTGCCATCAAAACAAAAAGAAGGTAGCTGTTGTAAATGGCCTGTCTCTGAGAAATAAAATGAGGCTGTATCCTCCAAAATCTAGGCCCAGACTATCTGAGGCTTAGTGTTCAGAATAGAAAACCAAATCTACACTCAGAATTCTGGACTGTCCTAACCAAGCTGTGTTAAACTCTCAGTTATAATTTCTCTTGATTTATACACCACTCAACAGCATTTTAATTGTTGCTTTATTTGTGGAAGTAAGTTCCCTTGAATTTTCAAGCTATTATTTTGTAAAAAGCCCTTTCTATTTCCTAACTTCCTTGTCTAATATATCTAATGTAGATATTGTAACACACATATGGGAGACGGTTAGTTGGCTCAAATATTGTTGTTTCTCAGCCGGACCAGGGGTTGGCACTGTCATCTGACCCTTTCTCCTTTTGTCACTTTACAGACCAGCAGAATTACCAGCCAAACAGTGAAGTCACCACAAACTCTCTCTATGATGACATCACTTCTGTCCTTACCCAATGACATCTTCTTTCTCAGAACCCATCTACCAAGGACATTGCTTCCTCTTCCAGCCACCCTGGACCATCCCCTTCATGTCTGTTTTCCTTTCTCTTAATTGACATTCCCTTTGAGCTAATAGGGATCGACATCATGGGAACCCTGAATGTACTGATAAATACATTTTTGTCCTCTTTGATTACACCACCTGTTATCCCGAGGCTATCCCATTGAGAGTGGGCAATTCTAAAACAGTTGCATGGGAATTTGTAGGGGACTTTGCACGTGCCGGTATCCCTAAAGAAGTCCTAACAGACCAAGGGACATTGTTTACCTCTGAGATGTTCAGGGACGTTGCCAAGTTACTTAAAATGAAACATTTACAGATGGCAGTATATCATCTTTAAACTGATGGTCTTGTAGAGAGGTTTATCCAAACACTCAAACAAAAGTTACTTAAGGTGGTCAGTGTGGATGGTGGGAAACCCCTCATCGTTGTGCCAATCAAGAGGTACCACAATCCTCTACAGGTTTCTCTTCTTTTGAATTACTATATGGGCATAAACCCTGAGCTATTGGATACTCTAAAACAAGGGTTCCCAAAGTCGTCGATTTGAACTTTCTAGGGGTCGATAGTTTCAATAAAAAAACTGGGGGGTCGACGACAGCAAAAATAGACCCCCTTATTACTGCTATTTGTTTGTTACTTCAAAATATCTATGATTCCAATAGGTACCTAATTAAGAGGTAAAATAATTAAAAAAAACACTTTTTTGATAAAAACACATTACATACCAAACTTGCGAACGAAAAGGTAAAATATGTCATTAAAAGAGTCACACGTAAGAATGCATGATAATACATGTAGCATAAACATGTCTGTGCATTGTCTTATCGAACGTATCAAAGCAAGTACAGACATGAAAATCCGTTGCATGTCCACACTTGCTCGCAGTAGGATGAGACGACGGATATTCGATATTAGCAGAATCTATTAGTCTTGTACGGTCATGCTTTCATAAAACACTATAAATTGGTTCATTTGATGTGACATGTACTTATTTGTGATTTGAACTTTGAATATAATTAGAGGAGCAGTACTATGAAAAAGAAAATCAGAGGACACAGTTTATTTATCCGAGTTTGAACAAAAATCTTCTATTTCAAGTAAGTACATACTTTATTGTTTTTTGTACTTATTTTGAATTTACATATAATATTTCATAAATGTCAAAAATGTAAATGCTTTAATTTTCATTAGTGCAGGTTTCAATATTAAATGTTGCACAAGATAATGCCGTATTCCGTAGTCCTTTTATCTTTTTCAATCATTAATTACAAGTGATTAAAATGAAAAGTTTGATATCTAGTGAAATATTTACTATCGTGTACAAATTTATTAATTTGAATAAGTAAAGTAAATGACTAGGGGGTCGACGGTTTTAAAAGTTTTTTGTAAAGGGGTCTGTGGCCAAAAAAAGTTTGGGAACTCTTGCTCTAAAAAAAGGGTGGAAGGAGGAGGCCCTCCCTTCCACCAATATCTTGGAGTATATTCCATAAATACGCGATAGATTTGCTAAAATCAGGCCCCTACTTAAAAAGAATATGGAGAAACCACAAGCAGTGCAGGCCTGGTGTTATAACTGTAGGACAGTGCTTTGGGAATTCTGCCCAGGCGATCGTGTCATGGTTTTCGTCCCTACCTCTTACTCCAAATTAATGGCCCATTGGCATGGTCCGCATTAAGTTAAGGAACAGAAGGGACTCATTGATTATTTGGTTAAAGCCGTGGAAGGATAAGGAAGCCAACCCTTACTCCAGCCAGCCCTGTTCCCTTTTTGCAAAAAAAATATATATCTTAATTTCAGCTCTAATTTGACTTCCCAACAGGAACAGGAGCTTGAGGAATTGAGCCTGTCTGTCCCCAAGGTAGTGAGTGAGAAACCTGGTCAGACCTCGCTGATTGAGCATGATATCATATTGATTAGTATATGATAACTAGTATTTACAGTTTCTCAAAATATATTGTAAAAGTTAGTTTCTCAAATATATCTAACACTCTATTATTCTTAGTATTTTAAAAATATATTAAGAAATATATTTTAATATTTTGCAATATACAAAAATGGCTATAATTTACATATTTTACAGTTTATTTTGGTATAGTGCAATATATTGTGATACATTTATCCTTTAAGTAATCCATCCATCCATTATCCAACCCGATATATCCGAACTACAGGGTCACAGGGGTCTGCAGGAGCCAATCCCAGCCAACACAGGGCGCAAGGCAGGAAACAAACCCCGGGCAGGGCGCCAGCCCACCACAGTCCTTTAAGTAATTCATAACATATTTCAAAATATATTAATTTCCACCTTAATAAAAGGACTAGAGTCTGAGTGTGTGTCGATGTGTCTCTATGTTCATTCCGTTGCTATATCTCTGTTTTATGCCATTTGGTATGTGATTCATAAAAGCAGTGCTAATGTTGGAGTGAAAAATACAATGAATTTTATTACTATAAGCATTACAAAATGCAATCAAATACATGGGGCACTGCAAATGTTATCACTGACTACAACAGGGAGTAACTGCCAGATGGACAGTAATCAGCTTATCCACCTTAATAGAAAGACAAGTGCTTGTTTCTGTCCTTCTATCTGTGGGTATGTCTGGTTGCTAGGGTTAAGAATTTAAATTTTAAAATTGGAAAAACATATAGTAGAAGGGTTAAAACAATAAAAATGATAATAAAAATACTAAATAATGATCGTATCTGCCTCTTCTGTTGTCCGATGTTAGATAGATAGATAGATAGATAGATAGATAGATAGATAGATAGATAGATAGATAGATAGATAGATAGATAGATAGATAGATAGATACTTTATTAATCCCAAAGGAAAATTCACATAATCCAGCAGCAGTATACTGATACAAAGAAACAATATTAAATTAAATAGTAATAAAAATGAAAAGAATTAAAATAAAATTAATGTTCGCATTTACTCCCCCAGATGGAATTGAAGAGTCGCATAGTGTGGGGGAGGAACGATCTCTTTAGTCTGTCAGTGGAACAGGACAATGACAAAAGTCTGTCACTGAAGCTACTCCTCTGCCTGGAGATGACACTGTTAAGTGGATGCAGTGGATTATTCATGATTGACAGGAGTTTGCTTAGTGCCCGTCGCTCTGCCACAGATCTTAAACTGCCCAACTTTAATCCTACAATAGAGCCTGCCTTCTTAACAAGTTTGTCCAGGCGTGAGGCGTCTTTCATCTTTATGCTGCCACCCCAGCACACCACCGCATAGAAGGGGCACTCGCCACAACCGTCTGGTAGAACATCTGCAGCATCTTACTGCAGATGTTGAAGGATGCCAACCTTCTCAGAAAGTATAGTCTGCTCTGACCTTTCTTACATAGAGCATCAGTATTGGCAGTCCAGTCCAATTTGTCATCCAGCTGCACTCCCAGATATTTAAAGGTCTGCACCCTCTGCACACAGTCACCTCTGATGATCACAGGGTCCATGAGGGGCCTAGGCCTCCTAAAATCCACCACCAGCTCCTTGGTCTTGCTGGTGTTAAGATGTAAGTGGTTTGAGTCACACCATTTAACAAAGTCTTTGATTAACTTCCTGTACTCCTCCTCCTGCCCACTCCTGATGCAGCCCACAATAGCAGTGTCATCAGCGAACTTTTGCACGTGGCAGGACTCCGAGTCATATTGGAACTCTGATGTATATAGATTGAACAGGACCGGAGAAAGTACAGTCCCCTGCGGCGCCCTGTATTGCTGCACACAATGTCAGACCTGCAGTTCCCAAGACGCACATGTTGAGGTCTGTCTGTAAGATAGTCCACAATCCATGCCACCAGGTGTGAGTCTACTCCCATCTCAGTCAGCTTGTCTCTAAGGAGCTGAGGTTGGATGGTGTTGAAGGTGCTAGAGAAGTCCAAAAACATAATTCTTACAGCACCACTGTCTCTGTCCTGGTGGGAGAGGGATCAGTGTATCATATAGATAATGGCATCCTCCACTCCCACCTTCTCCTGGTATGCGAACTGCAGAGGGTCGAGGGCGTGGCGGACCTGTGACCTCAGGTGGTGAAGCAGCAGCCGCTCCATGGTCTTCATCAGATGTGACGTCAGAGCAACAGGCTGGACGTCATTCAGCTCACTAGGACGTGATACCTTTGGGACAGGGGTGATACAAGATGTTTTCCAAAGCCTTGGGACTCTCTCCTGTTCCAGGCTCAGGTTGAAGATGCGCTGTAGAGGACTTCCCAGTTCCAATGCACAGGCCTTCAGCAGTCGTGGCGATACACCATCTGGACCCGATGCTTTGCTGGCACGAAGTCTTTTCAGCTCTCTGCTCACATGGGCTGCTGTAATTGTGGGTTGTATGCTATCAACAGCAGTGTGATAGCAATTTTCTTGCACCTGCTTGGGCCATGTAAATGAAATTTATAGTGGTAATGCTAAAGACTGATGCATTGTGTGGTGGGCAATGGATGGGTAAAAATAACAATATTTTGATGCACATTTTCGGTAACCAAAGCCCTTATATGACTAGAATTGCCAGGAGTAAACTAGGTCAATAAGATTGCAACCACTGCCACATTTTACTGGCAGCAAAATACTTCAACTATAAGATCAGTATGTTCAATGAGCAGCACCAAGAGGAAACAGTGAAAACGGGCAGTTCTGTCTGAAGATGAAAAGGTCATCATGTGGGAAAAGGGTTGAGTGTGTATTATTCAGTCAGTCAGTCATTGTCCAACCTGCTATATCCTAACACAGGTTTCACGGGGGTCTGCTGGAGCCAATCCCAGCAAACACAGGGCGCAAGGCAGGGACAAACCCAGGGCAGAGTGCCAGCCCACTGCAGGGCACACATACCCACACCCATACACCAAGCACATACACTAGGGGCAATTTAGGATCGCCAATGGACCTAACCTGCATGTCTTTGGACTGTGGAAGGAAACCAGAGCATCCGGAGGAAACCCACGCAGACACAGGGAGAACATGCAAACTATTGTACCTGACCAAATGGACCACCGATGTATTAATCAAAATAACATCAAGTCTTGGTTGATTATTCATTTTTATTTATTTTAGTAAGTGTTATTTACATGGACCAGTAATTGAATATGGCTTGAATGGCAGTGAGTGAAAACCAAAAAAGACTAGAAAAAGTAAGCACCAGAAACCACAAAACATTACCCAAAAATCTAAGTCAAAAATTAATGAGTCCATTGCCTGACTCCTAAATACAAAACTCTTGAGGAATAAAAATTTTGTGTCTTTGATCCCGAGCGAGGATTACAAAACATACGTACTATCATCTTGTATCTGTGAGACTTAATGACATATAACACATCACATTACAGGTGTCATACAGCAGGCACTGGGCCTTGTAACAGTAAACGTCATGACTGTGGCCATAAAAATGAGCACAAAATGGCAGAGTTTATGAAACAAAATGGAGTCACTATGACAACACTAAACAAAACAATAAAAAAAATCAGAATTCAAAATAATAATTGCAAATTTACAAACACCCTAGTGTTAAGCAAATAAGTGTCAAGGAAATTAGATCATGACAATCATGGATCTGCCTAAATCTGAAGTCAGTGTGTCTATGAAGATTTTATTGGCAGTATGGAGTTGTTCACATCATTGATCTCATTTGTTTACAGCAAACCCTGTTATGCTTCTAATAAATATTGTGAGTGACACCCAGAAGCCTTACCTGGCCTGGAAGGACAAGGTGAGAGAACTTGCACAGGGTTTTGTCTCCTCCGAAATATTAGATAGCAGCTTCCCTGGGTTATGGCACTGACACAGATTCCTACATGGCACTTTGGGAATTTGAGTTAGTTGACTCCGTGGGTGCCACCAGAGAGTGCTGTGGGGACTGACGAGCCCTACTTTATCGGGCTCCCACCTTACCTGGAAGTAGTTCATAACCACATCTTTGGGACACCGGAAGTGCTTCCGGGTGTTACATAAAAGGAGCTGCCTGCCACAACTCCGTGAGGCAGAGTCGGTAGGTGGAAGAGGACGACAACGAAGCTTGCTGGAGGAGTGGAGTAGAGGTTGAGAGAGAAAGAGAGACGACAGAATTGCAGAGACTCTGTATAGTGGTTTCTGTGACTGAGATTTCGTTGTGGGAAACTCATCTTTTAAGAGTTTCACACAAAATACAAGCTTTGGTTTAATGAAAATACTCGAGCTCTTAAATTAGAGTGTCGAAAACTGGAGCGCAGATGGAGAACAACAAAGCTACATGTCTTTCAAATTGCATGGACAGAGAGTGTAAATAAATATAAAAAGGCCCTCTTTAAAGCTCACTCAGAATACTATTCTACATTAATAGATAGCAATAATAAAAATCCTAGGGTACTTTTTAGAGCAGTGGCTAAATTAACAAATGGGAATTCAGATCAACAGTGCAAAATACCAACAGATATTAGCAGTACAGACTTTATGAACTTCTTCAATGAGAAAATTAAAAATATAAGATCCCAGATCTCAGCATCACAGTACAAACCAAATACTAGCTTAGCAGACCCTGCCGCACATTGCATTCAGCACTTTAGTAATTTTAATCCTGTAACTCACCAGGAAGTCTTAACTTTAATTACTAAAATGAAGCCCACTACTTGTTCCCTAGATCCAGTGCCAACAAAACTAGTAAAAAGTGCAATGGATGTTCTTGCAGGCCTATTTTAACCATTATCAATAGTTCATTACTGCATGGCACCGTACCTGATGCACTAAAAGTGTCAGTCATTAAACCTTTACTTAAAAGTCAGACCTAGACCCACACATACTAAATAACTATAGGCCTATTTCAAATTTACCATTTCTCTCTAAAATACTAGAAAAAGTAGTCGCCAGTCAGCTTCAGTCACACCTTACGCGTTACAATTTATTTGAGAAATTCCAGTCTGGCTTTTGCACTGGTCATAGTACAGAAACGGCACTAACACGGGTTGTAAATGACATTCTGATATCCTCTGATGAAGGAAATTCCACTGTAATTATGTTGTTGGACTTAAGTGCAGCATTTGACACCATTGACCATTCTATTTTACTGCACAGGCTAGAAAGCGATGTTGGGCTTACAGGCCCGTGCTCGCTTGGTTCAGTTCTTATTTATCAAATCGATTCCAATATGTACAGAAATGTGCAGACAGTACTCCATCATTATACACAGAAGTTGAATATGGTGTCCCGCAGGGCTCAGTACTGGGACCTTTACTGTTTTCACTTTACATGCTTCCACTGGGATCTCTCATTAGGAAACATAATGTTAATTTTCACTCGTATGCAGATGACACCCAGTTATACCTTTCATTTAAATCAAATGAAGTTTCTCCGATGTTGTCTTTAATTAGTTGTGTTAGTGAATTAAAGGAATGGATGAATGAGAACTACTTGTCTTTAAATACAGATAAAACAGAGATGTTAATTGTTGGAGGGAATGACGCTGATCACAGCAATATTTTGTCGTCATTTAACTCAGTTGGAATCCCAATTAATTTTACTGAATCAGCCCGCAATCTAGGAGTTATCTTTGACTCTAGCATGTCATTTAAAGCATATTACAAAGTCGTCCAAAACATGTTTTTCCATCTTAAAAATATTAGGAAATTAAGGCGCTTTCTAAATAAACAGGATTGTGAGAAATTAATTCATGCATTTATCTCTAGTAGGATTGACTACTGCAATGCGGTGTTCACTGGCTGTTCAAACTGTTCTCTATACAGCCTCCAGTTAATCCAAAATGCTGCTGCAAGAATTATTACAAGAACAAGAAAATATGAACACATAACCCCAGTTCTTAAATCTTTACACTGGCTCCCAGTTAAGTTCAGGGCAGATTTCAAAATCCTCCTTTTAACATATAAAGCATTAAATGGCCAAGGTCCGCTTACTTGTCTGAACTTATCATGACTTACAAACCTGAGCACACATTAAGATCTCAAGATGCCGGTCTGCTTAGGATTCCAAGGATTAATAAAATAACAGTGGGAGGTCGAGCTTTTAGTTACAGGGCCCCTAAACTGTGGAATGGTCTTCCTGCTTCCATAAGAGATGCCCCTCGGTCTCAGCCTTTAAATCCCGGCTGAAGACTCACTACTTCAGTTTAGCATATCCTGACTAGAGCTGCTGATTAACTGTACAGACTGCATCTCTGTTGTTAGTCATTAGCACTATAACATAAGTAACATGATAATTATATTTGAATACTAACCCTCACCTATTCTGTTTCTTTTCTCGGTACCCAAATGTGGCCATTGGTGCCACGGCCCACCTGCCAAGTTGTTTGCCTGCCTATGGTAAAGTCATCCCTGATGGAGGATCACAGGAATCATGGGAAAGAGGGTCCTTTCATGAGACAACGTTTCAGCCGTGGCATGGCCAAATGGGGAGGCAGCTAGATGGATGAGGTCTCCAGGACTCTAAAAATATCCAAACCTAATTATGTCATATCATCTACTGTTAAACCGTAAGTCTAAAATTTTTATTATTATGCTGTCTTAAGGAATTGTTCTGTTGTGTATATTGTATTGTATTGACCCCCTACTTTTGACACCCACTGCACGCCCAACCTACCTGGAAAGGGGTCTCTCTTTGAACTGCCTTTCCGAGGTTTCTTCCATTTTCCTACAAGGTTTTATTGGGAGTTTTCCTTGTCTTCTCAGAGAGTCAAGGCTGGGGGCTGTCAAAAGGCAGGGCCTGTTAAAGCCCATTGCGGCACTTCCTGTGTGATTTTGGGCTATACAAAAATAAACTGTATTGTATTGTATTGTATTGTATTGTATTGTATTTTTTTTGTGAACTTGTGTCTGAGCCTCTGAGTTTGGGGAGCAGCAGCACCCCCTGGCGTCCACAAAGGATTGCCTTACCAGCAGTCATTATTAGAGCTTATAAAAACATTAATGTTCTAACTTTATCAGTCTGTCTTTTTTGTAACATACGGAACTCAAGAACACAATGAACCACAACTACTTATTTTCAGGAAATAATTATTACAGAATGTCATGTCAAGAAAGGCTTCACCTTTTTCTTATACACTGACATATCAAGTTAAATTACAACCATTTCCTTTATCTTGTTTCTTTTAGTTAAAAAGGGAGAATTAAATGGAACTGACTTACTTAGTAGTTATGTTAAACTGCTTTTTTAATTTAATAATAAAATATAAAGCTATATTATAAATTCTTGATTTGTGTTCAGCTGTATAATAGATTTTCCCCATTTCTTTTGGGTAAGTATTTTTTATGTATATACTGTAAATTTGTGGAAAACGTCATAACAGTGGCTATCTGTTCAAGTCCAGAAAATCTCATTAAATATGCTGCTCATCTCCTTGTTGCAGAAAATGGGTTTTTTAATTCTCTGTCATGATTATAGCTACTCTCACACCAAAAATAGAACCCCTTCCCACCTCCATGTTATAATGTTGACTATGCTTAACATGTTCAAAATTTCTGTAACTAATGAATATAGCCAATAATGCGCTCTCTACTTCAAGTACCTTTAGAGTTTCCTAAAATACTAAGATTTGAGCAGTGAATATAGCCATGTTTTCCCAATCCAAAAGTATATCACTAGTTCTCTTTAAATGCCCAAGGACATTTTTTGCTCCTCCGCTCAAGCATAACCACTGCTATAGTTTTTATATTTATAAATCAAATAAATAAGTGGTTTTGTTCTACCCACTCCATACAGTATGTCCCAGTTTGCACTTACTTCTGATAGAGCTGAGGAAAAACCAACACTTTCGCTGCTGCCAGGAGCCCCTCTGCCTCTTCTACTCCCACTACTGGATCTGATCTGTACAAATTCAGTAGAGCCGCTGCCAGAGCTGAAGAAATAAAAGTAAGTGAAACGTAAACAAAAAAATAAAACTTCATCCATGCTTCCATACACATTTGCACCCATCAATCCTTGAACGCATTTTCCAAATTCAAGACTGGATGGGCTGTGATATTAATCTGGGTTCAAGT
Organism: Polypterus senegalus; assembly: GCF_016835505.1. Classification (NCBI taxonomy): domain Eukaryota; kingdom Metazoa; phylum Chordata; class Cladistia; order Polypteriformes; family Polypteridae; genus Polypterus; species Polypterus senegalus. The sequence continues at coordinate 222,064,789 of NC_053154.1, read as the reverse complement.
TAAGTGCCTTTCAATTTCATGATTCTAGGAAACAAAGTCAGTAGGAGCAGCAGTCTGGTTAGATCTTTAATCATGTTGGGTTATAGCTGGTTGTTATTCCTTTTCAACTGAAGGAGATTTTATGGGCACATACGCACATGTTCAATATTACTAGGCTATTAACTAATGACATGTGTATGAAATGCATAAAATTTGAACGAGCCCCGGACACAGACAGACAGATAACGTTTTGTCACCCAGCACACACATATTTATTTACAATATTTACAGTTATTTTTGTGCACAACCCAGTGCCTCTGCACCAATCCCCAATGTTCAGGCCTCTCTCTCCAGTGCCTGCCTTCTTCGGGCCGCCTCCACTCTTTTCCAGCAAGACTTAGTCCACTCCTCGCCCAACTCCAGTCATCAAATAAAAGGAGGTGGCCCCTTTTATACAAGCCCGGATGGATTCCAGGTGCTTCCTGACACTCCTCCGCAGACACTCCTCTGTGTGGCGGATGTCCTGGCTGCGCACCCAGAAGCTTTCCGGGTGTCCCCAGTCTTCTTCCCCCCAGCACTTGCTGGTGTGGCAGAAGTGCTGAGGTCCAGGGCTCTTCAGGCACCGGGGCGCCCCCTGGCAGTGACCACAGGCCCCTACAGGGTTGAGCTTCCAAGCTCTGCACCCGTGGTCCCCAGTGCAACCAGGGCGGTCGCCCACTCGTGGTCTGGAGGAGGCGCAAACCCTCCTCCGGTCCTCCTGGGCGTCCTGGCTGGGTACCGCCCTCAGCCGTCTGCCACAGTACCCCACCACGAGCTAAGACCCCTAAGGGCCAGCGGCCCATCCCGCGAGGGCAGGTCTTCCTCGGCGTAAAGCCGACACGCTACAGTCCTGTAACACAGAAAACAGAACAATTGGCGGAGACGTTGCCCTGACGCCGCCACTCGGCGTCTCTCTCACCTTATGGCAAAATAATGACTTCATCAAAACAACCTTAAAAATACACATGAAAAATGAAATAAAGCATAGAGACAAATGGAAATTGAATAAACAAATTAATGATGTGTTTCTTAGAACTATGACCCTGCTAAACTGAAGGTTTTGGCAATTTCCCAACCAAGGGGGAATATTTAAGGATCCTTCAGGCCACCACCACAAAGAAACCATAAAAAGAAAAAGAAGAGAGAGTAGGGGTCAGTATGGATTTTAGAGCCATCATGAATAGTTATTATGATGAATTGAACATACAGAGTATCAGGATTAAGTTAAAGTGAAGTTATAAAAAGGCCATGTTAAAGTAATGTGTTTTCAGCAGTGTTTTAAAGTGCTCTACTGTATTAGCCTGGCGAATTCAATGGTTGTCAGATTTTCTTCTGACTTAAAATGCAACATAAACATGTGCCACATATTAACTTGTGTTTTTATTTCTTTGTGTACTATTAATTCTGTTTATGATACAGAAATATTTATACACTAGTGGGGATTCAAGTAAATGCCATTGCTGTCAATCATTTTGTTAACCAGGAGAAAATGGTTAATGTATACTTATATTTTTACATCAAAATAAAATGAGCCGTTGAATGGATTCTAGTGTTTATTGATTGAACTAAAAGCTAATGAATGTAGTGTTTTCAGCGCTCTTATATGGTGCTAATCGGTCTCCAGTGTGTTTGCTCATTTTTTTTCCCTGAGTGATAAATTATTCAAACATATCACCATTTCTTTGCAGTGCTACATCAGCAAGTGTTTTATTGCCGGGGTGTGTGCATTTGTATTTTCAAACAAGGAATGTCTTCAGGCTGGAAAGAATAGATGTTTTAGTTAAATGATAACTCTATATTCAGGTCTACAACCAACGTTTCTCCAGCCTGCATGTCTGTTCATGAGCAAAATTATAGCCCATAATTGTAAAGTAAAAAAGTAGCAATTCTGATGATATTCCATCACAGAAGGTAATGACTGGATGCTGTAAACTTCCTTATATGCTGCAGAATTCCCAGTTTACCTCCTTTCAGGACACTTTCTCCATTAATGAATTTTTACCTGCCTCCTGTCTATCCACAATGGCACTCGAAGGGGTTTTCTGTCACAGCATTAGCCAGCAATATTTTGCACTCTTGTTGTTGTTTTATTCATTCTGTTTGTACTGTTTCACAACTGAAGAAAAATAGCCTATACACACTATATGATCTCTATGACACTTTTGAGTAAAACACACACATGGATAAAAATCTGATTTATGAAATCTGGAAGATGCAGATTTGTACGCAATTTACCTTTATAAATCACAATTGCCTTGTTAATTTGAGTACATGAATGCACCTCGAACCCCCACCAGTTGCAACTGTGGCCTGCCGGGGCTGCACCAACTCCGCAAACCCAACGCAGACAGACACGAGGCACAAGTCCAGCACAACACAGGTGTTTATGTGGGAAACGCTTCCCGAATCATTTCCCACAACACCAATGCACACAACACAGTACAATAAAAGCACTCAGTACTTTCATTTCTTCTGCTCTACTTCTCTGCCTCTCCTTCTGCCTCCACTCCTCCTCCAGTAAGCTTTGTCTTCCACCTCCTGACTCTGGCTCATCCGGAAGCACTTTGGGGTGAGGCGGAAGCCCTACAAATTAGGCCTCTGTAGCCCCTGCAGCACCCCTTGATGGCACCCAAGGAACCTAACAGGGATGTGTCAAACTCCAACTCCCATGAAGCCTTATTAAATATTAATAATAAATTGCACTGCTGCAACCCATGGGGGCTGCCATGTAGCAATTCGGGGAGATAATGCTCTATGTCTGCTCTCTCCCCAAGTCTTTCCAGTCCATAGGTGTCCCAGCCAGGTAAGTGTCCTGGCCATCTGCTACATCACACTGAAACAATCACATGTGAACTATGCTAATATATGCAATCACCATGCTGCAGACCTTTTTTGGTTGGCAGAGCAGACTCCCACCTGACACATCTAGACACTGCAGCGTGCAATTGTGTAGTCCTGTGGACCTGTGGTGCGTTCAAAAATTGAACACACAACAAAAAGGGAAAAAAAGTAAAAAAACAGAAAAACTTTTACTGCACCAAAAACAAACAATCCAAGCAGACTCTCCTTCAACAAATTAAAAATAACCAGACAAAGAAACTATTGATTTCACCACCACCACTACCACTACTTGAACTGAAGATTCAGAAGACTAACATAAAAACACTTTACCCATCATCACATCCATAACTAAACAATCTTTTCATATTTGGAGGCCTAATCAATGTGCTCATATTCTCTTCTTTATTTTCCAGAACTGTTACCATGTTCTAATCATCCACAAATGAAATGCCAACCACCATTTATTCCACTCCTCACTGCAATTTGGAAGTCTGTTTGCAACACACACCAGTTCTCTTTAGTATGCTCATCAGGTCTCATGACGATCTGTGAGGAGCAAGAACAGAAGAAAAATATGCCCTCCTATACTTCACTCGGTGCCAATGAGTTCACTGGCACACCACACAAAAAACTCTTTAACTAAAGGTTTAGCAAAAAGGTTTGAGTACAGTAAAGGCAGGCAGAGGACAATAGCACAGGACAAGAAGTGCTGACAAGCAGGTGATTTAGCTCAAGGACGTCATATAGTCAGGGACAGCTTGGGGAGGGGGGCACCAGATACAGGTGAATAAAGAGGGGATAGGGAAAGGTAAAAGTTGCAGGAGATAGTGTAGGCCATTTATGAGATAAGTTTAGAAAAGGAATCCACTAAATCATCAGCTAAACAAATTAAAGGGAATTAAAATGTACTTTAGCACAGCATTGAATTCTGGGATGCAAATAGACCTACTAATGCAGAGTACTTTTGGAGAAATATGTAAATATATGGCAAATGTTATGTTTAAACTCAGAGAAGCTACACAGTCTGCGTACATCTGTAGGAAAAGGTGAATCGGAGGCTTTTTGGGGGCATATTTCTTATTTAACTTGTGCCTCATAATTAGCCAACTCAAGTTGGCAGAATAAGAAGACCAAGTGTACATCTCAATCACCCAGTTTTTTGACTAATGTTAATTACTAAAAATAGCCATTAAGGTACAAAAGAAAGCGCCTACTGGTTTGACACTGACATATATTCACCCTTGGAGAGAGAAGGGGGTGTGAGGCCTGCTTTTGAAGTGGAGGAATGACAGAAGTTTAGCATAAGAACACCATGCCAGCTATGAAAAGGAGAGTTACGAAGATGCACTGAAAATGGCTTGCTGTCTAAGGACTAAAGTACAGCACCAGCCACAACATAAAAATGCTAGCGGACCAAGCCAGTTTAGAACCACCAATTAACCAAAAACATTATATCTTTAAGGATGTGGGAGGAAAACTTAAATATCCAGAAGACATCACAGATACAATCAGCCACCATAACATTTGAACTTACAGTAGAAACAGAACCAACCACTGTGTCCACAACAATTCAAGCTGGCTTTACTACATTAAAATTGCTTCGGGTTTTCAAGTTTGTTTTGCTTTTTTTCCAAAATGATTTGTGGATTGTCCTTTTTAAAAACACAGTGCACAAGCTGCTAAACTTTGATTCTCAGAATAAATAATAAGTAAAAACCATGGCGTCAGATTTCTGTCATTTTATTTACAAATCTATCACTTTGCAACACTAGGAGTGAGAGCTTGTTTCACAACAAAACTTTGCCTCAGGCTTTCTGAGTTTGTTTCTGTCTTTTTGTCGTAGCAACTTTTATCTGTTAAAAAATTTGGGTTTTCTCATACTTCATTCTGGATAAATGCTATTACAACTGTTTATTTCTCAAAATCACACAAAGAATGTCCTCAGTGGGCCTCAACAGGCCCTGGTTTTTGACAAGCCTTGACTCTCTAAGAAAACAAACAAAAAAAATTTGGGCATGCAATTGGTGTCAACAAATGGGTTAAATACAACACAGAAAACAGAATACAACTAATTCTCTTCACAGAACTAGATGGCCAGTCTATCATCGCCACGTCAGAAATACAATACAACAGCACAAAATACTGTCACATATATGAATACAGATTTGTTAATCCATCCATCCATCTTCCAACCCGTTGAATCCGAACACAGGGGTCACACCCACACACACTAGGGACAATTTAGAATCGCCAATCCACCTAACCTGCATGTCTTTGGACTGTGGGAGGAAACTGGAGTACCCAGAGGAAAACCCACACAGACACGGGGAGAACATGCAAATTCCACACAGGGAGGACCTGGGAAGCGAAGTCGGGTCTCCTAACTGCGAGGCAACAGCACTACCACTGCGCTACCGTGCCACCCCAGATTTGTTAAGATACATCAAAAATAAAGTAGAAACTAACATAAATGAAAAACAATAATATCTGTCCATCAGCCAATTTTAGGATCACAACCCGATTGCAGAAAAGAAATCAGACAAGTCAGAGTCCTGGAGACCTCAGCCAACAAGCCTTCTCACCCCTAATGGCCATTCAACAGCTGAGTCAATGCTGGGCTGACCAGTCTAATGACAGGACCCTTTTATTTGATGACTGTTATCACTTGTGTGTGACTACTGCATCTTACAAGATCTGGAGTTCAGCAATGCTTTTTACTGTTGGATCACAGCCTGGCTTAAGTGACTTGCTCTGGCTGTCACAGTGGTGGCAACTGAGGCAGTAACCTTGAGGTTTAAAGGGCCTGAATCACTAGACTGTCTCTAATAAACACACTGCTGTTGGCAATCATTTTCCACCAAATTCACCATAGACCTGGAAGCATAGTGAATCATAGATGATTATTCCTCCAGAGGGGACAGAATTTAGTTAGGCAGTTGAGCATTACAGACCCTTGAGTCAATTGCATAGCATGCCAAAGTATTCCTGTAGGTGCTGATCCATCACATATTGATTCGGGCATAATGAGGTCTATTCCACATCTAGGTAGCAGTGGATCATTAACATCAACTAAAAGGTCACTAGAGACCCTGCTCTATATAAGTGGGTTAGGAAAATGGATGGATGAATGAAGAATAGCCATGGTGGTAGCTATTTCACAGAGTGAGTGCGTTCTTCTACACTTGAAGGTTCCATTGTTGAGATTTGGAGGATGGGATGTCAGTGTACCAATGTTTAGTTCATTCTGGTTTATTTCCAACATTCTAGAAGATCAGTTACACCGATTTTCACAGTTGTGCCTCTTTCAGCCATCTACCCATCTTATAACCTGCATACTCATTTAAAAGTCATGGGCGCTGGAGCCTATACTACTAGCAAATTCTTCCTTCCATTATATGCAATTGTTTCTATATGTTAGTTATGACCTGTGGAAGGAACAGTACAACTGCAATCTTCTTAGCCCTACAAAAAGAATAGTTTAGAGAGACCAGAACAAAGAAGGGCTCAGAGTGGAATAGTCAAAAAACACAACATGAGGTCAAATGTGTCAGGGCATCACAATAAAGATGCTTGGTCAAAAATTGTAGTTGAGGAATCATTAGCAAAATCAAAAAACAAAAACAGCAAAGCTCAAAGTGACATGGATTAAGTAAGAATATCTGGATGCCGCTTCCCTAAGTTTTTATACTGACGCCAGCAATGTCGCTGCAGTTAAGGACTATGCATAGTCAAGCCCTAAGTCACAACAGGGATCATGCATTAAAACCAGAAAGTTAAACAAAACTCAAGGACAAAAATATCAACGCGAAAGTCAAAATCTTAAGTTCAAAAAGCAAAGCAAAAGAACACTAGCGATCGCATTTTATCTACAGTCCTGAGTGCCCACTAACACAGGCTGCTGCCTTAACATGTTGACTGACACAGTGAAAATAAATAAACTTTGCTCCTGATGTCAATGTAAAATCGGGCTGTTCTTTTAATATGCTGATGAAATGAATAATTTTGTAATTGGAAAAAAAAACTCACAATCAAAATATATTTTCTCTTAAAAAAATGTAATTGATTCACCTCATAGTTGGTCTATGGAAGAGAAAATTGTGAGATAACTTGGCTGCATCTGATGGGGATGCAATCAGATATCGCAGTTTCCACTTGAACTTTGTGGAAGTAAGATGCTAATCGTTGAGAGATATTCAGATGGTTGTGGTTCTACATATGTAAATTATTTTTGTGAAAAATAAATATTACCCAAAATATGGCTAATAAGAAAAAACAAACTGAAAGAGAAATTTTCTGTTCTGTGGTGCCACACTGATTATTCATTCCTGTTTCAGATGCCCACTATCCTCAATTTGTGTTACCCACGAATATGCTTACATTCAGCAGTGAAGACTGGTTACAAGATAACTCATTAGAATAATAGAACACTCTAGAACAAAGTTCACCAGTCCTATCCACTTATTTCTTCCAAAAAAAACATCAAGTCGAGTTTTGAAAGTACCTAACGTATTACTGTCTACCACACTACTTGGTAGCTTATTCCCAGTGTCTATCGTTCTTTGTGTAAAGAAAAACTTCCTACCGTTTGTGTGAAATTTAATGCTTAACAAGTTTCCAACTGTGTCCCCGTGCTCTTGATGAACTCATTTTAAAATAACAGTCCACTGTACTAATTCCCTTCATAATTTTAAACACTTCAATCATGTCACCTCTTAATCTTCTTTTGTTTAAACTGTAAAGGCTCAGCTCTTTTAATCTTTTTTCATAATTCATCCCCTGTAGCCCTGGAATCGGCCTAGTCGCTCTTCTCTGGACCTTTTCTAGTTAACTCTTAGGTGGCATCTATCCATACTTTACTATGAATTAACTCGTATTTAACAGTCAACATGTTCCAATGATGTCACGTGGCGCTACTTCCGGGGAGCTTGTCTCTGACAACGGGACAACTACATTCTAGCAGCAGGAAACAGAATTGAATTGCAGTAGAACAAAAACATAAATCATTAAATTATAGGCCTCAGAAGAAAATTAAACTATCATAACAAAATGAAAGTAAAACGTAATAGATTAGGAAGCAAGAAAAGAATTGTAAAAGATTAAGAACAAATTTTGCAGACAAAATAAAAAACAACAAAAATACTGAAATTACATAAGAGCAATGCATCACAGATCACGTAACAAAAGTTAACAATAGACAAATTAAAATAATGCCACAGTAAGTAAAAATTGTATTATTTTAAAATGTAAATGTTAAAGAAGGGCGGCACGGTGGCGCAGTGGTAGCGCTGCTGCCTCGCAGTTAGGAGACCTGGGTTCGCTTCCCGGGTCCTCCCTGCGTGGAGTTTGCATGTTCTCCCCGTGTCTGCGTGGGTTTCCTCCGGGCGCTCCGGTTTCCTCCCACAATCCAAAGACATGCAGGTTAGGTGGATTGGCGATTCTAAATTGGCCCTAGTGTGTGCTTGGTGTGTGGGTGTGTTTGTGTGTGTCCTGCGGTGGGTTGGCACCCTGCCCAGGATTGGTTCCTGCCTTGTGCCCTGTGTTGGCTGGGATTGGCTCCAGCAGACCCCCGTGACCCTGTATTCGGATTCAGCGGGTTAGAAAATGGATGGATGGATGGATGTTAAAGAAGTGGCAAAAATGCCCCTTATCATCACAGCAATATTTATTTGCATGATTTGCCTTTTAATGCTTCTTTTCCCAACATGTGTCATGTCAATTCAACTTTCCGGGACAGTGCTTTAAAATAAATGAAGAATTTACCATTTTTGGAGACACCTGGATCTTTCACTTGGAACTTTATCATAATGGGCTTCCTTGGTGACTGTTGCTCCTGTTGATTCCCAGCACCACTGGGCAGCATACAGGTTGTGAGCTGAAGCATTTGATCACTGCTTTCTGGGGGAAACAAATAAAAATGAGATATTGAGGGTGCTGAAAATGATTTTCATTTATTTTTTTTCCCACAATGTAATTTTGCATCAGAATGGTCACCATTTTTTATCACAATGCCACAGCGTTGCCAAAAGCCATGCCACATGACAACAACAATATAAAGGTTTTTAAACTAGAGAAATATGAAAGATAACTGTCCAAGATTCTGGACATTTGAGCCTTTCTGTGACGGTGTAGGTCGGCTCAACGCTATCCGCCAATAACATTTTGGAGGGATAAGCTGTCCACATGAAAACACTTATGTATTGCAAGGGGTAGGTGCAAAAGTGCTTTTATTAAAATAATCCTCAGATCAGAACAGTGTTCAAATCAGCGCAGTGCAATGTTCAACAAATAAATTATCTCTCTCTCTCTATATATATATATATATATATATATATATATAGTCAATGTATTTATGTGTGTATGTATGTATGAATGTATGTATGTTCAAGCATCACTTCCGAACGGCTGGAGCAAATTTCTTGAAACTTGGTAAACATGTTTCTCATTGGTTGACTAAAAATACTGTAGGGTGAAATCAGCCCTAACCCACTACCTTCTGGGTAAGGTGGGGAATGATCCTGCAGTCTTGTATGCATGATATCATCTAGTTGACACTCGGAATGACCACCAGAGGGCGAACTGGAGGTGACTGCCAGCATCCTTTATTTTTGAGCAGCACTGTGCCCCTGTTGCTTTTGAAGTTAAATACAGTTGGCCGGTTCCAAGCATCAACTGGATGATAACATACATACAAGACCGCAAGACAAACACATTAGTAAGTCTTCATTGTTTGTTCCTTTCTTTTTATTTTTAAAGTTGTGTTTTTTTGATAATATTTTTCTCAAACAATTAAAAAAAGACAAACACTTTATTTTCCTTCCGGCAATGCTGGGTATTTCAGCTAGTCCATAAAATAAGCGATGGTGGAGGTTAAAACCAATCCAATAAATAATAAGTTAAAACAAACAGTGCAGGAAGTTATCCTTAAAAACATGAGCCTCGGCACCATCCCTTATAACACCCGTCTCCTCAGCTTATCCTGACAGGACCTTGCAGGTGATGAGACGACTATCCTTCTTCAAATCCGGGTCCCAGCCACTCCATGGCTATAACAGGGTGCCCCAATCCAGACCCAAGGCTCAAGTCCCCAAAGGCCATGGCACTCACAATTGGGCTCCCAGTCCAAACCTTGCCAAGTCCTGCAGCCTTCCTGGAGTTATGTGGTGAGCTGCCTGCATCACCTGGTCACTCCAGCTCCCTGAGTCACTCATTTGCAGCGTTCATCCACAACAGCCCCTGAGCAGTGGCCAGCCACTCCGTTGAGGGGCTCTCCTCACTGCTGCCTGCCACTTCTTTATTCGCTCTCTCTCTTGTCTTCCTGCCCATTTCTCTTTACTCTTTACTCTCCTTTTATATACTGGGAAGCAATTGCAAGTGCGATCGCCTGACTGGTGCTGATAATGAGACAATCAGATTGCCCACATGTGCCAGCAGGGCAACAAATAGATGGCTGACCACCACACACCAACCTGGAGAAAAGCCATCTTCCCGGCAGATCGCTCGCACCTGCTGCACTCCCCAACACAAGTGTGTCCATCACTTATTTATTCAAAAACGGGCCCCTGCTGCTTAAGCCGTGGACCTGCCCTTCCACACTCTCACACTTCAAAACCTACACAAACTCTGATTTAGAGCAGACAAGTACTTTTTCTTTTCATTTTTTGGATTTAGTTTTTGAAAGCATTAATTTGGTTCAGTATTTTCTCATCTTTTTTGAACATGAAAATGTTATGTGTCAGCCTGTCCCAGGTGTCTAAAAGAAAACGCTTCAGATTCTCCTGAAGCTTCGGCATTGCATCTTTGCTTTGATGCCTGTTTTAGAATCTTATCTCTGCTGATTTTTGGATTTCTTGAATTTCGAACCCTGCTCTTGTTGGAAGACACTGCTTTGATTAGTAATTATTAGATTTGCTTGTGTGGTGCCGACCCGGGCACAGACAGGCGGACATGTTGTTTCTCAACCACCACACGTTTATTTACAATATTTACAAATATTAAATTGGTCACACAGACCCAGTTCAGTGCACAAAACACCCCAACACGCTCAGTCCTGGCCACAAATGCCTTCTTCGGGCCGCCTCCACACCTCCTCTGTGCTTCATCCTGCCTCCTCCCGACTCCAGCGCTGAATGAATGGAGACGGCCCCTTTTATACAGTCCCTCCTCTGGCCACGCCCCAGTGTGGCAGAAGTGCCTGCTGTCCTCCCGGCAGCTCTCCGGGTGCCATCCTAAATCTTCCCCCCAGCACTTCCTGGTGTGGCGGAAGTGCTGGGGTAACAGGTCCCCAAGGCATTGCGGCGCCTCCTGGCGGTGACCACGGGCTCCTACAGGGTGGAGCTTCCATGCCCTGTACTCGTGGCCCCCAGAGCAACCAGGAAGGTGGCCCCCACGTGATCCAGGGTGGGCTCTGACCCTCTTCCGGTCCCTCACGGCGTCCCGGCCGGGTCGTTGCCCCTGGCATCCCTGACACTTGCTTATAGGTTTTGCCAACAAAAAAACTATTTTTGCTATTTTTCTTATTCTGCTTTTGCTTTACACTCCTTTTTAAGAATATGTAACAAGTATCTAAATACAAAGGAACTTTAGTTTGTCTTGAACCATGAGTTTAATAATTTTTTCTTTATCATTTTGTGACATTTTGAGACATTTGCTGTTTAAAAGCCATGGACCCAGTTTTGGGTCTGTGCAGGCCAGAAGTCTGCTAGTTGAGTTGGGGGGCTAGGCTATCCTTGAGTGGTGAAGCCTGGGAACTCATGTATAAAACCTTGCTTAGATTCCTTACTAAAATTTTGCTTACGATAGAAAGGCAAAAGTTGATTTATAAAACTATATGTACAGCACAAGCCAATTCAAGTTCCTTTATAAATTTCAAATCAATTTAAAACTGTAGTATGCACGCGAACAAATGCTTTTAACTATTCCCTTCCACCAGTTAACAAACGCCTTTTTTGAATAATCATGATCTAATAACTATTGTGACAGAATTAGGGTTTTCTCGCACCCTTGTACCCTCGGACCACACGTCAGACACCAGATAAAAGTCCAAATAATTATTTATTATAATAATTATGTGCACAAAGCACGCTCCTCTCCACAATACTCAGTAACAATAATCAATAAACCAATCCTCCACTCCCAGACGCTTAGCCACCCTGCCTCCCAACTCAGCTCGTCTGTCTGGGAGCTCCCACAGTCCATTTATATCCCCCGACCTGGAAGTGTTCCCAATCCAACAGTCCACAAGTCCTTATTCCTTCTGGGTCAGGGTAAACAATGCTTTTTCTCACCCCGGAAGCCCGTCGCTCTTCCTATGCCGAACTTCCGGGTCATAGGGCACGGAGAACTCTTCGGTCCTCCCTGCAGCTCCCTCTCGTGGCCCCCATGGCATCCAGCAGGGCGGTGCATAAAAACTCCATTGTCCATGATGCCCTGCTGGTCTTCTGGGGACCTCCATGCTGCAAGGAGGGCTCCACCTGGCGGCTTGGGGGTATTGGCCGGGATAAACAGCCGGCCATCCTCCACACTATATAAATTTGACCCTGAGTGACCATCAACCATGGGAAAATACAGAAGAGAAAGCTTCAGTGAGTGTGAACTTGAGGTTTTACTGACATTTGGCGGAGTTTAAGGAGTGGTCGGTGGGGCCTGGTCCCCCTGCAGACACCCGAAAATGAGACCAAGGCTTTTAAACGGTAAAAGTCATAAAATGGTGGAGAGGAAAATCATTAAATCTCTAGTTCAGGACAAACTAAACAAGTTTCTTTATATTTAAAAAATTATTACAGGCAAAGGCAGGAGAAGAAATGGAATAAAAATAGTTTTCACTAACAAAACCTAAAAGCAGACTAATCTAAATAAAGGGTAATTCTATCTTAAATATTTAAGTGCACAGATAATATAAATATATTATTCAATGAATTAAGCACATAGTGACACAGTTGTAACGCTGCTGTCTCATAGTAAGGAGTCTGGAGGTCGTGCCTCAGATGCTCCCTGTGTGGAGTTTGCACGTGGGTGCCTGTAGGTTTGCTCTCATTCATAAGCCGACTGTCTAGAACTGTCCTCTTGGATCCATGCATGAAAAAGATCAACAGACTAAAATCATGCAATGCCTCCTGGGTCTGGAGCCTCTATTACTAGGATTGCCAACTTCATTGTGGAGAAATAAGGGACAATCACCATCTTCCATCGGGGCATGATGCTATAATACATACTGCTTTATTAAAAGACAGTACATGGGTATTGGTCCCCCTTGGGGTTTTCCCATGAGTCAAAAGTGATATATGAAAATACAGAACAAATCGCATTTCATATCAGTTCAATTTCCAATTACGAGACAATTATGTATTTTATAGGGTGGTTGCCAACTCTGTACATTTCAAACACTATCATGCAGAAATCATATGATGTATTTTCTGATAGTTTTTTTTTTTAATAACTCGGTTTAGAAAATGATGGATGGATGCTTGACCTACTTCAGAATGGGACTGACATCATTACACCTGGAATCGCTAAAATGTCAACCCCAAAAGAACTCTTTGTAGGACTTATAGATAGTTCGAACTTTCTTTACCTTTTTCCCAATTTCCATGCCAAGTTCATATTTTATAAATTCCAGCTTTTGAGTAAGATATGGTTTCCACATGTTTCTGAGAGTAAGCAAGTTTTAGACATGAGGCGCTTAATCTTTTGGTCAAGACCTTTGTGGTTGGCAGATGGCTTTTTGAGGCCTGCACCAATTTGTTTTTGTCTGGTAGAATTATATGAGAATTTTCCTTGACTTTTCCAACTCCCTGTACAGTATATTTAAAATAATTTTCTATCTGCATGACGTTTGTACCCTTCAGAACACAATCCATTTAATGGGCGCCAAACCAAAGTATTTATAAGTATTCAGGTGCTGTGTTATAACTGAATTACAGCATCTGAGAGCAATCAGCTAATCAGGGGTCTCATTACAAGACTTAATCAGATTAACAAATAAGAAACAATACACTGGACTAATGCAAAGCACTAAAGGAAAACGATTAACCAAAGTTAACTGAAATGAGAAATTACAAAGTTGGCAGGAGAAACAAAATACAAAGAAAAAAAAAGACAAAATTCACAACCAAATGTAACACTTTTAAAAATAGAGAAAGGTTTAAACTCTTGACTTTATAAATACGCACTTTGTGAGAGGAGTACACGATTCAACACAACTTTATATAGCAAATAATAATAACATAAATAATAATAATAATAAATAGAAACTTAAAGCTGCAATTAAGTGTGTGTTCCCAGCCAGCAGCCACCTAAAACAACAGCTGCAAGTGTTTTATAGAAGCACTAATGCCTTTACTTACCCATGTTTGCTTTTAAATATATTAGGATAAATATAATAAATCTTTGCAAAGGGCCATGAATATATAAATTAGGTAAACAGAGAAATACAGCCCACTATTAAATCACACAGTAGTTAATTTATGATGCTACAGTACCTTACAAAGACTTATCTTCATGCCGTTTCCTGTTTTATATTTTTACTACAATAAATCAGATCAAGATAACACAGGAATGTTTTCCTCATAGCCAAGGTTGAAGGCAACTCGGAAGCCACCTTATCTTGACATGTGGATTCATGTAGTACCAGAAAATTACACAATACATTTAAAACACAAACCTCTACTTGCACTTCATTTTATGCCTCTGTTGTCGTTGCTTGCCTGCATCAAAAGATCAACCTTTGGTGAGACTCATGAGACAGAAAGCACTGAACAGCCTGCTGAATTTCCATTTGCAAATGCTGAGGCTAGGCCAGAACCCAAGTGATCTGGTCAAGCTAATCTGCACCATCATAGTCCATTAAGGGGTCAGTAGTTAGTGCTACTGCCATAAGAAACAAGCATCCAGGGTTCAGATCTTGCACCTCATCACTGCCTGTGTAGAATTTGCTGGTTCTTTGTGTATGTATGGGCTTTTCTCCAGCTTGTTGCCCATACATCACATCTTAAGTTAACTGGTATTTCAAGCATGGCTCTGTGTGATTGAGTGTGGGTGTGTGTTCTGTGATAAACTGGGACCCAGGTCCAGAGTGGGCAACTGTCTTGCACCTGATGCTACAAGGATAGGCTCTGACCAGCACACCCCTAATATAGACTTCAGAGTATAATGAACATTTTTCACACTGCAGGGCTGAAACATCACAAATTAAAAAAAAGTTAACACTATGGACAGATTAGTGACAAATGACACAGTGGACAGATTGGTGACAACCATTTTTTATCCCAAATGAATGTGATGTTCCCCTTTAGGGAGACTCTGAAGACACCTTGTGGTAAGCAACAAATCCTTATCATGTCATTGTTGTGTATGTTTTAAAAGGTAATGTATTCATGTTTTTTGCTATATTTACACACATATTTAACCTCAATATTTAAAACAATTTAAATATTTTATGTTGAACTACACTATACAAGCTTCACAAGAAGACTCATTTGAATCGTAAAAATACAAAGACAAACTAGAAAATCAGATTTCAGCTTCAGGTCTCACACAAGATCTTTCATTAGCCAAAAAATGTGTCTGCTTCCAGTGGAAAAGAGAGGGAAGAAAAAGCAAATAAAGAATTCTGTCATGATCAATATATAGAATATGATGATGAAAAATAGGTGTTGCTGCTGCCATCTGTTTGTCACAAAGGTTAAAGTTTTTTTTGGAATTCTTTAATCCAGCCTGTTGACCTTTTCTGCAGACTTAACCACCTGGATGCAGCTTGAAAGAGGAATAGAAGCATTACACACATCCAAATCTGATCCTCGGAGAGTCACGGTCAGGGCAGGTGATGGAATGGTCCTTACAGATGACGCCACATTTGTGACCTATTGGGCTGGCTACTTTGAGCAGCTGTTTAAATCTGATCTTCTGGCTAGGACGTTGGACATCTCTGTGTCCACGGTTCTTAAGGCTGATCCTCCAACCACCCAATTTTACTGATATTGCACAGGTGGTGAACCTGCTGAGGATAGGGAAGGCTGCCGGGATCTGTGCTATCCGGGATGAACTTCTCCAGGCTGGTGGTAAGGCTGTCTTCCTAGCATTGAAAGCAATCTTTGCTTCCATTTGGGAGATGGGCGTCATTCCAACTGACTGGAAAATGGGACTTACCATTCCTATCTGGAAAGGGAAGGGGGATCACCTGGCGCCTCATGTATAACGCCGTGCGTAGAATTCGCACTATGACATGACGTAAGCACAAAAGCCAAAATGTGCTTATGCACAGAAAATTACAGATGCGGGAATCTGTGTGTACTCCAACTTCTGCGTTCTTCTGCTCCATAAATCCCAATCAGCATGAAAAGTAACGCTCGTGCATGTGTTTCTGTCCCGCCCCGTCTCCTCCCAGAATTACGCCTCTTTGAATATGCAAATCAATATAAATAGACCTTAAGCTCAGTGTTCTGTGAAAAGGCAATGGCAAAAGCAAAAGGGAAAATATAAGAATTTCAGCAAATACCAAGTGAAGCAAAGAAAAATGTACTATTTGTTGGTTTATACAGTGGTATAATCAACAAAAGGAAGTTGATCGAGTGACATAACGTGTTGGAGAAACAAGTTGAAGTTCACTAAGTTGCACAGTGCCTGACATAAAAAAGAAGTTGTCACATATCAAAGTCGCCATGAAAAGGCGAGACATAGCCCACCATCTGAGTGTTATATGGAAGCTTATTAGGGTACAGTGAGAAAAAAAGGCACAGAGTAGGAAAAAACCATGAAATGTTAACTTCAATCTCGAAATATCCACTTTAATCACGTAGTTTATTTTGTCATTAAAGTAGAACATAAACTTCATCTTAAAATCATTTAATTTACTAGTTTCTCAAATCCCATTGTAACTAAAGTAGCACGTTAAATACTTTGTTTTGTATTTGATCTTCTATGTGCTGTACTGTATGTGTGTGAATCACTACGTGCTTCCGTTCTTTCTCTTCCTCCAATTGGACACAGAATCCATTACATTTGTGATATTACAGCTCTCTGAATAATTAAAATACTGAGATGTATACTTGATATCATTTTCGTGATGATTGGAATGAAAGTATGTTATTAAGAACACGATGGCGCAGTGATTGTTCATGTCTCATACAAGATGCTGCTGCGCCATGCACGACCTTCAATGAAATAATTTATTGTAGCAGTACTGTCTCTTTCAAACGTACTCACCTTCAATTCTTGTCCTTACTTTTCTTTCTCCAAATATCCAATCACCACACAATCAGCTCTGTAATAGACGTTAAGCCATCTGTAAGCTTACAACGATGATTCTTCAAAACTTTTAAGGAACATTGAAATATCTTCATAGTACATGTTTAATTATTCTATCCATCTATCCTTCCAGTGTCGCGCCAGCCTCAGCAAATATACAGCGCGAGGCAGGAACAATATGTGAAAATGCAAGCGCTGCGGCACCATGTCCTCACATGTTTAATTATTAACAATACAGATTATTTAAATGAAGTTAATGTTTTATCTGTATAATATAATCAACATATTTTGCTGCGTTTCATCTTCAAAATGATATCGTCATCATATGTAAATACACGCTTTATAAAGTGGCGCAGGTTGTGCAATATTATAACTGTAGTGCAAGTTTACAGTGGGGTGATTGTACTGATAAGTACAAACAGTTGCACAAGAAGCAATTGATTGAGTGCGTTTATAGTTCTTGGGATGAAACTGTTTCTGTTGGTCTCGTCCGATGCGAGAGATGGACGTCTGAAGTGGAGCTCCGCTAGCAGTGGTGCTATTTTTCATATTATTTGCTTATTATTCTGAGATATCCTGTATTTATTCAACCCGAGAGGGACCGCTACAGTATATGTAAACACATATAAACATGGCCAACAAGAAGGGGGTCGAAAGAATCAAGACTAAAGCTACATCCAAGCTGCGATCAGCAAGCCCTAGTTCGAGATACGGCCTCTCAGAGACAGACCTGGATCAGATGGGCGAAAGTACAGACTCCTCGGGACCACGGTCCGCTACATCGTCGCCGGCTGAGAGCGAAAAGGGGAGCGAAGGTGCGATCGTGAGTGCAGATGTGGATAGCTCGCCGATTGGAGAGGATTACCTGAAACTGGAAAAGGCCGGGAGGTCCGCGGCTTCAGTTACGCAATCACGCGGACTGGAGCAGCGGGGACACCGGCTTCAGCAGAGTCTGCTGCTTCATCTACGGCACAAGAAGGCACATTTGAGCTATCTGAACTGAAAGTGTTGCTCGCTGAGCTCACGCAAGATATAAAGAAAAGCGAGAAGGCTAATGAGAAAGCAACGGCAAAGGCACATGAGAGACTGAAACAGGAATTAAAACAGGAAATCCAACAGGCAATGAATGGCTGCGACAGGAAATCCAACAGGCAAATGAAAGGCTGCGTCAAGAGGTACAACTTGAACCGACAGGTGCTGGGTAAAATTGAAGAGCGCATTGAGAAAAACTCGTAAACTGAGCACGCTTGCTGATCGATTGGAGCATCTTAGTGAGACATTCACGAATCGGATCGAAATAGCGAACATCTAGCTGCCAGTGCCGAGGAAAGAGCAGTAAATGTCAGTTGAATGTAAAAACTCGGAGAAAAACTTGGAGACAGACTGGCTGCTTTAGAAGATGGGAATAGAAGGTATAATGTCAGAATTGAAGGCCTGCGGAGAATCGAGAAAGTTTAAACCCGTGAAATTCGAACTGAACTTTTTCTAAAATAATCGGGGCGACTTTAAAGCAGAATCTGAGATAGCAGCGGCTTACAGTCGCTGATCAAACACCGTCAGACCCGACCAAGATCTTTTATAGTTCGTTTTGAACGATTATCATTTAAGTTAGAGGTGATGGAACTCCTCAGGAAAAAAGGAAGATATTATATATGAAGATTGCCACATTCGTCTTCCCTGACTTCTCTCCAGCAACAGCTATCAAACGCCCTTCTATAATATTAAACAGCTGCACGGCAAGCCAATGTCAAATCGGCCTCCTGTATCCGCAAAACTGAAAGTGGAATGGCAGGGTCATTTCTATGTTTTCGCTAGCAAGGAGGAGGCAGAAAATGAGTTAAGAAAGCTGATCCGGGACTATTCTGATACATAATTGTGAGTCATGGCGGTAAATGATAAAGCTAGGATTAATAATCTACTGTCTGATCTATTTGTTTTAAAATACGGGTTTTTATCAGCATATATTCTCATATTCTTATATTATTATTACTTACTTATTACTTATCATTACTTAGTATTACTAGGGCTAAATGTTTATGTTTTATTGTGCTTAATTACGTTTTCCTCCTCTTTTTTCTTTTCTAATTATTTCATGTGTACCCTAAATGAGACTGTTCAATATCATACCCTTGGTTTGCTGTTATTGCTATTACTGCATTAAGACTTGTTATGCTTGTTTTGGACACATCTTTAACACCATCACCTGGGTTTATTATCTGGGGATATCATCTTAATGCACTAAAATTGATGAAGATTATATATATATATATATATATATATATATATATATATATATATATATATATATATATATATATATATATATATATAAGTGCAAAATTCTTTTCTTTTTTTTTTTTTTTCCTCTTTTAAAGACTATATTGGTAACAGATATCTCTATCTTTTAACCTTAAAGCGCCACTGCATGGGGGCTTGATGTGCTTTGGGCGTGCTCTGTCTCTGGGTATGTCAGAGGACTGGGACTGCATGAAGTGGGTTTTAGCCTCACCTGGGGAGGCAAAAAGGGAGGGTGGGGGTTAAGGGGAAGAGAAAGAGAGCAGGCTTGATCTATATCTAATCTATCATCTCAATCTTTATAATTATAACTATCAACGTAATAATAAGCTGCATGGCAACAACTCTTGGGGGAATAGGAAATTAAGACCTAAACTATTTCACTTCCAGTTAAGACTATAATATGACACCAAAAACTCAGAATCAGTGTCTCCATGATGGGACAGTTAACTTCGTAAGCTGGAATGTTAAAGGCCTGAATCACGAATTAAAGAGAAAGAAAGTACTTTCTCACCTAACAGGTCTAAATGCTAAAATAGTATTTTTACAGGAAACCCACTTACTAAGTAAGGATCAGTTCCGGCTGCAAAAGACTGGACTGGCCAAATGTTCCATTCTAGTTTTACAAAGAAAACTAGAGGGGTGGGAATTCTCATACATAGAACAGTACCATTTGTAGCATCAGATGTAGTATTGGATCCTGAAGGGAGATATGTGATGGTCATGGGAGACTTATCTAACTGTAAAATGATTTTGATAAATGTTTATGCACCTAATGTTGATGATAAGGAATTTATACAAAATTTATTTGCATCCATTCCCAATCTGAACACTCATAAACTTATAATGGCTGGGGACTTTAATTGTGTTCTAAATCCACTTTTAGATAAGACTTCCTCCACAGGGGAACGCAACTAACACCGCAAAGATAATTACAAAGTTTATAACTGATCACAACTTATCAGATCCCTGGAGGTTTTAAACCCAAATTCAAGAACATATTCTTTCTACTCACCAGTACATCATTGCTACTCAAGGATTGATTACTTCTTTATAGATAATAACTTCTTGCCTAAGATTAAATCTTGTAAATACGATGCTATTGTTATTTCAGACCATGCTCCGATGATCTTGGAGCTGAAATTACTAAGCCCCATACACTCACCCGCAGATGGCGTCTCAATCCGCTTCTATTAGCTGACGAGAATTGTACTGAATTTATATCCAAACAAATTGAATTCTTTCTAGAGACAAATACATCCCCTGAGATCTCTGCAGGAATACTCTGGGAAACTCTTAAGGCCTTCTTAAGAGGACAGATTATCTCATATCTTTCCCACAGAAATAAATCCGAGCGAAGAAAGTAGCAGAGATAAAAGCGAAATTACTAAAATAGATGAAGAACATGCCAGACTACCAAGCGAGACTCTACATAAGAGGAGGCAGGCTCTACATTCAGAATTAAACCTCTTGACAACTAAAGAAACCGAACAACTAATTTACAAATCCAGACATCATTATTATGAACATGGAGAGAAAGCTAATAAGCTTTTAGCGCAACAAATTCACAAGCAAGATATGCATAGCGCAATCTCGTAATTACTAACACGAATGGAGATAAAATCATCGAACACAAAAATATAATGTACACTTTTAGAGACTACTATAAATCCCTATATACTACTGAGTTTAAAGAAGACAATATACAATCTAATGCATTTCTGGATAAATTACAGATACCACAAATTGACGCTTTTAGTGTGGAGGAGCTCGATAAACCTCTGTCATTATCAGAATTACTGGATGCTATAAAGTCACTCCAAGGTGGAAAAGCAGCAGGCCCTGATGGCTACCCTGCAGAGTTTTACAAGAAATTCTCCGCTCAGCTAGCTCCTCTCCTATTAGCAACATTTACAGAAGCCAGAGATAACCAATCTCTTCCACAAACCTTTCGCCAAGCACTAATCACTGTCTTTCCAAAACAAAATAAGGACTTATTACAATGTGCATCATACAGACCAATTTCACTTCTGAATAACGACGTTAAAATACTCTCTAAAATCATAGCTAGAAGGATGGAGAAAGTGCCCCCCTCAGTAATATCACAAGACCAAACTGGATTTATTAGGGGCCGACACTTATCTTCAAATCTTCGACGCCTGTTTAATGTAATATACTCACCAACTAAATCAAACACCCCAGAAATATTATTATCATTGGATGCAGAAAAAGCATTCGACATGATTGAATGGAAATACCTTTTACTATTTTGGAGAAGTTTGGGTTTGGCCCAACATTTGTGCATGGATTAAATTACTGTATACTAACCCAGAAGCTTCAGTTTGCATCAATAACATTTGCTCAGACTACTTTAAACTAGAACGTGGCACAAGACAAGGATGCCCTTTGTCACCACTGCTGTTTGCAATTGCCATTGAACCACTGGCAATACATTGTCGAAATACTGATCAGATAAAGGGGATTAGCAGAGAAGGACTGGAACAGAAAATCTCATTATATGCAGATGACATGGTACTGTATATATCGGACCCAGAAAATTCTGTGCCTGCAGTCTTAGCAGCACTCACAGAATTTCAAAAGCTCTCTGGTCTCAGAATTAATCTGAATAAAAGTGTACTCTTTCCGTGAATTCGCAAGCATATAATATTAGATTAGGCACCCTTCCTTTTATCATTGCAGAACAGTTTAAATACCTCGGGGTAACATCACAAGTAAACATAAAGCTCTTTATCAACAAAATTTCGTGTCTGTATGGAAAAAATTAAACAAGACTTGCATAGATGGTCAACCCTTCATCTCACACTAGCTGGAAGAATTAACACTGTTAAGATGAATATTCTTCCTAAGCTCCTTTTTATTTCAAAACATACCAATATACATTAATAAATCGTTCTTTAAGCAATTAGATTCAACAATAACCTCATTTATTTGGAATTCTAAACATCCACGCATCAAAAGAGCGACCCTACAAAGACAAAAGGCAGAAGGCGGCATGGCTCTACCTAACTTCCAGTTTTATTACTGGGCGCAAATATACAGTCGATAAGAACCTGGACACAAATAGAAGAACATACACAGGCATGGACCGCAATAGAAGTAAAATCCTGCAGTACTTCTTTGTATTCCTTGCTTTGTGCTCCAATAAACACACGTTATCGGCAATACACTAATAACCCAATTGTGCTCCACTCACTTAGAATCTGGAACCAATGTAGAAAGCATTTTAAGACGGAGAAGCTTCTTTCTGTGGCACCCTGCAAAAGAACCACCTCTTTCAACCCTCACAAACATATGCAGTTTTAATATCTGGAAAAATTTGGAATTAACTTGCTTAGAGATCTTTATATAGACAACGTCTTTGCATCCTATGAACAATTACATTCCAAATTTAACATTCCAGCTACAAATTTCTTTCACTATCTTCAAATCAGGAACTTTGTTAAACAGAACCTTCCAGATTTTCCTCATCTTGCACCCTCATCCACGCTGGAAAAATTATTGCTCAATTTCAAGGAGTTAGACTCCATCTCTACAATATATAAAATCCTTTTACAATCCCTTCCTTTCAAAGATCCAAGAGGACACTGGGAAAATGACCTCTCAATTAATATATCAGAAAAGGAGTGGAAAGTAGCAATGCAGAGAATTCACTCAAGCTCCATATGCAAAGCATACAATTATACAACTCAAAATTATATATCGAGCACATCTGTCTCGACTAAAACTCTCAAAATGTTTCCAGGGCATGATCCAACCTGCGAGCGTTGCAACCAAGCCCCAGCCTCACTAGGTCACATGTTCTGGGCCTGCTCCAAATTAACATTATTCTGGACAAAAATTTTTAATTACCTCTCAGACAGTCTTGGACTCACAATCCCTCCTAACCCATTAACAGCTGTGTTTGGGGTTCTTCCAGAGGGTCTTAAAGTGGAGAAAGACAAACAAATTGTGATTGCATTCACTACACTGTTGGCACGCAGACTTATTCTGATAAACTGGAAGAACCCAAACTCTCCTCTTTTAAGTCAGTGGGAAACTGATATGTTATATTATTTAAAATTGGAAAAAATCAAATACTCAGTTAAAGGATCTGTGCAGATTTTTTTCAAAACATGGCAGGATCTAATCAGTAATATTTTGAAATGATTTTATAAAGCACAGAGAATTTGTTGATTTAGGTATTTTTAAAAGCCTTAAATTTTACACCGTTTGGCTTGCTCTCTCTCTCAAGGGTGGGGATCGATCTGTTCTTAGCATAATTCTTTTTTTTTGTAAAACTTGATTGCTATGTATTGATTGTAATAAAAATAAATAAATAAATAAAAAAAAAAAAAGGAAACTGTTTCTGAACCGCAAGGTCCGTACAGGAAAGGCTTTGAAACGTTTTGCCGTGGCTGAGACAGCGTGTGCTTAATGCCGTATACCGATAATTCTCTTTCCGATCAGCTGCTGCTGTGATTCCCCACTCAGATACAGTGATATAAATACTCCGAGTCGTGCAGTGAGAGTAATATGGAAAAAGATGATCTGCTGTGGCAGCTCCTAACGGGAGCAGCTGAAAGAAGAAGGTGCAGTGAGAGTAACAACACTAAAGCAGTTATGGTATTTGGAATACTATGGCTATTCCCTGGACCATTATATTGTTACGAGTTAATTACAATCAGATGCATTACACTAATAAACAATATGCGATTAATTTCAGTGTATTTATAAAGCCGCATCAGGAAAATAAAGAGTAACCACACAGGAACAGTAGCACTGCTTTGACGCTGGGTGCCACCAGTCTGCAAAACCAAGCGGAGAACTTGCGTACGACAAGGTATGAGGCACCGTGGAAACGTGCGTGGCTTAACGCCAAGTGTAGGTTTTATACATCGCGATTTGAACTTTGAAAAGTTCTTATGCAACATTTCTATGCGTAATCACCATTCAAACATGAAGTCCCTGGACTTTGGCAACTACAGGCGGATAACACTGCTCTCGGTGCTGGGTAAGGTCTTTGCTAAGGGTCATCCTTAATGGGATCTGTGATCACTTGCTCACCTACCAACGACCAGAGTAGTCTAATTCTATGCCTAAGAAGTCCACCATCAACAACATCCTAGTACTAAAAGTTCTTATCAGTTGGAAATGTGGATATCGTCAGAGTTTCTTTGCAGCCTTTGTCGATTTTTATAAAGTGTTCAACTTAGATGATTGAGCTGCCCTGTGGGATATCCTGAGACTTTGTGGGGTTCCCCCAAAGTTGCTGGATATCATGGCCAGTCTGTACACTGGTACTGTGTGCGCTGTGTAGAGTGGAGGCAGAACTTCTGCATTTTTCCCAGTTGATTCTGGGGTTAATCAAGAGTGTGTTCTTTCTCCTATTTTGTTCAATGTTTGCATGGACTGAGTATTGGCTAGGATCATGGGGTCGAGCGGCTGTGGGACATCTTTTGGTGAAAAAAGATTCACTGATCTTGACTTTGCTATCGATTCTGTGATCTTTGCAGAGTCAATGGAGGCTCTGATCAGTGTCTGGGCTTGCAAGTGTCCTGGATAAAAACCAAGATCCAGGCCTTTAATGACCTCTTGGACACATCCATCAGCAGTGTGTGTGTCTGCCTTAGCAGAAACATTCATGTCTCTGGGTACTCTTCCTATAAAGTTAGTAGATGGATAGGGAGAGCATGGGGGCTCATGAGGTTGCTGGAAAGGGGTGTGTGGCACTCCTAATATCTATTCAAAAGGATAAAGATCTAAGCCTTTAGAGTCTGTGCTTCCTGTTTTCCTATATGGTTGCGAGACACTGCTGGGTGCTGCTGGTTTGAATTTATTTTGAATGAGCCATTGCTCATTGTGAGGGAGCATCAGTTATGGCACTACGGCCATGTGGCACGATTCCCTGATGGTGATCCGGCTCATAGGGTCCTCATTGTTGATGACCCTAAGGATTGGACCAGGCCAAGGGAACACCCATGAAACACCTGGCTGTGGTAGATAGATGGTCATTTCCGGAGTGTGGGACTGGATCATGTATCTGCCTTGGGGGATGCCAACCAGGATCCTGAGCTGTTTCATTATGTGGTGGGTGCAGCTGTACCTGCGCATGCTCCCCAAACTGACCTGACCTGACAGAAAACTGGCCTTTTGTTTCTGATGTACCAAGAAGTTAAAACAACATTAAAGGTCAAGTGCTGTTTTGCCTAATTTTGTCATTTGCTGCCTGTTTTAAGATGTGTGTGTATGCCTGGGCTCAATGTTAGCTGTCGTGTTTTTTCCACCCACCAGACCAGATATTGTCTCGTTTTAATATATTCTGCATACTTTTCTTTGATGTGGAATTTTGACCTTTTGTGTTGCAGTTATGACATTCAGTTTGTAATATTTAAATATCATTTTATGTATTTGTTGAGGGGATGCTGGGTATCATATTGAGTTTTAATCTTATACTGCACATTCAATTGTGTAATGCAATTATTATGAATGATGCTTTTCTTTTTTGTGAAAATTTATCAGAGCAATAATGAAGAATACTTTTTTTCTGTTATAGGAAATTTCATTTATATTTAGTCCAAAGCATCCATCCACATTCCAGGGTGGCAGCAGCCCAGAGCGTATAACTGTAGCACTCGGTGCTAGGCAGGAGCAAACTGTGGACATAATGCCATTACAAGGACTCACACTGGCACAACCAATTTCAAATCACCAATTCACCTAAGCTGCTGCTCTCTGATGTCCTTTTGACTCTTCTGGAAAGAAGCTGTTCTCTGTACAATTTTCACTTACGTCACTTTTATAGATGACATATATATATATATGTCTTGGCTGTCCAAATGATGAGAGCTGACTAGTGATCTATTTAGCTTCTGTAGGCAAAGACTTTATACAAAGAAGGAAGCAGAGGGGAGGAATTCTATATCCAAGAGAATTTTACTGCACAAACTCACAGTCTGGATAAGCAGTACATACTGTAATCTTGATAAAGCGTTTTTTCACTTAAGGACTTAAAAACAGATGTTACGCCCCCTCCATTCTGATATGAGCATAACATTGAGAGAATGAAAATTAGCTAAAATCTTTGCAAACAAGAGCGGGCCATTATCTGCTTCTATGACAGTGTCAGAGCTGTGGCCTAGAAAGAAGTACAGTATGTAATGCTCTTACAGAACACAGCAGGTTAGGCAACGTAAAAAGCGGGTAAAGATATCTGGGCATCAGTTCAAAAAGACAGCAAGGCCACCAAGGAAATACCAGAGGGAACAACACCTTCTGGCCGTTATGGGGCACATGATCCCTTAAGGATACATATTGGAGTAGTAATTTTAAGATTATGAGTGTCTTATTTACATTTAATTTTATTGTTTTGGACTATGTCTTTTATTTTCAGCCTGTTTGTTTTACTCTGTTCTCCAGCAGGTTGCTGGTAGCAATGACACGATCGCCATTATTGTGACATGTGATGTTGTTATGCTTACCTTTACAAAGCTGGCAGCATGTTTACCTTTCATGCACATATTGGATCAAGATAACGCTTTATTATTTTTGCAATAGGAGTCGGGGAAAGTGCATAGAATATAGGACTTATTATTTTGACTTGAATTTTTGGATTACTAAATGTAAAAAACTGAGAGAAAAAAAATTGTGTATGCAACAAAATGCTTGAATGTCCGGTGTTATGCCTTGCTAGAAGCACAGAGGAACAGAGGCACAGAGGCATTTATAAATTAGAAGAGAGATGGGATAGGAACCGTAATCAAATACCATGCCCAACCGAAAGTTGCGCAAATCCTAAATACCAAGGCCCAATGCATAGTTGAAAATGAAACTGCACTATTCTGTAATCACACCAGAACAGTGCTCAGGTTCCTTTGAGAGTATTATGCATAATCTCGGATGCAGACAACATACAGTGCTGGTTCATAAAGTATTACACCCATGATGCAACAAGAGCTGTCATGATTTTTATGGACTTTGTTTTTATTTTTAGTAATTTATTTTCCTTGGCCTCTAAAAATAACGGAGGAAGGAGTTTTGGGGCTTTAGAGGTCAAGGACTATACTGATCTGTGCTCATTTCATGAAGCATCTTAGAATTACTCCTAGGAATAGCACTAAATGTCTGAGTAGGATAAGAGTGTTTCCTACTCCAAAGCAAGACCAGAGAAGTAGTTATGAAGCCTCCTATACCCACTGTCAGCGAGGAGTAGGTGCTCACATTTAGAGAATGAATGACATCATGATGTTATGGCACCCTGAGCCACAAACTGTCCTTCATGAAGACGTTTTGTAGCTTCCTTGGAAATCATGATGATGTTTTATAGATTTCTGATACCAACGCTAAGCCTTTATGTGCATGTTGTCAATCACACCAGCAATTCAAAGGAAAACCAGCCATTTGCATGAATATAGGTTGCTTTAACATAACCTGACATAGAATGATGGGGAAATGTATACAGCTAGCTGTGTATTACCCCACACATTGCAAGAGTGTTCAAAGTTTGGTACAGAATTTGAGAAATGACAGGTTGTAACATACGCAACTCATAGCTATTGCAAAGATGCATTTTCCCTGTGACCAAAGAATTTAAAGCTGCCTTTTGAGGAGAAGTCAGTTGAGTGAAGAATCAAGAGGATTTAACTGGGTTGAGGGTGAGACCAGGAGTGCGGTATTGAGCAAGTGGATGAGCCAACCAACTAGATAGACACGCTGTAGGTGGCTAATTTAGAAAGACCTAGACAGGCAGAAGAATTTTGCTTTCCATCTCTTTGCTTGGTAATTTGGGCTATACTGATTCTGCACTCCTTCATTTAGAATTTCCATTAGTAAAGGTACATTTTGTATGATTTTCTTCCTTGGCATTTTAACCACTTCTGTAGTTCATAAACAGACTGCCAACATTTTTTTTTTTCTGTAGAACCATATTTTTGTGGAATCACTAAATCTAATTTAAATAATGTCGCTTGTTATTAGAACTCTCCACAATGGCAGAATTGCCATTAAACATCCTGAGGAACACAGGGTGATCACTAAAATGAGGAGATGTGGGCTGACAATGGCTTGACAAATTGCCTCTGTGCAGTGATTAGTTTGGCTTCCGATAAGAGGGTAAGAAAGAAGATGAATTCTGCCAGTTGTGGTGGATGGCTGGGGTTCCTGCCCAGCCGGGATGTCTGGAGGATCGAAGGACCAGGAAAGAAACAATAACTCCCCCCGGTACACGAGGGGTCAGCCACCCTGGTTTGCATCGGGGCCACGGGATTGGAGCTTAGATGCACAACCCTATTGAGGCCTGTGGCTACCGCCATGGTGCGCCCGGATGGTTATGGAGCCATGAAGTGCAGCACTTCCACCACACCAGGAAGTGTTGCAGGAAGGTCATCAGGGAGCACATGTAGCACATCCTCGTGAACTATAAAAGTCGGGAGGCAGAGGACAGAACTTACAGGAGAGGGGTGGCGGCGGCAGAGAAGAATAGAGAAAAAGAAGAGAGAGAAAAAGAAGGACTGTGAGCATTGTTGGCGATTTGTGCATTGTGTGGTGCTGTAAAGAACAAAGGAGACAATTAAACGCATGAGTTTTTGGGACTTCCGTGTGTCCTGTGTCTGTCTGTAGTTAGGCTGATCTCCACACAGTCTATGGCCTTGTGATGGAACCTTAAATCAGTCCTTAATTTCAATCTGAATTCTAGATGGTAAGATAGCTTTGTGGCCTGGTCATAATAAAAATAAGTATTATTTTGCAGATCTCAGATACAATTACAGTGATCCCCCATCTATCGTGAAAGTTACGTCCAGACCCATCAGCGATACGTGAAAATCCACGATATAGAAAGACCATATATAGAAACATTTTTTTATAATTTAAACCTTAAAATACCCCTCCCACACGCTTTAAACACATGTAAACTTATTAAAACACACTTTGTAAACACATATGATATGTGGATGTCGGGTTAAGGATATGAGTAACATAGTAATAATAATATAATAATAATAATGTAGCGTACTGTTGAGTCATTCAAGCCGTAATGGTAAGCGACCTCTGCATAACAGTTTCCTTCCTGAAGTATATCCAGGAATTTTACTTTCTCCTGAATGGTCAAGGTCTTCCTCTGGCACTTAGGCTCACTACTACCTGAAGGCTTAGAAGATGCAGGATGCTTGGCAGCCATCATAGGGCTTGAAACAAAATGAAAAGTTCACAAAAAGTTTGCTCACAACAATTGGACCACAAGGAAGGTATGCGATACGCAGAGAACTGAGATGCGTCAGTGACCCACGCTCGCTGTTCTTGCAAAATTACACCACGTTAGCAGCAACCAATCAGAGCCCAAGAGAATGAAAATCCCACTCTGGTTGGTTGAGTCTCCTCTTTCCGCCAATAACAGGCCTTGTAAGAAATCATCTGGGTACTGTAACGCGAAACTCTTTGTCTACCGTAGTGTACAATGTACGTATATTTAATGATTTACTGTACTGCTTAAATGTTAGATATGTTCCACAGAAAAATCTGCGATATAGCGGGGATCATTGTACACTGGCTCATTGTGACACTTATCTGGATAGAGAGTTCCTAAGATGTTTACAAAGAGAACAGAGATCTGTGATTATAAATGTAATCTTGTTTCTGTATCCTTTAACCTGATTCTGCTGTTGTAATTTCTAGTTACAATATAATGAAATATAAAGCATGGAAAATGGATGAATAGAAGTAAATAGCTTAATATATTAAAACATTTTAAATTTTGTCTGCTCCCAAAAATAATATCTACATTAGGTTTCATAAAAGACACCTTTGAACTGCATCTTCATATACTGTATCATGGCACCATTACCTAGGCCTGGTAAACTCTTCTGGGTTTTTAGGTAAGTTGTATTTTTGCAGTCCTCTAACAGCATTCATTCAGTTTTTAAACTGGTGTGCGCTGCTTATTCCTGTGTGCGTTTTTAATAAGATACCACCCCACCCCCCTGCATCCTTCTGTGCTTTCCTTTCTAGGTTATGCCAGTCTGCAGTTGGCATCTGTTCTTAATTATGCAGTTGAAAACATCTGAAAGTTTTACCAGAGCAAGATATTTTCCCCACAGCCCTTGCTGGTTTCCTGCTTGCTCTATCCATTTTAAAATAGAAACGGGCTTCAAAGCTCCAAAATTCACACTGTATGTATTAGTGATAAAGTTGAGTCATTAACAAGAGGACAGAACATCTTTTCTTTAAGACCTGCTTCTCTCATTGCCAGCTTAGCATTGTGCCAGTACATTTATGGGTACTGTTTTATAGTATTCTATTCTCAAATGACTTCACCCAGTTCAGGACTACAAAAAAGTCAGAGCCCATCCTGCCAGCATTGATTTTGCAAACGTTATGGCATTTTAAAGAAACATTTAGAAAACATTTATCTGTTTTCAGTACTTGCTTTTCTGTTATGGAGTCACAGGTTTTATTTTTATTTTTTTTTAATCAGTGTTATTTAATATGATGGCATCATGGAAACACAGTGTAGTAGTCTGGGCTTGGATCCCAATTTGGGCACTGCTTGTGTGGATTATGCACGTTCTTCCTATGTCTGCATTACAGTATGGCTTTACAGATTTTTGTCCCACATTCTGAAAACGAGCGTCTTAGAATTAACTGGAACACTGTGAGTGTGTTGGCACGTGTGTTGGAATGTGTCACTCTGCGCCAGCCTTGTGTTCAGTCCATCACGGAGAGGCTCCAACAACCCCATAACTTTAAATGGGCTTGTGCAATGGATGCCTGTTGTAAACAGCTATAGCTTCCCAAAGAAGGTTTATTTTCTTCAAGATGACACTTAATTGTTGTTTTTGTTTTTCTCTGTTGCCAGCTGGCTACAACTTAATGTTTATGTTAGTTTGATTTTCTTTCTATTTAAACATTGACACAAGATAGCAGTCAGATGATCAAATTATCCACTTATTAGGCAGGATTACTAATAAATGGTAAACTATTGCAGGCGGCATAGTGGCGGAGTGGTAGCGCTGCTGTCTTGGAGTAAGGAGACCCGAGTTCGCTTCCTGGGTCCTCCCTGCGTGGAGCTTGCATGTTCTCCCCGTGTCTGCGTGGGTTTCCTCCCACAGTCCAAAGACATGCAGGTTAGGTGCATTGGTGATACTAAATTGTCCCTAGTGTGTGTGTGGGCTGGTGCCTTGCACTCTAATAATAATACATTTTATTTGAAAGCGCCTTTCAAAACACTCAAGGACACTGTACACAGTAAAAAAAAATAATAATTAAAGTAAGAAAATAAAAAGCAGGCAAAAGAGCAGGTAATTTACAAGATCATAAAACATAAAACAGTTCCAAGATAGGAAAATGGAGAAAGTTATGTGGGATAAGCTATTTTGAATAGGTGAGTTTTTAGTCTAGACTTAAAAAGAGAGAAAGAGGTGATGTTTCTTATTTCAGGAGGTAGGGAATTCCAAAGTCGAGGAGCAGAGCAACTGAAAGCCCTGCTCCCCATAGTGGCAAGACGGGGGACAGGGACAGAGAGAGAAAGAGAAGAAGAGGATCTGAGACACCGAGATGGGATGATGATCTGTACCAAATCAGAGAGATATGGAGGAGAGAGATGATGAATAGCCTTAAATGTATACAGAAGTATTTTAAAATTAATGCGATATTTGACCGGAAGCCAATGGAGATGCTGGAGAACAGGGGTGATGTGGTGAATAGAAGGGGTCCTGGTGATAATACGGGCAGCAGAGTTCTGAACACGTTGAAGCTTATGAATTGATTTTTGAGAGAGACCAAAAAGAAGTGAATTACAATAATCAAGCCAGAAGTAACAAGGCTGTGAACAAGAATGGCAGTGGCCTGTGGAGTAAGAAAGGAACGGAGACGATTGATGTTACGCAACTGGAAATAAGCAGACCGAGTGACATTATTGATGTGTGAATTAAAAGACAGAGTACTGTCAAGGATGACACCCAAACTTTTCACACATGGGGAAACAGAGACCGGCAAGTTATTGATAGCAATAGAAAAACTATTAGTTCTGGATAATGTTGATTTAGAGCCTACCAGGAGAAGCTCTGATTTATTGCTGTTGAGTTTCAGAAAGTTAGAAGAGAACCATGTATTTAGTTCAACTAAACAGAGAGTGAGGGAGGATGGGGGGAGAGCAGAATCAGGTTTGGTGGACAGATAAAGCTGGGTGTCATCAGCATAACAGTGAAACTGAATATTATATTTACGAAAAATATATCCAAGCGGGAGAAGGTAGATAATGAAAAGAAGGGGCCCCAGGACAGATCCCTGGGGGACGCCAGTGACCAGAGGAAAGGACTGAGAAGTTGGCTGCTGCATGTGTACCCACGCCACCTTGAACCTGATAAACGCCACTGTGTCCAGCCAACCAATTTAAAGTGTGAGTGATTGAAGACCCCTACAGTCATTTTTTAACCTGCCAGACAGATTCACCAGTCCATCACATTGCACTCTCCATTATATAAGGCCAATTTAGAGGAATAAGTAAAGTAAAATGATCAAATTACAACAAAGCCCACAATCCAGAACAGCATCAAACAACAACTACCAATACTCAGGCAAAACTTTGAAAGGCCGAACCTACATAGGACCTTCTATAACATGAAAACCCCCAACACATATTTGTTTTTTATGTTTAATTGCTTTGGCTTCGTAAGAGGATGTGGGATGTGATGAACCCATTGTGAAATCATAAGTCATTTAAACTGTTTGTTTTTACAGTCTTAAATCAGCCATTGTATGCTTCATTTGCCCATGATACAGGAGGAATTTAACTTTTAACTTGTATGTCTTTAGTATTTTGGCAATTCTAATCAATTGTCACTTAATTGTTCAATTACCTTTAATTGCTCTGATTATGTTTTGCTAACAAGATGACTGTCTGACAGCCTGTTATATTATTGTTTTAATTAAATAAGCTGTTAGACAAAAAAGTAATTACAACTCCAGGAACAAGCCATTTAATGTTACATACACATATATATATTGTCAGTTTAGGGTTGCCTATCCCAGCAGCACTGGCTGAAAGGGAGGAACCATAGCTGTACAGGGCACTAGTCCCTTGCATGGCCAATTCAGATTTACTAATCCAGCTAAATGGCATGTTTTTGGGAATGTGGGTGATAACCTTTAAAACATTGGAAAAATGTGCATGCTCCACACAGAAGACAACTCAGCACCACGAGGCAACAGCTCTGCCCAGTTCACCGCCATACCACCGTTACTGCTGGCTTGCCCTTAGCCTTTGAGTACTCTACTTACTTCTAGTCCTACTGGCATTGAAATGCTGCATTATTTAGAGTGGATTACCAGAATCTCTTATATATATTTCTCTTCTGGTTCGTCCTGCTTCCACTTCAAAACTGGTCCCGCCTACACGCAACCGACACGGCATTTCTTGATTCCTATTCGTCCTCTGACTCATTCTTCTCTTCCACAAAACACTACAGTTTCGTCGACTGGTACAACCTTCCTCTGCAACATTTGTAGTAAACCTTTCAAACCAAAACACAGCCTTGCCAAACACAAGAAAATTCACTGCAACGACAAATTGTTTCTGTGTCACACTTGCACAAAACATTTCACAACGCAGAACTATATTCACAAACACACAAAAATTCACTCCGCTGAAAAATCACCTGACTCCCACTCCAGTAACACATTCTTCCAGTGCGATTCCTGCAACAAAACTTTTCAAATGCGAACCACACTTGCTAAACACAAGAAAAGGCATTCTTCCCAACAACTATATGAGTGCCAGAAATGCAATAAGACGTTCACTACACTGACTTGCACTATACTGGCCTGATGAGCGTAATACATCCAACAAGTACTCGAGGTGCTGTCACAACTGTAGCTTTACCACCATTGCGGAAGCCACCTGTGACTTTACAACAGCTTCTTACACAGCAAACATCAGAAGGTAAAAATTATCTTGAACACATTTGAGAATACAACTCTTCTCTAGCATTTGCTTCCATGGGTGCACAGATAACTCAACCTCCTGGCCAAGGACCATACTGTTTTAAAATACACTGGCAAATTCATCACCAAATCTCTCCACTATACGCTAACACTTCTACATCTCCAGGATATGGACAGTTGTAGGTTTTTGACACAGTGCAAGCTACTGAAGTACACTTACAAAATAAAGCAAACTCTGCATGCAGCGAAAATTTACTTCTCCAGCTAGATTCCATGCTCAGAACCATCAACCCCTTCGCTAAATCATACAAACACATTCATGAAATGGCTCAGTCCAATCCAACACCATGTGTATGAATGGTTTTCAAGGAAAACCCTGGGCAGGATTTACTGTATGACGATACAATGCCCCGACATGTCACACCGATGTTGCAGCGATTTTCGTCGGAGAAGATGGCGAACCCCCTGCCGAAAGGGACATTTGCATCTATCCCAGAGGCAACTCCTGTAAACAGATTTCCACGCTCAATATGAATTGCGATCCTATGGTTTACCCACTTTTATTCCCTTACGGAGACATTGGCTGGCACAAAGATTTACAACATGTTCCCGATAAAATAGCCGCCAACCAAATCAGACTTACTCAATGCCAATTTTACGCGTACAGATTATCAATGAGGAACACATTTAGTATTTTGTACTCCAGCGGCAAACTATTCCAACAGTACGTTGTAGATGCGTATGTTAAAACAGAGGGCGCGCGTCTCAACTATCTCAGATTACATCAACAACAGTGCTAGAAAACGGTCTACTTTATTGGGTTGCTGAGCACGAAGGCGAGGTGCGGCTTACCGGTGGGAGGTTTGTGAGCTAGCCCACCTCCTAGGGGCCCATCTCGGGGCCGAGAAAACACTAGAGAGAATAAAGTTGCAATTTTACTGGCCTGGGGTCAATGAGGAGGTCCGCCGTTTCTGTCAGTCCTGCCCGGTCTGATTCCTCAAAGGGACTGTGCTCCCCGATTCCCTGATAGACATTCCTTTCTGTCAGTCCTGCCCGGTCTGTCAGCTACACCTGATACACCTTCAGATATGTTCAGGGAGGCATCCATCTATCATCCCCAGACAGATGGACTTGTTGAGTGCTTCAATCAAACGCTGAAGCAAATGCTCCGCAAGGTGGACAGCGCAGATGGTAGGAACTGGGACCAGCTTTTACCACTGGTACTTTTTGCCTATAGGGAAGTACCACAAGCCTCCACAGGGTTTTCCCCGTTTCAGTTATTATATGGACGACAACCCCGGGGCCTTTTAGATGTATTAAAAGAAGGCTGGGAAGGGGAGGCACTTCCCTCTACCAACCTCCTAGAGTATATCGCGCACTTACGCGACAGATTGACTAAAATCAGGCCATTACTTAGGGATCATATGTCCAAGGCTCAAGCAGCGTAGGTCCGAAATTACAATCGGAACACCTCCCTATGCGAGTTCCAGCTTGGGGACCGCGTAATGGTGCTCGTACCCACCTCCCACTCGAAACTGTTGGCTCATTGGCTATGGCCTTACGAAGTTAAAGAGAGAAAAGGACTCGTCGATTATTTGGTGAGTCAACCAAATCATCGACCAAGTGAGATATTCTACCACATCAACCTCCTGAAGCCGTGGAGAGACAGAGATAACACTCCGCCTCCTGGCCCCGCTCTCTCCCTTTACTCAGAAAGCACCCCGCTTAACTTCGGTACTAATTTGTTGCCCACCAATGACAGGAGCTTGAAAGAGCCATCCTGTCTGTCCCGGAGGTGGTCAGCTAAGCACCAGGCCAGACTTCGCTGATTAAGCATGACAATGTGACCGACCCGGGTGTGGTTGTCAGGGAACGACCCTACCGCCTCCCTGAGGCGAAACGCGCTGAAGTGGAGCTAGAGGTTCAAAGAATGCTAGACTTGGACATCATTGAGGAGAGCCATAGCCCCTGGTCCAGTCCTATCGTCCTCGTATCCAAGCCGGACGGGTCGTGGAGATTCTGCAACGACTTCAGACGTCTTAATCAGGTCTCGAAGTTCAACGCATATCCCATGCCCCGGGTGGATGAGCTCCTAGAGAGCCTAGGGATAGCCCGCTATCTGACTACTCTTGACATGAAGAAGGGGTATTGGCAAATTCCCTTAACGGCATCCGCAAGAGAAAAAAACTGTCTTTAGCACCCCTAGCGGTCACTGGCACTACAAGGTACTCCCATTCGGGCTGCATGGGGCGCTGGCGACCTTCCAACGTCTGGTAGATAGAGTGCTACGGCCCCACCAGTCCTACTGTGCTGCATACCTGGATGATGTGGTTATCTATTCCGGCACCTGGGAGGAGCATGTCGTGTAGGTGTACATGGTTCTTCTGACGATAGTGAAGGCCGGGCTTCATATCAATCCCTGCAAGTGTTACTTTGGGATGAGCAAAACCCGATATTTAGGCTACCTAGTGGGAGGAGGCCTGGTGAAGCCACAGTGTACCAAAGTAAAAGACATCCTGGAATGGCCCCGTCTGATGGTTAAGAAGCAGGTGCAGGCCTTCTTGGGGTTAACGGGTTACTACCACCAGCTTGTGCCTCGTTTCTCCGAGAGGGCAGCGCTCTTGACGAACCTGACAAAGAAAAGGGTCCCTTTACATGTGGTGTGGACCGAGGTAATAGAGCGAGCATTCAATGACTTGAAACAGGCCCTTACTTCGGCACCTGAGCTAAGAACGGCTAATTTCTCACTACCTTCTATTCTCCAGACCGATGCTTCGGACACAGGTTTGGGTGCCGTGCTGAGCCAAAGCATCGAAGGTGTCGAACACCCCGTGATATACCTGAAACTGCTGGACCGGGAGACAAGGTATGCAGCTGTGGAGCGGGAAGCCTTGGCCATCAAATGGGCGGTGACACACCTGCGGTACTACCTGCTGGGCCGGGAGTTCACCCTGGTGACAGATCATGCCGCCCTCCACTGGATGGCTCTTCATAGGGATTCGAATCCTCGGGTCACCAGGTGGTTTTTGGACCTGCAGCCGTTTAAGTTCACCGTTGTTTATCGCCGGGGCAACCCGCAAGCTGATGCCCTCTCTTGTGTGTACGATCCCACACGAGCACTTGGGGAACAGCTGATCGATCCGTTTGCTTCGGAAAACGTTCCGAGGGGACAAAACGGCAGTGTACTAACCTGTCTCTCTTTACTTCCTTAGAAAGACCGAGACGCCGCAGCCGTAAAGAGCACCCGGACGGCTATAGGAACCGCACACATCCGGGTCTATTTATTCCCTCTGCTGACCCATTAAGACGTCATACTCCCAGAATCCACCACATCTATCCCAGAATTCCTCACGTCAATATCCGGTCCACCTCAATAAAATGTCCGTCTTACCTCCCTTCGATGTCTTTTGAGTTTTTGTAAAAAACAACTGACGAATTTTGTTTGCAGTATACGGGGCTGAAAACCCCAAACCTTGAACAGTCTTGTGTCCTTTATTACAAACCATACAAAGGACTGAAAGGCTGAAAATAACGTACGTGTAGGCAAAATGATCATATTACCGTCTACATTTCCAGGAAGTCCAAGATACATGCAACGAAACTATTGCTGTTGCTTGGCTTTTTCTTGGGTTACATCTTTCAACTCATTATCTTTTGTCTCCAGC
Source organism: Polypterus senegalus (assembly GCF_016835505.1). Classification (NCBI taxonomy): domain Eukaryota; kingdom Metazoa; phylum Chordata; class Cladistia; order Polypteriformes; family Polypteridae; genus Polypterus; species Polypterus senegalus. The sequence goes on along the minus strand of NC_053154.1, from coordinate 222,026,795 downwards.
AAAACACCTATTCACAACGACGTCTTTCAAGAAGTGATTTCTGAATTCCTTTCTCACCATTGTCCATTCCTATTCTTACACCACCGTATGCTACAGCGGACATCGGCTAGTTTGTATTATTGTATTAAAGCCGATGTATGCTTATGGTTAAGACCCCACCTTGTATCATTTCTTTAGTTTACCCATTCATTTTGTAATGAACATATCCTGCTGAGCATCACTGGGACCCAGAAGCATTAAATGCATAACAGGTCATTGGCAGGGATGTAAGCAGGGTTTCCAAAAAAAAAAAAAAAAAAACAGATCCTTTGTTTAAATAAACTCAGATTCTACTCATAAATCAGATAACAAAAAATGCAATAAAGCATTTTTAAACAACATTATATTTACCTGTTTATTGACAGGTACTATGTAGTGTTACAAATAAGTGTTACCTACTTTTGAATTTATTCTCCCTCACTGGAATCTTCATAAGTTGTTAGTGCTGATGTTCTGCTTAAATAAGGAAACACTTAAATCACACATCACAATGAACGAAATGTTCAAATGGAATATCTTTACTGAGTAATACTGTGTAATTTGTAGAGAACACAATGATGTAATAACGATCAGTGGAAACCAAAATCACCAACCCATTGAGGACTGGACTCAACATTACACTGAAAATTAAAGTGAAAAATTGAAATTACAAGCTGATCCAACTTGGGTGAATTTCATCACGGCAGCTCATAATGTGACTCAGTAGTGTGTAAGGACCCCACATGCCTGTATGTATGCCTGTATACATGCCTGTATGCACTCCTGACAACATCTGGACATGCACCTGATGAGATGACATATAGTGTCCTGGGGATCTCCTCACAGACCTGGTGCAGAACATCAGTAAGCTCCTGGACAGTCTATGGAGCTACTTGTCGATGTCGGATTCACCAATACATAATGTCCCATAAGTTTTAAATTGGATTTGGGTCTGGGGAACATATGGGCCAGTCAATGGCATCAATGTCTTTGTCATCCAGGAACTGCCTACACACTCTAACCACATGAGGCCAGGCATTGTCATGTACCAGGAGGAACCCAAGGCCCACTGCACCAGCATAAGGTCCTAAAATGGCTCTGCGGTTTTCATCCCGGTACCTGACCTAGACCTAGCATGTGGAGGTCTGTGTGACCCTCGAAGGATATGCCTGCCCAGACGATCACTGCCAAACTGGTCATACTGGATGATGTTGTAGGCTGTATTAACGTTCACCACAGTGTCTCCAGACTCTTTCACATTTGTCACATGTGCTCAGTGTGAACCTGTTTTCATCTGTGAAGAGAATGGGGTGCTAATGGCGGAGGTGCCAATTGTGGTATTCTCTATCAATACTGATCAAACTGCAAGTTGATGGGCTGTGAGAACAGGTCACACTAGAGGACGATGGGCCCACATGCCACCCTCATAGTGTCTGTTTCTGCCAGTTTGGTAAGAAACATGCACACCAGTAGCCAGCTGGAGGTGATTTTGCAGGGCTCTGGCAGTGGTCCTCCTGTTCCTCCTTGACCAAAGGAGCAGATACTGGTCCTGCTGCTGGGTTGATGCCCTTCTACGGCCCTGTCCAGTTCTCCTCATGTAACGGCCCATCTCCTGGTATCTCCTCCATGATCTTGAGACTGTGCTGGGAGATACAGTAAACCTTCTTGTGACAGCAGGTATGGATGTGCCGCCCTTGAGGTGCTGGACTAGCAGTGCAACTTGAATCATCTGTTGGTACCTCCTCATTCTACCAGTAGTAATAAGGACACTAGCAAAATGCTAAACTAGAGAAGAATCAGTCAGGAAGGACAAGGAGAGAGCAATTGTCTGTGGCCACCACCTGCAAAACCATTCCCATTTTTCAGGGTGTCTTGCTGTGGCCTCTCCAGTGCACTTGTTGTCACTTTCATTTGCACCAAATCAGGTGAAGTTGATTCACAATCACTTATGCTTCCTAACTGGACAGACTGATATCCCAGAAGCTTAACTGACTTGGTGTTAGACTGTGATGATTAAGTGTACCCTTAATTTTTTTGAGAAGTGCACTTACCTCAGGAAGCCGAAGTGCAGACAGTACCGCAAAGCACCCACAAGGTTAACGACCAAAACACATATATGCTTGTCACAGCCATTTGATCAGCGCATTGATATTTTCCTAGTCAATGAGTCACAATGTTTGGTCAGTGTTGTATAACTAACAATGTCGCAGCAGAAGATGTGAGACTCTGTTGATAGAAGAAGAAGTCTGCCTGCTATTACTGACTTTAAGAGGAAGAAAAGGGGAAGGTGGAGTGTCAGACCTATTGACCCTCAGCCTCACAACCCCCCATTCGGTAAGTGCTAACTAAGCATTTCATGAAGAGGTGTACAGAAGACACTTGCATCATCACATAACAGAGTGCCAAGTTAAACAGAGTGGCTTTATTTGTCAAGAATAATATAGACGGGCCTTGAAGAGATTACTTTCAGTTGTCACTTTTTTTTTGGACAGCTGGCTGCATTCCAGATCGACTGCCGTTTGCCATTGCTTAATATAAACACTGCAAGGCCTGTTCATTTTCATGGCTGAAAGTTCAAGGACAGTTAAGTTGTAAAGAGATGATTTCTAGTACTCCAGGTCAAAGGAGTTAGCCACTCTCCATTTGGAGGCCAAAGCCAGCCTCGAGACAAGAGTTTATGCTGAACAGTGGAGTGAGAGAGGGGGAAAAAATCCAGAAAAAGAAAGATGTGAGGGGAAAAAAGAAAATAAGAATAAAGAATAAAAGTGAGAGAACTGATGACTCATAATTAAGTTGGAGTCACAGGTCCAAAATATGTAGAGAAATGCTCCAGGGCTTACATGTATGAGAACAACTCTGCCAGACTCATCAAGAGATTTGATTTATGACAAATTAAAATTACAGTAGGGCTTGGGGCAAGGCCTATGGCAAAATGCTCACAGGAACAGGTATGTTGATTATTCAGATTTTTTGATAACGGCATGATATTTTTAAACGTAATTTTTTAATACAGTTTAATATAGAATGGAAGATCATATTTGGCTGACTTTGAGGACGCTGTGCACAATTCAGCATATAACATATAACAGCATAGCTACTGGCTTATTAAGGTTAGAAAGGGAACAAGCAAATGCTGTATGATGAGAAGATGATGATGGAGGGAATGTGATGACAGAGAAGACTCCATCCATCTTCAGTTAGAGATAAAACAAAAAGAAAGAGGAGAGAATAGAGAACCAGGATCTCAGCGAGCCTTATGACATCCAAAATATCTCCAAAAGTATTACTGACTTGATATACTCAGGGTGAGAAGCAAGCAGAGGATCCACAGGTCTGAAAAACCTCATTATTAAAAAACTTGAGTGGGGCAGTGCCATTTTGGGTTTGGGTTCATGACACCCTCCAACTAATTCTATGTTTTTAATGTGCAGGGCATGGTAGGCCCCAGACAGAGAAGAAGGTACTTTATCTTCAAGGAAGTAAAAGGAAGGACAGATAAGAAATGGGAGGCAGCCAATGTGGTTTTAAGTGGGAGTCACGAGTGAGGGTTTAGGAGGGTCAATCTGGTTCAATATTGATACAGTTCTTGATCTGGCAGAGAACCTCCCTATGGATTAGGTTGGTATGCTTAATACAATAAATATAGGCAAATATTTGATGGGAGCATAGACCTAACAGAATCTGTACTAGGTCTGACATTTGTTTTAACAATGGGCCAATTGGAAGCCAAAAGATAGCAAGTGAAGGAAACAAAAAGAAAGAGAAGAGCTCCTGTTTTTAAAGGTGACTATGCCCTTTACATAATTACTAATTGCCAAGATATTGAAATGAATTTGCATGACAAGCAGAGGAGTGGAGAGTGGACTCCTATACAATTTAAGAGGAGAGCGGTAGATTTTTTCCAATTAATTTTGACCCTGACACAGCTTCATAACAGTTAAATAATTTAAGAATGTGAAGCAGATCAGATGGAACATTACTAAGTAAAAGTAAGATGTTGTGAGCATATAATGAGGCTTTTTTTGAGTCACCATGTACTTAAATAGGAGAAGATGAATAGAAGTGGGGACGGTGGTGAGCCTTATCAGGTTCCTCTCACAGCATGATTATTTTGTGTGTCTGTTTCTGTACGGTCATTGACATTTTAAAGCTTGTAGTTTTTATGATGCTGCATGTTGCTATACATGTGATGTGCGTGTTTTGCAGTCATGTGATCCTCAACATCATGACAGCTTTGATATATAAGATGGTGATGCACATCTCACATCGTCTAAAGCATGTGAGAGACTAGAAAACAATCATACTCACTTTTATTTCACCACAACCTTGGATTTCAGGTTTTTAAATTAAACTTTTGTTTTGGTGAATGATCTAACGACTTTTTTTTTGCAAAAGACAATGGCCATTCTGTGTCTTTGCCTGTACAGAAACACATCTTTTATCTTCCAGTAATCACTAATAAAACATGCTGGATGAGATGCTCATTAATGTTCTAACCATTGTTCAAATGCAAGGCAATCACATACCTGCCCTTTGCTGTTCACCCTCTTCTTTTGTTGGTTTATAGAGTCTCATATCTAATGGAATTATGTCGTGACTACTTACTTTCATAAGTCTGCCATCTCTCTTGTCTGAATTGCCCTGTGTATACAGCAGAAAATGACAAAAGGAGGGCTATCTATCTGTTCGGATGGCTAAAACAGTGTAGTAGAATTTAATCATTTGTTATATGTAAGCCTTCACAAGTTGTTATATTCTGTTATTCTCTGGGTTTGGTCTGTTCATCCCATTCTCATTAAAAATTTATTCATCTAAGTTGTATTCAACCAGACATTTATTATTGTTTCAATGTATTCATCTTTAAAGTCAACGAAGTGTCTAGTAAAGGACTATATTAAACTTTCCCTATAACAGGCACTTTGCCAATACTGATGAAGTAACTGATACTTTTTCATTGAGCTGTAATGGTAAAACAAGAAATACTATAAATCCATCCAATCACCCATTCCCTAAATTTAATTTCCAATGTGGGGTCACAGAAAGCCACAAAATATCCTGCCAGGGTACAAGCCAGTCCATCACACTGTGCCAGTTAGTTTGTGCACCTTCTCGAAATGTGAAATGGAACCTTAGTATCCAAGGAAAGCCCCAACAAACCCAAGAAGAACGTGCAAATTCCATACAAGTTGTGCTCATGTAAGTAGGCAAATCTGGGCTCTGAGAGCTGTGAGCTAGCAATATTAACCATTGTGCCAACAAGGTGAAGAAGCAGCAGATATGGAAGCATATAATTGACCTTTTTCAGATGTAGTAGATATATATTTGAACAGTATTAGATAGTTAGAAAGATGTGAAAGACATTTGTGATATGAGGGGGTCTATGTCGCGTTCTTCAACACCCAGAAATGACACCAAAGAAGCAGAAATGTCAGGTATATGGCTTCTTTATTAAGAGAAAAAAAAGTCAAGGGAGTAATGGTAATTTGGAGAACTCAAAACCAAAGAAAACAGAAAGCTCTTCTACCTCTCTGGGTGTGATTAAAGTTTAGAACTCGTGTCTACTTGGAGGGGTGGCTCAGCCACTTGCCCACAACAATGTATCAAAATCAACTGTACTCTTGTGTCTTTTGTTGCCCCTAAGTGATCAGACCTTTTAGGCTAGCCAACGCCCTGGTCTATTAGAAGAACAACATGGTCCCAAACATTCTCTTTTGGGGCTGTTGGCCCTCTAATAGGCAGAAAGTGTTACAGCCTGTGGCTTTTCCCTTCTTTTCTTATTCTCTATGCAATGAAATGGCCTGATGACCCTAGCATGTGCTGTTGGGTTGCATGTCCTCTGGCATGGTGAGGAAGCCTTGCACACTTAAACTAAGACTGCAGCTCTCCACTCTCAGGTTGGTGCCCCTGCCTAATTATCGTCTGGGACACACAGTATTCATAATTGGCATACTAGTCCCACTCCAGCCTGTGCATTTTCACAGTGGTATGTGCTAGTTATTAGGAAACAAATGTCATGATCTGAGGTGTGTTTTATTTTTTTTTTTCTAGTCATTAATTGACTTTTAAAAACAAACCAAGGCTTTATTTGGGAAAATGGGCCAATTTAATTTTGTCAAGATACCTTTTTAATAAGGTTTAAAAGAAAAACACATTTTCCAGCAGTGCATTCTGTTTGGTCTACTCACCTAACAGTTCAAGTGGAAGTGTGCAGGGCATAACATCACCTGCGCAGGAGTATAAAGGGCACTTCCTAACTTGTCCGAGGTTGTGGATACAACAAAGAAAGGACTAGCATTCCCATTAGTGTTTTCATCTGATTTTGGACAACAACACTTTCATCTTATGCTTTGGCTCTGGTTATATTAAATTATTTTGCTTTTTGGCTCTTCCACTGAATTTTATGATTTACGATTTTTGTTTGACATCCTGGGCTTGTTTATTATAGTTTTGTCTTCTCAGAATTCTTCTGTGCCTGTTAATACAACCCCAATCTGTCTTCAGATTCCATTCTTATTTAAAAACTGCTGTCACATGACGGAGCTAGTATAATGGCTCAGATGTATTTTCTTTTTTTTAATATTTTGTATTATTCTTTACATATTATTTAGCTATTGAATTATTTTTCACTGTATTTTGTTAATATTATTTTGTTTAGTAATTGTGTTATTATATTGTATGAAATATTATTATATTATTTTTATTATTTATTTCAATCATGTATATTTTTCTTGTTCTCACTGAGTCTATGGGGTGGGGGCCCCTAGTACTTCAACCAGGCCTATATAAGCCTAAAAAGACCTCAGTACTGATTCTGTGGCATTATTATAGACTATTTTTGTTTGGCTCTCTCTTGGACTTTTGAAATTTAACTCCTCTGAGTGCTTTTTTCATATTCTGTTTCAAGGCCTCAGTGGAGCTTTAAAGGCAAATTTTGAAGATGAAGGCCCTGGTTTAAATTTTATGAGCCAAGCAGATCATAAAACCGGACCTTCCCTGAAGCCACTGTGTGTACTGTACATGTGTGTTTGTTTCTCTTCTACTCTCCTAGAGGCTGTCTGGAAGACTCTAGTTTCTCCTGCAATATCCTGGTTGTGTTCCCAGCCCCAGAAACCCTCTTACTATGATAGATAGATAGATAGATAGATAGATAGATAGATAGATAGATAGATAGATAGATAGATAGATAGATAGATAGATAGATAGATAGATAGATAGATAGATAGATAGATATTTACCATTATCCTGGCTTTTAGGCTTGTTAACCGAAGAAAACAGCTCCATCAGTATCCTTGACTTTGTTAAATATGGACAATGCAGTTCCCAGAAACTTCCCATGCACTCAAGGACAATGTCTACAAAACAAGAGAATATCGAATGAATTAGAATTTCAGTGAGATGCTGCATATATTACCTGTCAAGGTGTGGAAGACATCACAGAGAGCTTAATCTGTTAAGTAGGCCTGTGGGATCAATTATGGGCAGTATCTTACTTCAAGTGTCTGTTGTGCTCCATAGGTAGAAAACAGTCTAGGTACATTTGACTTCCAGTACTGTAATTACATCCAGTAAATTAAGCAATGGATTTGTGAGATATGCCACTTACTGTATTTGTGCAGTTCAAGTTTTGTTGGTGATCTGTTTATGAAGTAAAACATCATTTTTCATGAGCCTTTAGGAAACTGTTTTACTAGTCTGTGAATTAACCTTGCTTACATAAACAGTTTTAATCTAGTCCTGTATTAACCTCTAACTCACATCTGACATAATCCAGAGCTGCAGAAAGAAGTAGTTCTCCATCACATGCTTCTGCCTGTATAACCTGGATACTCAGCTGAAAGTGAACAAAGACTAAGCTTCTTTCCCAAAGTTTAATAAATAGAGATTCCGCACCATATCCTGATGGAAACAGGAGGAGAGCATCCTAATAAAAACATGCAGACATGGTGGAGGGGAATATAGTACAGTATCTTTTTATGACAAAGACTACCATGTTAACGGGAGTTGTCAGGAAACACCATAGCTGAAACTCCCTAACCCCTTGGTGTAGGCAACTGAGTGCATGGTTACTTGATATGTGAAGCTTGCACTGGATGCTGTTCAAAAGTACTCTGACTGGTAGGTAAAACAGGCAGTTTTTGTCGAACAGAGATAACAGTTTCTAACATAATTGGGGCCTATGGTAACCAATTCCAGCAAACAAATAAAAATCTCTCATTATTTGTTCTGCATAATCTATATGTCAAGTCATGTCACTGAATGCTCACAACTAGAGTTGATCAATGAAATTCACCAAAGTATTTTTTGCAGTGAATTTGCTAGGTTTGCAGAATTTTTTTCCAGGAAATATACCATGCCTGGCTTGTTTATTCCCTGTGTCCCATGATGCTTTGTGAGACCACTGTGACATCAAAGAGATGTAGCAGCCACTGTTGACTGGGCTTGTAACTACCCAATGTGCACTGCCTGCACTATTTGTGTCATGCATGCACAGAACTTTCACACATGCATACTGTAAGCGTATTCCACCGCAGCTTTTACTGTGCTGCCCAATCTTTGACACATGAATGATGTACATGATATACACGCAGGCAAGATGTCACTGAATGATTGGTTCTCCAGACCTGCATTTAGCTTACCATAGTGAGAATATTATGAAATACTTCACTGTTCAGCATAGATCCATTGTACATTTTGTCTTCACTGCTTGATTAGCACTAGAATTACCAGAGCCTACGAAAAAACTCGTAATTCTGTCCCACCTTAAATTGCTTCTTAAATCCCTTCACACCTCTCCGCCAGCGTCCTTTGTCTTCTAAATGTGCAGATAAAGAGAAGCTAGGAGCAGCCGGCTATTCCATCCCCCCACCAATTTAGAACATGCACAAACTTCTCCAAGCCCATGCCTTGATTGGGTATCTGGGAGTGAAGTGGAGTTTTAGAGTGGAAATAATAGATCATTATTTGGAACACACGCATTTCATGTCTGTTCCGTTTCTACAGTAATCAACACAATGTGTCAACACATTGTTAAAACAGAAACGTTTTTTATATTCTAGTAGTAGATGACAAAATGTAGGCATAAACTATATAATGTATGAAGCCTGAAGTCCAAATAGCAAAGAAACATTTTCATAAAAGGTTCAAAAATAACACAACAATTGCGCTTTTATTCAAAAATATAACTGCAGAAACAAAAAGCCGCCTTAACATGCGACATTGACAGCAGTTTATTATGGCTGCCTCCGTGGTGCAATGGAATCAGTTCTCGCCTTGGAATCAAAAGGTCACGAGTTCGATCCTGCACCACTCTGTTTTGAGAAGTAAACTGCTCTTAGTCTTACTATTTTAGAATAAAAGCATACATTTGATTTCAGTCTGTAACAGCCGGTGCAATTTATGATCGTTGTAAAGGTTAGCTTTTTTTTTTTTAATTCACTTTTCATTCTCTCAGTCGCGTTCAGAATCAATCCATACAACCCCATCTGACACGGCTGTTTTCGCTAAAGACGCGCTATAGCTCTGCAGTGTACCACGATGCATACTAACGCCCCCGGGGTTCTGACACACAAACGCTGGTGAAGCTGCCTTCTTCGTATCTCACCGTCACTTGCTTTTCTTTTTATTCAGTTTTATTGAGTGTTCCTGTCAGTCCCCGCATGTTGCTGTATGCTGTTTCTTTTGTACTCCAGGACATGCAGAGGAAAGAATGGTAAAGAGCAGATATTTTTGATACTGTTTGCTGTTGCCCAGTGTTGGTCACTGTAAGGCCCTATTACATCAGACCCTTTGTTATCTCCATTCTGCATGAAAATACACTTTCTATAGCCATCACTACACACTACATGAGGGAAATAACAAATTAAAAAAGAATATTATTAGGAGGAGTATTCCTTTAAAGACACCACTGAAATGCTAACCACAAAATAGTTACTGACCTGGAGCCATGTTTTTGGCCACTTTTCTTGACTGAACATAAAATAGATCCTCAGGCCTTGGAAGGCCAGGCAGTCTTACACTAAAAGAGTGAAAAAAACATTGACATTAGACAAATTTAAAGAAATTAAATTTTAATCTTTTCTTTATAAGAAATCTGAACAAAATAAGAATGTATATGAATTTAAACTATTGAACCTGCAAAGACAAAAGACTCATTTTTCTTTTGCAAATTAAATAAAAATAAAGTACTTGAGATAAGGTTGAGATAAGGTTTGTCAACATTTATAACCCACATCCCCAGATCACAGCAAAGTAATGTGCACATCAAACTCCATGCAGGAATCTGTATACCTATATTTCATTTCTGAGATTCCATTAAATCAAGCAAATAACTTGTGTACACAAAAAGTTTAAGCAAAGGTTAGCAACAAAGTACAGAAGGACTGATTAGAATCAAAGATAATGCTCCGCCATTTCTCCATTCTCTAAAACAAGTGTAGTCTCTCAGACTCAAAAGCATGTCTGTGTCTGCTCCTCTTCTGTTGCAAAACAGATATGACCATTGTTATTAGCATATAGAAGTAGTGATAGTATCATCAAGTCATTGTATTACTGAATTACTATCTGAAGAAAGAAGTATTATAGCACAGTTTGAGTTCTGTGGAAATATGTGCAGCATTTTCAATTATAATGTGCAGCACACAACATTCTGTGTGACATTTCTGTATTATCTAAAAAGCACGCCATCTGCATTCCTTCTGTCAAAGCTGCTACATACCAAGGACAATGAATCAAGACTAAAATGTTTGTCCTATCTGTTGCCTTTATTTTGACTTGGTAGCTCTGCTAACATTATATTATTTTTGCAAAGTTTGTGCATCACTCTGTGTTTCCTGCATTACACAGAACAAAGTAGTTAAGTATTACAAGTGGAACACTCTTTTTTGTTGCTAAACAGACATGCTCTAGCACTTCTAGGTTACATTGTGTTGATTCGAACACTAACTGAACATTTCAGCACAGCAGAGGGTACTAGGGTGGTGCTGTTGTCCTTGCAACAAAGTGCTTTCATACCTCTGAGCTCCAATGTATTATTTTGGATCCTGAACGCGGTCAAAGCAGTGTGGCTGAAACAAATGTTTATATACAGAATTAAGTCTGGGTGATAGATAGGTGGGCAAAATAATAATATGCATTATCTGTCATTCCAATAAGTGCAGCAGGTTATAAAAATAACATATATATATATATATGTATGTATGTGTGCATTCTCTAATCCAATTCAGAGTCACAGGGATTAACACTACATTTACCAGAGCCTACAAGAAAACTAAATCCGGCCCACCTTAAATCCATTCGCACCTTTCCGTCTTTTTTCCTGTAAATGTACCGATTAAGACAATTCAGTGCAGCAGGAACACTCAATAAAACTGAATAAAAAAAAATAAAGTGACTCTGAGATACGAAGAAGGCAGATTCACCAGCATTTGTTTGTCAGCTTTTATCCCTCCAGATCAGAGAATGTCCAGTTCCATTCCCTCAAAACACTACTCACATCTACAGTTATTCCCAGTTTCAAATAAAAACTAACAGCGTCAGATCCCTAGGACGGTAGTATGTATCGTGATCATGAGTGAGAGAATTAAATGGAAAAAAAAAAAAACGGTAACTTTTACAAGTACAGTACTATAAATGTACACGGTCTGTTACAGACGCAAACCAAATGTATGTGTGTACTGTATAATATTAACAATAAGAGCAGCTCACTACTGAAAACGGCAGATATAGGAGGCAGTGGGGACTGAACCGGGGTCTCTTGATTACAAGTCAGCAAATCTTACCGCTACACCACGGAAGCTGTTGTCTTATCCTTGAACCTTTGTGAAAGTGTTTATTTGATCTTTGGACTTCAGGCTTTACACATTCTATAGTTTATGCCTACATTTTGTAACATCCATCCATCCATTATCCAACCCACTATATCCTAACTACAGGGTCACAGCGGTCTGCTGGAGCCATTCCCAGCAAACAGGGTGCAAGGCAGGAAACAAACCCTGGGCAGGGCACCAGCCCACCACAGATTTTGTAACATTTATTATTATAATATGAAAAAGTTTCTGTTTTAACAATGTGTTTACACAGATTACTGTTGAAACAGAACACACATGAAATGTATGTGTTCCAAATAATGATCTATTATTTCCAGTCTAAAACTCCAGCAGTTCACTACCAGATAATCAAATAAGGCATGAGCTGGGAGAAGTCTGTGCACGTTCTAAGTCAGTGGGGGGATGGAATAGCAGGCTGCTTGCTGCTTGTCTTAATTGGCACATTTACAGGACAAAAGACGCTGACGGAGAGGTGCGAACGGATTTAAGGTGGGCCGGATCTACGAGTTTTCTCGTAGGCTCTGGTAATTTTAGTGTTAAAGTATATCCCAAAAGCTGTGGGTGCAAAACAGAAAATAACCCTTACAAATAACTCTTACATTGGAGCCAATTCAGAGATAGTAATTAACATAACTTGCATGTTTTTTTGGGGTGTGGAAAAAAAACCCATCACAAACCTAACTATGTCCCAATACAGCCTGTTTAAATAATTAAATAAATATAACTTGTTAAACCCCCAACCTTAACTTTGCAGATGCAGGTCGATCCTTTCTTGGAGTTGATGGAACAGTGGAAGGAATGGAATCAGACGATGAGACCTCATCATGCATATAAAAGGGTGAATCAACTAGAGGATAAATTGTGAGAAGTGTTTTAGAGGCATAAAAGAATGTTTGATTCTAGCAAAATAATACTCTTTAAAGATGTTTGTACAGTACAATCTAAAATCATTATGAGGGTCTTCTCTGATCATTAACCAAGACACATTAGGCTTTGAATGATAAATTAGTAAAATCTGTGCTTATTTTTTAAACAAATGCAGTAGAGATAAATGTAGGTAAGTGTATAATTAATAATTCAACAAACTCACTGGATAACTGAATGTGGAACTATATTATCAAGCCAATGTTTCTCTTTTTGCCTATTTTTATCACTGCTCATATCCTAGAATATACATAGCTCATAAAACTCTCAAGTCCAGGAAACTGGTCTGTGGTTTCTCTTTAAAGCATGTGAGATTCACATAAGAAAAGCAAAAAAAAAAAACTTCTTTACACTCATTTGTCTCCCTGTGCAATGGGTAGGTGGCCCACCCACTTACCACAAAACACAATCGCCACCTAACATTCACCCTGCCAGTGAGCCTTTGCTATACCCAACCTTCAATTGGATCTCTTCAATGTCATATTATCATTCTTAGGAGAGGTGTCCAGCTTGAGTTAAGGTTTGCCCATTGCTGGCTGTAGTAGGTTGAAATTTAAACAATCAACATATACCTTAGTGTTAGCGTATGCAGTGCACTATCTGTTAGAATGGATTTTGTAATGCATGAAGTAATAAAATGCATTAAATTCATCATTCCAGCAGAAGGTGCATTATAAACATTTGAAATAATATAATGCATCCCTACAATTGTTTGTGATGCACCACCAGGCAAATACAGTAGAGCACTTTAAAACACTGCTGAAAACACATTACTTTAACATGGCCTTTTTATAACTTCACTTTAACTTAATACTGATACTCTGTATGTTCAATTCATCACAATAACTATTCACAGTGGCTCCAAAATCCATACTGACCCCTACTCTCTCTTCTGTTTCTTTTTCCAGTTTCTTTGCGGTGGCGGCCTGCGCCACCACCACCTACTCAAAGCATCATGATGCACCAACATTGATGGACTGAAAGCCAGAAGTCTACGTGACCATCATCATCAGGTCCTTCCATGAAAACCCTAAATACAAAGAGGACTGTTTGACTTATGTTAGGTAGATTGCCCAGAGGGGACTGGGCGGTCTCTTGGTCTGGAACCCCTACAGATTTTATTTTTTCTCCAGCCTTTGGAGTTTTTTTTGTTTTTCTGTCCACCCTGGCCATCGGACCTTACTCTTATTCTATGTTAATTAATGTTGACTTATGTTTATCTTTTATTGTGTCTTCTATTTTTCTATTCATTTTGTAAAGCACTTTGAGCTACATTTTTTTTGTATGAATATGTGCTATATAAATAAATGTTGATTGATTGATTGATTGACCATTTGGAATGTCAGAGACATAGCAACTGGGCGGGCACACAGATATACAGACACTTATCCTTTTCTTAAAGTGTGTAGATAGATAGATAGATAGATAGATAGATAGATAGATAGATAGATAGATAGATAGATAGATAGATAGATAGATAGATAGATAGATTTTTGTTTTACTGTAAAAAAAAAAAGTCGAAATCACTAAGGATTGCTTTTTTCAACTTCAGACATAAGTTTAAAATCACAACTGATATTTAGCTCTTCACAGGCAGATGAATTGCTGTCTGCAGGGACTGCTGAAGGTACTCTGGTGAGTGAAATTTCATTTTATACCCTGGATCTGAGAAGATGACAAAATGTGAAAGCTTTTAGACAAGCCTCAGGCTCAAAGATGAAACATTATCAAGATGATAGGACCATAATCCTGACAAACTGATTGAAAACTCAGTGGCACAGCTACACTGTTGTATTGTAGAAAATAATGAACAGCAGACAAGGTAGGCTTTAAGGGTCTACACACAATAGGGCAGTTTCAATTGCTGTTAAAACTGCAGTATAAAATAGGAAGTAAAAGCAAAGCCAGGATTAAAATAAGAAATTCTTCCCTAAAATATTTTAATTTCAAAGTAAGTTTTTCATGGGGCCTTTTCTTTAAAATATTAAGTTTAAATTTAAGAAATTCTTCATAGCATAAGGCCTTATTTTATAATGCCATCATGATGATGAGATGTGTCATGCAATGTATATGTCATAACCCTGGCAATGCAAAGTGCAGAAAATGGCTTGTCAGAAACACAAAAAACAGCAACATGGTAGCAACACCAGAAAAATGACAAAACATGTAGAAATAGAATATTAGTATTAATTACTAACAAAATCAATTGCAACTGTATTTAAAGACATCAAAAATATCCCTCACAATTCTTAGGTTAATGCAATTCAATTTTTGAGGTACAAACTAATTAATTACTGTATATTTTATTACATTTTAATGATAGATGGTTAGAGTGGGCTATTGCCATGATGGGTAGTGTTCATATAATTTGATATAATTCCAAATTCTTGCTTCAATTAGGAAGAGATTAAGAGGTGGCATGATTGAAGTTTGAATTCATCAAGAACACGGGGACACATTTGGAAACATGTTAAAGGTAAATTTCGCACAAATGTCAGGAGGTGTTTCTTTACACAGGGAACCACAGACACGTGGAATAAGTTACCAAGTAGAGAGGTAGACTTTAGGGACCTTCAGAACTCAACCTAATATTTTTTAGGGGAGATTAAGTGGCTAGGTGAATGAGATATTCTTGTGAAAATATTTCTAATGTTCTAGCCATATTTTATGCTCCTGAGATTTCTTAATCTTACAGATCTACTGCAATAATCATTAAAGATGTCTTTAATACAATATTTAGGAATAGTGGAAAGTCAGCTGATATTTTTGAAGATAATCCATCTGAAGAAGTAAAAGATAAAACTGGAAATTATGATATGGTCAGAAGTCTTGGATGATGTTACTGATTTTGTCATTTAAAATAAGCTCCTGGATATATAAAAAGGAAAACTAAGAGGAACAGTGAGAAATTGAGCTGTAACATAAACACAAGAAAAGATCATAAACAGTTGGGGTACCACATGTGACAAATGGATAACGGGAACATCTACTGAGGCGCGAGAGCATTTCAATGAAAGGTTATAAGGTAGGGCAAGACAGAAGAGGCAGGTTCAGGATGCTGAAAAGTGGAAGTGACATCTATGGTCTACGTCCATCAATCTTCCACTCTGCAGAGGGAGGAAGAGGACAGGCATTTAGAGACAGTGCCAAGCCATAACTTGGGGACAAATTACCAGCATATGGGCCCTGAAATTATCCCCCAAGTTTGTGTGTGACACAGGCCAAATAAAAATGACTTCTTCAATGTTATGCAATAGCCATATTTGTTTCCTTTCATTTTATGTGATGTTGCTGTGGCTCAGATGTTAAAAATGGCATCATAGTAATAGTTTTAGGATTTTTCATTATAAAACAAATTTGGTTTCGAGCTGTTTTTAAAATTTTTTAGGTGTTGAACTACTTAATTTTAAAGTTAAAAATTTAGAATGAGCAGTCTCAAAACTATGATCACAACAGCTATTACTCCTATTGTACTGATGTCATTAATCCAAAGACTTTAGCTCATCTTCCACAACATTCTTGTTATGATTAAAATGTCATTAAATATTTTATTCTGTAAGTAATAATCAATATATATATATAAATTGAAAGCTGACTGACTGGCTGACTGACTGACAACTCTACATAAACACTCTTTCCTGTTTAGTTAAAACGCTGATGTTTGGCAAGGTGACACATCTAGGCCAGTAGAAATCTGCTAAGAAAGGACATTTTGATATATCAATACAGTATTTAGGGGTAAATCCCCTTACAATAAAAAAATTAAATAGCTCCAAATCTCAAAAACAATATGACTGGTTTGATTGAGATTTGCTGATGTTAAAGAAAAAAGAAAATTAGCAGATATGTTTTCTTTTGTTTCTCAGTGTTTTTCAGTAATAAAGCTGTAGCGAGTGGAGTATTCTTAGGCAGTGAGTACTTTTTTGCTTCAGCTGTGATTGCAGAAAAAAATGGGGCACGCCATTTACACAAATGACAATCACAAGCAGAACAGCTCTACTGTACAAGCTGAGGCTGTAATCATGCAGTGAAATGGGACTGCCAGCGAGTGAAAAAAGGTAGCTATCCTGTGTAAGACAAAGAGACAAGGTGGCAAGCTGCATAAAAATGAGATGTGAAGCTATAACCGAGGCCCATTGTTATTGCAAATTTACTGGGTAAAGCCAAGTAACATAGCTACTTTTTTTAGAAGTTCTCAATTTACAGTGCATCCAGAAAGTAGTCACAGCGCATCAGTTTTTCCACATTTTTTTATGTTACAGCCTTATTCCAAAATGGATTAAATAAATTTTTTTCCTCAGAATTCTACACACAACACCCCATAATGACAACGTGAAAAAGTTTACTTGAGGTTTTTGCAAATTTATTAAAAATAAAAAAACTGAGAAAGCACATGTACATAAGTATTCACAGCCTTTTCTACTGTATAAAGCTCAAAATTGAGCTCAGGTGCATCCTGTTTCCCCTGATCATCCTTGAGATGTTTCTGCAGCTTAATTGGAGTCCACCTGTGGTAAATTCAGTTGATTGGACATGATTTGGAAAGGCACACACACCTGTCTATATACAGTTCATGTCAGAGCACAAACCAAGCATGAAGTCAAAGGAATTGTCTGTAGACCTCCGAGACAGGATTGTCTCGAGGCACAAATCTAGGGAAGGTTACAGAAAAATTTCTGCTGCTTTGAAGGTCCCAATGAGCACAGTGGCCTCCATCATCTGTAAGTGGAAGAAGTTCGAAACCACCAAGACTCTTCCTAGAGCTGGCCAACCACCTAAACTGAGCGATCGGAAGAGAAGGGCCTTAGTCAGGGAGGTGACCAAGAACCCGATGGTCACTCTGTCAGAGCTCCAGAGGTCCTTTGTGGAGAGAGGAGAACCTTCCAGAAAGACAACCATCTCTGCAGTAATCCACCAATCAGGCCTTTATGGTAGAGTGGCCAGACGGAAGCCACTCCTTAGTAAAAGGCACATGGCAGCCCGCCTGGAGTTTGCCAAAAGGCACCTGAAGGACTCTCAGACCATGAGAAACAAAATTCTCTGGTCTGATGAGACAAAGATTGAACTCTTTGGGGTGAATGCCAGGTGTCACGTTTGGAGGAAACCAGGCACCACTCATCACCAGGCCAATACCATCCCTACAGTGAAGCATGGTGGTGGCAGCATCATGCTGTGGGGATGTTTTTCAGCGGCAGGAATTGGGAGACTAATCAGGATAAAGGGAAAGATGACTGCAGCAATGTACAGAGACATCTTGGATGAAAACCTGCTCCAGAGCGCTCTTGACCTCAGACTGGGGTGACGGTTCATCTTTCAGCAGGACAACGACCCTAAGCACACAGCCAAGATATCAAAGGAGTGGCTTCAGGACAACTCTGTGAATGTCCTTGAGTGGCCCAGCAGGAGCCCAGACTTGAATCCGATTGAACATCTCTGAAGAGATCTTAAAATGGCTGTGCACCGACACTTCCCATCCAACCTGATGGAGCTTGAGAGGTGCTGCAAAGAGGAATGGGTGAAACTGGCCAAGGATAGGTGTGCCAAGCTTCTGGCATCATATTCAAAAAGACTTGAGGCTGTAATTGCTGCCAAAGGTGCATCGACAAAGTATTGAGCAAAGGCTGTGAATACTTATGTACATGTGATTTCTCAGTTTATTTATTTTTAATAAATTTGCAAAAACCTCAAGTAAACTTTTTTCACGTTGTCATTATGGGGTGTTGTGTGTAGAATTCTGAGAAAAAAAATGAATTGAATCCATTTTGGAATAAGGCTGTAACATAACAAAATGTGGAAAAAGTGATGCGCTGTGAATACTTTCCGGGTGCACTGTATATTTTTTTTGCACAACTATTTCATTGCTATAATGTATCTAAAGATTTATGTATTAATTTATTTTTCCTATTGCCCTTTATTGTGACACTGTTTTGTTTTGTTTATGTGTGCTATCATTTTGGAAGTTCCATTGTTAAGATGTAGCTCCCACTTGCTGTGGGGAGTAATCCCAGAAATCAAGCTTTGTAACATCACCAGCGTGACTCTAGAAAACTAAAGAAAACTGTGTGTGTTCTTATAGCGAGTTCTGCACTTGAAATCTTTGACAACCCTTTCTAAGTGTTTAGGCTTTGACAAGTTATTAACTTATTATTTTTCGACTCATTTCTTGCTATGACTTACAAATCATCTCCCAGTCTGTTTAAAAAATTCTTTCCTGCTCACTTTGTAATATACTGGCAGAACAGAAGTGAACAGATACCACTAACTTTTGAACATAAGGGAGCTGACACTCTCAGACAATGAATTTATGTCAATGGTGGGCTTCATTAAGAAGAATTTGGATATCTCTTACTCTTGTTTGGAGTAACACTTTCTTAATTTATAGGAAAACTGCATATTTTAAACTTTGTGCCAACATGTATGATTAAATAAGATACTAATTTATAAAATCAACACTTGTAAATAAAAAAAATCACTAGACTGGGCTTAAGTAAGGATCTAAATAAATTAGAAGCCATTGTTAATTAACCTCCCATAACTTCTGTTAAACAAGTTCAAAAATGTATGTGATTATAAAAGATTTACCAAGACTTTCTTCTAGTTCTAAAAATTCAGACATGAGCATCAATAAGCATTACGCCCTAGGAACCAAGTTACCCAAACTATTCGGTAACATTTCAGTAATTATTTACCACTCTGATGCTGATCCTTCTGATCATAAAGTAAGCTATTACGATAGCAATTGACAAGAAGAACTCAAAATTAATTGAAGAATTACAGTATTTGAGGATTCCTCTAGATTGCCTCTTTTTCTTGCATGATTTGGCTCAAAAACTAATCAGCACATCGTTATCTCATAACAGGCTTAAATGTCGAGTTTGGTATGTTTCTGTCTAGCCGTTTTAGCCCTAGACCATCCTCAAGAACCTGTGGCACACTGACAGACACACACCCATCATCGAGATATCAATGTTTTCCGTATCAGGGGACCCTAAAATGTCAAGATCAGTTGAAAGCTGGAGATAAAAATGTTTGACGAATCTAAAGCTTTTGCTCCTCCCCCATAGACAATAGGTTATTGTGGGGGAGGGCACAAAGCATAAAACACACCCAATAACAAAATGAAAAGTGGGGCTAAAAGTGGGGTTGAAAAAGTGTTTCTTATAATAAACGAACCACATCTGTACTAAAATATCCCCAAAACATCTGTTTAATATGAAATGAAAAAATGCATCTGACAATTGAGTTTGCAGAAATTTGCCTACCAGAGAGAGACGAAGATTAAGATTCTGGGATGCATGAGTTATTAGCAATAAAATTAATTGTGAAAAAAAGGATATATTGGTTGAATGTGTCTAGTCACATTTAGCAGTGAAACAATAAGAGTAGGTAAAAAACTAAACTTCACACAGGCTATGGAAGCATTAAGTTTAAATAATTTTAATTTTTTCATTAGATAGCTGATAGGTTTCATAAATTTGTCAATTTCTAAAATGTAAATACTAATATTCTTGTTGTTGTGAGTATATTTATTAAAGATACCCTTAAAGAGTGAAGGTTCAGGGCAATGATTTTTATAGAAAATATATATTACTCTTACTTTCAAACAGGAGTAAGGTAGGAAGGTATTATTATATCTCAATACTAAACATAATTCTTAGGTAATCTGGCTTAGTATTTACACCAGCAGTTTCTTTTCACTAATTGTTCTTTTTTGTTTGAATTTCTAATTTCTTGTCGTTATTTGTTGGAAGAAACTTCATATTCTGGAAGACATTTCTGGCAATTGAAACCTGCTCTAACAGAATCAGAGACATGGAAGGAATCTGTCGAACTCTGCCAAACCTGAGAATGATAGAGGTGACCAGGAGAAGAAATATTAAAAGAACTGGAAAAAGATCAATCCTGTTGTTCCGTTCTAACCTTTCATTATAACCCATATGAAAAACCAATCAACAAAGTCAAAGCCAAAAAAGTGAAATGTAACATTATTCAAGAGCGCAAAAATGACCATGCAGAGATTTGTTTGGAGTTATCCACAAACTGGTGTGAACAGGAAGCGTTCCTCATAAACGTTATAGCTATAACCGTGGACTTAATCACGCACTTTTGATTGTGTAGCAACATGGCAACCATAACTCCACAATCTAGCACTGTGCATGAAACCAAGATGAAGTTGGAAAATGATACAAAAATTTCATAGCAATCTTAGAACAGCGTTCTAGCAAGAAAATTGCAGAACTGAATTCTGTAACTCCAAAAACCTCTATTTGTATAACAAGAGGAGCAAAAGAGGTTCAGAATAATGTACAAAAAATACTAACACATATCAGTCGTAGCAGAATCAATCTTGACTAGGACACAAATCCTTCATAAGGCACCATGACTTGCATTGGTCTAGTTTAGACATGATATTTAATTAAACAGCATGTAAACAAAAAGAAACCCATAAAAAATGAAATTGAGGTTCAAGCAGCATTGCTCACCACTATGTCAATCTGAAAAAGTAGGCACTTTGATTTAAAACAGAATGCAGAGAGCATCATTAAAAGAGATCAAAGATTATAGCAGCTCTCTAGCATAGCTTTTACTTTTCTTTACTGTATTTTTTCTTCCATTTTTCTGAGCAGATAGTGGTATTTGTATCTGTGGTCATTAGCTTTTGGTAATTGTGCTGAGAATGCCTCCCTCGGTATATTTCACTAAAGCACACGCAGTAGCTTATTCATGAACAAGTACTTACTTTTATTGTTACATTTGGACTGCCTTATCAAACACCATAATTTGTGCTTAATATTCTGTAGTTGCATTAGTAACACAGGTTTGTATTAAATTAATTCGGTAACGCATTCAATGGCACAATCATATCAACCAATACAGTATTGGTAATACAGTAATCTTAAACCTCATGAATAAATGAAGCAAACAAGATATCATTATTGCCTATTATTTTCTAGAGAGCATTAAGCACTTCAGATGAGAAATGTACAGCGTGATACAAAAAGAATCAAGTTACACCCATAGTATAAAAAAATCTAAATTATCAATTGAACATTGAAATAATTGGACCTGGACAGATCTTCTACACAATCTTCTCTGTTTTTAAAAATGGAACACAGTAATTAAGAAAAACAAAAGGCTTGATGTTCAAAGCCTAGAGTCACATAAACAGTCTTTATAATAAGAAGGATAAAATGTAAAGCCAAGTGTCATTTCCTGACACCCAGCACACAACAGCGCAGAACTCATTTTGAAGATGATTTTTTTTACAAATGGGAAGTGGTCAGATGACTTCACTAAGCTCCATCTAGAGAGCCTATTAACATCACTTGTGTGGGTTGTATTATCACTACATTGTTAAATATTCATTTCTTCTGCTTTGCTTCTATGACTTCTTTCAAAGGGAAGGTATTGTGTTACGATGGCTTCAGAATGCTAAGTGGTTTAACATCTATTAGCTGCTGCTAATACTCCATTACTGTACGAGCTTGTGTATTTAAAATATGTGGACATTATTTATTCATGACTTTAAGCAGTATTTTGTATTTCATCTGAATGCTTATTTTGAAGGATATCATGACATTTCAAAAATGCTTTTTCTATTACTTTTTCTGTGATGCTTCTTCTTGTGAAGCTGTCTAACTGTGAGCAAATGTTTAAAAAAAAATGGAATGACAAAAGGCTGTACGTCTTTCTGGCCTTTCAGAAATGTAAATAGTTAACATAATTTTTCTCCTTTTGTTGAAAAATGCATGTTGCTGAAAACTGTAGAAATTTTTGCAGCCTGGTAAAAAAAATGTTCATTTTTTGGAGGAGGTTTTCTTTCTGTTGCAGTTATTTGTTACTCTCTTCCCAGCAGTCTCTTCAGATCCTTTCCCGTAAAGCAGCATTGAAATAGAGGATAAAGGTTTGTGTTTGACCTGCTTGGATCTGAACAGACTTTCTGTAGGGTGTTTGCTTGATTTCTTTACCCTTCACCGCGTCCTGTCATTACTTGTTACTATATATTGTTTTTCCTTTTTTCTTTTTGCAGTGCATTGTGATGACACTCACTATGAAATGGGCTAAAATAAAGATTTATAAATCGAGTACTATAAGCAGTGATCTCATTCGTAGTGTATATTGTCAGACCTCCAGCTTGTATGGTTTTGCTTTAGGTCATTTCTTCAATACTAATACTACTGCGCCACCTCCACCTACTCAAAGCATCATGATGCTCCAACAATGATGGATGGATTAAAAGCCAGAAGTCTACATGACCATCATCATCAAGTCCTTCCATGAAAACCCTAAATCCAAAGAGGACTGTTTCATTTATGTTAGGTAGAATGCCCAGAGGGGACTGGGCAGTCTAATGGTCTGGAATCCCTACAGATTTTATTTTTTTCTCCAGCCGTCTGGAGTTTTTTTTGTTTTTTCTGTCCCCTGGCCATTGGACCTTACTCTTATTCTATGTTAATTTGTTTTCTTATTGTGTCTTTTATTTTTCTATTCTTTATTATGTAAAGCACTTTGAGCTACTGTTTGTATGAAAATGTGCTATATAAATAAATGTTGTTGTTGTTGTTAAAAGTGCCATACTTCTTTCCAGCCCCTGTCCTGTATTAAGATGGCAGTATCTCATTTTCAAATTTTGGTCTCAATATTCATCCTATCTTTTAGAATGAGTTAAAAGAAGAATTGGCTATATGCAAATGTCAAGTAGCTTTCAATTGTTCTCTTGCTTTTTTAGTGTAGGTTACCATGGAACCAAAGCCTATTAAGTACAATTTAATAAATTGACCATTTGACAACTTAACATGCCACTTCCAGGCACTTCTAATAGACTACTAGCACATTTAGGCCTGATACTAAATGCAGAGTTAACATTCTTTTTAAATTTCCAAAAAGTTTTTTTTACTGTTTCCTTTATTCTAAATAGTCTTGCCGAATATGTGTTTTCCATAGGCGTTACTTTGCCACATGAATTTCAGAATTTCCACCCCATTGGCAGCCAGTACCCATACTGCACATGCATGATTTTTTAATCACAAATATTGGAGGCCCTCTTAAATTCTGTAAAGTGTAAAAAACACTCAACATGTTTACATTATAGTGACTCATGGCCTTAGTCACAAGTTGCTGTTGCTTGAATCTTTCATCTAGACTGAAGCAAATGTCTAGATTTTGCCTTACAGTGAGTGTATTAACAGTGCATGAATATTTTTTTAAAACATGTATCATTAATATGTTGTGGCAGGCAACTTGGGCATAAGGTGGAAGCCAGGAAAGTATTAGTAAATTATTTTCTGTAAGGCAAAAACAAATAAATAAAATGCAAGGGTAGGCAGAAAAAAAACAGATAAAAGTATCCAAAAAAACAGTCACTTCATGTTATTTTCTGTATGATTTTCCTGGTGTAGTTTATAGTGTCAACATGTCATGCTAGATATACTAAATCGTTCTATCCTCTTTAACATTTTTTAGGTTCCAGTTCATTTAAGACATACAATCTCTTAATCCTAACTTGGATCTACTATTCCTTGGTCTTCTCCAAGCAACCAATGCATGGTATATTCCAAATAAGAGACATCCTGGAGCCTACTAACTGCATATCAATAAACCACCACAGCGGGCCCTTCTCAAACTGCACAAGGTACACTTCAACTCTGAGGACCCCCATTTTGCCCAGCCCCTCAATCTGTCACTAAAACTGAGGCTAACAATGCCACTCATTTTGACCTTGTTACCACAGGAGAAAATAGGGATGTTGAACAAACAACCACACATCCTAAAAAAGAGTTTTCTGCCTCAGAATGAGACATTGAGAATTTTAATTGAAAGAGAAATGAAAGTAGTTAGAAGATTATTGCTAAAAATCAAACAGATCTGTCATATAGATTAGAATGTTAATTAAATGTCATAAAAATCTCAAAAACACTTTGACTGGTTTGATTGAGATTTGCTGATGTTATAGGAGAAAGAAAATGAGCATATATATATATATTTTTTTTTTTGTTTCTCAATATTTTTGAGTAATAAAGCAGTAGTGTGTGAGATATTTTTAGGCAGCACATCCTCTTTTGCTTCAGCTGAAATCATAAAGAAATTACATGCTTTAATATGTACAAAGAAAGAAAGAAATCATATGCTTTAATTAAAAATTAAAAATCACTTCTATGACAAAATTAAGTTTGTTAACTAGGAAAAGTCTAATCGCAAAATTGACGCTCCAACTGCTGTTTTTATCCTAAACTCAGATGATTCAGGAATGCACATGCTGATCTTTTCTATGGCCATGGAAACAATGTAACGCCTAAGATGGTGGAGGGTAGTATTACCATAGCAACGGTTCATGTGATCACTACACAATGGTGGCATCTGTAAACAAACATAGTAACATCATGGAATAAATATTCAACTTTCTCAATTCAAATGCTAAATAAAAAATAGATGCCAGAATTGGGTTCCTAGGGTCTTAAAACACCAAAATAGATAGATAGATAGATAGATAGATAGATAGATAGATAGATAGATAGATAGACACATTTATTGTAAAAAATCAGTTAAAGAAACCTATCACAACTAAGAGTACCAATTTTTAATTCTGAAAAGACAATCAGACTTCCACAAATTCATACAGTAACCTGAAATCTATATACCTAAAATGCTAAAGATTTTCCACAGGCTGAAAGACACAATGCTTCAGCACATGCCAATGGATGTTCTCCTCAATATATTAGTTGCTGTGCAGCAACAAAAGAATGTTAGGGTCAGAGGAATGGCTTACACTGACAGTAAAGAGTACTGTGCTCCACACAGGACAAAGTCATCATTGGAATCTCTCAGGGATCTGCACTTGGATTGTTAGTTTCATTAATGCATACTAATTATATGCATGAAAATAAATAATAAAGATGGCAAGAATTACCTCTGAAGAGAATTTAGGAACTCAGGTTGCTAAATTGTAGTGTAGCAGTTCTGGGCACTTCATATTATGTGTATCACGATGAGGGTGGCAGAGGTAATATGTTGAAATGAACCGGCCAGGCCACTCTATTCTTAAGAAGTTTTTCCAAACCCTTCAGTGGAATTTCCTGCAACCATCAAGTGATTTCAGTGATTTAATCCCAACATTGTGTCCTACATTTACCTCTGGGTCTTTTCCCAGTGGACTGTGCTTTCCACACCTTCTGAGGAAGGTGGTCAGGTGATATTCTGACTACAGGCTCAAGCTACCTCAACTGCCTAACCTCTGAGGTCCTTGCTGAGCTCCACAGCCTGTAATGGAGAGTGATCCTAGCAACCCTGCATACATATGTCATTTTGGTCACTTACTCTAGCAATCTCATACTTACAGTGATTATAGGTGAAGATGGGAGGTAAACAAAACTGTAAAGCAATGGCTTTATCCAAGGGTTTAGCTATGTCTTTATTTCCACAGTCCAGTTCAATGTTCACAGTTCTGCTGTGATTGCACAGATTCATTAGTCAGTCTCATTAGCAGCATTACTCTCATTCATGAAAAAGATATAATGCTTCACTTGGGGCAGAAGCTCAAAAAGCACAAAAGAGCCACTTTTTTGCCAAGAATTACCTCAGATTTGGAGGTGTTAAATCTAATACCATCCAAAATACAATCAATTGTAGATAGTTCCAGTATGAACAGTGTGTCACAACCTGATAAGGTCAAGAGGACATCACAGATGCAACAGTAGGTTCTACAGATCTTTGCTGCATCTGATATCAAGGGGATGAAAATCACAAGCAGGACAGGAGGAGAAATGCACCTTTGGCAGAGTTCAAAACCACAATGAATCAACTGTACTTAATATAGAATAAGCAAAAACAACTCTAGTTAAATAAAAACAAGGTTTATTAGTGGCCTGAGAACTTGAGGACTTTCCACAAGATGCAATGGGATGTATGGTCTTAAACCTTTTCCAAGACTACAAAGCACAATAAGAGAGTATTGGTAAATTCCAATAATCCCTCAAAAATCTGTGCAGGAACAAAACTTTGATCTACTATTCCACAACCATTACATAGTCTGTATTATTCCTTCCAGATTTAAGGTTCAAATGCCAGAGCTTCATCATGCTTGTATCACACTAGAGTTTTTAATTTGGATTTGGCTGCAGCTGCTACCGTTTTGGCCTGCCACTACCTCTAATTTTTGAAGATCCAACATTGCACAAAAGATCCTCTTTTTTCAACTTGACAACATCCCCCACTGCTTGTGTCCACTAACAGGTCCTAAGGTTGCTGCAATGGCAAGCACCAACAGCCTTCTAGCTACAGCCCTTTGCAGACTCTACTGCCGAGATCTTTACAATTTATGTCCATGAACTCTGCCATGGTGTAGGAGAAGATCTTCTGGAGGTGAGAGTTGCAGTCATCTCAAAAAGAGGCATTGTCTAGTTATTCCCAGCATACTCTTCCACTCATCTGGGTCTTCCAAGTTTGTCCAGTGGAGATTCAATCAGTATGAGTCAACTTGCCACCAAGTGGCAGTCAGTTGACAGATCTGCATCGCTTTTTACCGGAGTGTCCAGAACTGCTAAGTTGATCTTTGACCTTTGTCCCAAAATACTCTAGCATGGGTTACAGCTATGGACATCCTTGTGTGGATGACTATAGTGGTCCAGTTCAATTAACCTGTCAGAATAAGATGAACCCCTTAAAAGCTTCATGTTCCTTAGAAAGCAGGTGGGTTTCAAACTGATAAGTTTCCACCTCTCTACCAATGCAGGTTAGAGCAAGGAATGTCTAGATGATACTAGAAGACGGGTACAGCATTAGCAGCCCTACCTGTTTGCCTTCTTGTAAAACACAGCAGCAACTGCTGACACACTAAAAAGAATGCACCTTAACAATTTCATAGGCAGACAGCCCACACACTTATAACCACAAATAACTTGTCTAGTTCCACATTACATCACACTCATTTATACAGTTATAACTGACTATTTCATAATACGTTTCACAACCATGGATAACTGCCAAATAAGATTACCAAACATGCCAGAACACAACAAAATAGCACTAGAAGTTGTATAGAGAAAGACAAAAAACGGATTAAAAGAGAAAAAGTGCCACTCTTCTACATTGTCTCAGTGTTGGGTTATTCAGACAGGTAACAAGGCATAAAGTAACCTTTGAAGCCTGTGTCAAGCTAAGTCACGTGTGTCTGTGACAAATTATGTTACTGGTCTAAAGTTGTCAGTCTCATGATTTTTCTGGAATTACTTACAGTACTGCCTTTTGAAGGTTGTCACAATACTGGATAATGGTGTACAGTTTTTCTCCTCTTTATTCATTGTTTTTCTCCAAAAGAGGTTTACAAATCATATTAGTACTCTTTTCAAAAAAACCTCTGGAAACAATGAAGAGTTGAGTGGTGTAATCAAACATTAAAAATGGTTTCAACGTTTACTTAGAACAATGCTATTTCTTCACTGGGACTTTGTAAAAATTTTCAACGTGCAATCATTGGGGTTCTT
Source organism: Polypterus senegalus (assembly GCF_016835505.1). Taxonomy (NCBI): domain Eukaryota; kingdom Metazoa; phylum Chordata; class Cladistia; order Polypteriformes; family Polypteridae; genus Polypterus; species Polypterus senegalus. The sequence continues at coordinate 221,998,549 of NC_053154.1, read as the reverse complement.
CGAGCCAAACTGATGTTTGAACTAGCAACTGGAATTATCCTTGCCCCCCCATAGAATATCACACATTTACAACTGTAAATGATTAACGGCAGATATAACAAAACAAGGAAATGCCAGCTGCTAACACATTTTAGCTAATAGAGATACTCAGATAAAATGGTCACATTGTACTGACATTCATTATTCTTTTTAGGCAGTGTATTGTCAAGTTAAGTGTCTGACTTATTTCCACAACATATTACCTGGCTGACTGATCTCAGCAAGCCAAAAAAAATTGTCCGCCCTCCTCATACCATTGCTAGTGACATCAGCCTAAATTTCTCTTTTTCAACATCTCATAAGCCTCTTCACTTTCTTGGGTTTTAAACTTCAAACATGCAACAACCTGTGGCTACTAAGGCTTCAATGCTTCGGCTATCAAGAGCATGCTCACTTCCATATTTACAAAATTTACTGAGGCAAATTAAAATGCTGTTGTTATGGTCGCCTTGAAAACAAGCATGTCCAAAATGATTAGAGGTATAAAAAAATGGAGATGAAATAAAGCTAATGTAATAGGAGCAGGGAAAAACCTTAGTCAAAAGAGCCTGTCTGTAGTGACATCAAGGACACAGTATTGTAGTAGATTGATAATGAACTTGGAGATAAGATGTAGATGAGAAATTGAAGATGTGAGTTCCAAAATCTGCTAATTACACCTTTTGATAAAATTTAGTGAATACGTGATTGTGACTTTTCATGCAGTTGGTCATGCGCCGAAAATATGTTTGAGCTTCAAAACCTGCTAATTGCAACAGTGTAGCGCTATAGTTTTAGGGATTTAGTTTCAAAATCTGCTAAGTATGGACCCAGATTTTCCTATTTATCTCCAAAATTTATCTTTTGTACTTAGATGATTTTGGAACTGAGCTCTTCAATTGCTCTAATGCTGAGAAATGGTATAGACAGAATTAGAGCGAGTGGACCAAGAGATGAAACAAAAGACTAAACCTGGAAAACAATACTATCCTGCATAAACTCAAAGAACAGAACCAAAAGTAAGATGGAAAGAGTTTGACAGAAATTCAATAAAGAGTCAAACAGAGCTTTTAAAAGGTATTCTCAAATTTGGACAAGGAGTTTCAAGATGTTGACTTAAACACCGATCAACCACAACATTAAAACTACTAACAGGTGAACTGAATAACATTGATTTTCTAGTTACAATGGCTTTGGTCAAGTGGTGGGATATATTAGGTAGAAAGTGAAGAGTCAGTTCTTGAAGGTGATGTGTTGGAAGTAGGAAAAATGGGCAACTGTAAGAATCTGAGCGACTTTGACAAGGGACAAATTGTGATGCTCAGAAGACTAGATCAGAGCACTTTTAAAACAGCAGGTCTTTTGGGTTGTTCCTTTTATGTAGTGGTTAGTACCTACCAAAAGTGGTCCAAGGGAAGACAACCTGTGAACCGGTGACAGGGTCATGCATGGCCAAGATTCACTAATGCAAGCGGGTAGCGAAGGCTAACCTGTCTGGTCTGATCCCAGAAAAGAGCTACTGTAGCACAAATTGCTGAAAAAACTAATGCTGGCTATGAGAGAAAGGTGTTGGAACACACAGTGCATCATAGCTTGGTGCAAATGTGGGGGGACATGTGGGTATCAGAACTGAAAGATGGAGCACTGGAAGAAGGTGGCCTGGTCTTAATCATGTTTTCTTTTCGATCATGTGGACAGCTGGATGTATTTGCGTTGTTTACCTGGGGAAGAGATGGCAACAGGATGCACTATGAGAAGAAGGGAAGTCAGAGGTAGTGTAATGCTCTGGCCAATGTTCAGCTGGGAAATCTAGGGACCTGGCATTCATGTGGATCTTACTTTGACATGTGCCATCTACCTAAAGATTGTTGCAGATCACATACACCACTTCATGTTGTCAATTTTCCCTGATGGTAGTGTTCTCTTTCAGCAGGATAGGTTGCCCTGCCATACTACAATTGTTCAGGAATGGTTTGAGGAACATGACAAAAAGCTCAAAAAGCCCAAATTTCCCAGTTTTCACTCCAATCAAGCATCTGTGGGATGTGCTGGAAAAACAAGTCTGATACACAGAGGCTCCACCTTGCAACTTACTGGACTTAAAGGATCTCCTAGTAATGGCTTGGTGCTAGATACCTCAAGACACCTTCAGAAGTCTTATGAAGTCCATGCCTCGATGGGTCAGAGCTGCTTTTATGGCACAAGGGGGACCACCATAATACTAGGCAGTTGGTTTTAATGTTGTGGCTGATCATTGTACAGTATATTGTCTGGCCTGTCATGTCACATAACGTGAATTCCAATGATATTTCCCCTAATAATGAGATCATGCATCATAGCAATGGCTGGCGAAAATGTCTCTAGCCACATAAAAATAAAATAGTGTTGCAGAAGATTCAAACCATAATAGGAAAGAAAACGTAACAAGGCTAAAACTATGCTGCAATAGAAAAATAAGGGTGCAGATGAATTCTCTATATTTGAAAACCACAGGAAAAATATTCAAGCAGAGAGAAAAAAATGATGAAATTCATAAAAAAATGTATAAAATCTCTGAATCGTAAAAGAAACGAGCAAAGGTCAAACACCAAAACGTAAGCCAATTTGTTATGTTCATTTAAATATCTAATCAAAAATTAAAGTTGATATTAACAAAAGCAAAGTTCTTAAGCCGGAATGAACACTGACATCACCCATAACAAAATATAATGCTAAAAATGTTTCAAATTTATGAAAATATTTTTGAAAGAAGAACAAATGTCTTTATTTAAAATCCTTAGGTTAAAAAAATTAAAAATAATCCATATATTAAATTAAACTCCTTAGAGGAACACATAAAAATGTAAAGCAAACAGGGTCTAGTTAAACAGAAAAACAGACAGATCCAATTACCAAAGCTCAAAACACAAACCAAAACTCATTCTCAAAATATATGTTACAAAAAGTCCTAATTAAAATTCACTATACTTACCAGTAGTTATTTTTGTTTTTAATGTTATTGTTCTGAAACAAATCTAAAATTTCAATGTCGAAAGATGTGCACAGCCATTTAAATAGGTGGAAAGTGATGAAATAAAGTGTCACTTGACTTCCTATTCATGTGACCAATAACCAGTATAGTAACAATAACAAAGAAGCATTTGATTGTGACTGGATTGACACAAAAAGGTGGCAATCTCACCCAAGCCAAAAAACAAAATGGCATTGCCAAATAGCAATAAAAATTATAAGCCATCACAAAAACAAATCTAATGATTTGGAAAATGAATCATACAAATTATTAAGATGGGAGAAAGCTCAGGTTTATTATAGCTGTGTTGTAATATTTTTAGTAAATTAACTTACTCACACTTTATGAAACTGATCTTGCATGTCTGTAAGTGTGAGAGTGATGTTATTTGATGTGATGTAGCTGAGTTGTTATTTTGAGGTGATATATGCTTGTGTGCTGTCTGACTATTAAATAACTAAATAGTGTTCTCCCAAGGGTGCTACCTATTTCTTGTTTTTCCTGATCAATAGGAAGCAGGGTGTGGTTTTATGGCCAGGGATGTGAAGCAGTTTTAAAGATCTTAAAGCTCTTTTAAAGATGGTTACTCTAATTTCTTTGTAGCAAAAGCAAAGCAACATCTGATCCCAAACAGAAGTGACCTAAGATGAGGTGTACAGCAGCCTCACAACCAGGAAGTCAAGTGACCAGAGGTGATTTGGGGCAAATGCTCAGTGGTAATTCCTAGATTGTATGGTGCCTTAGGCACAACCCTCCTTCAGCTATCCTCCCGCCAACAAAAAAAAAAAACATCTTTCTGATATAGCTGTAATTTGCATCATTACATTTGGAACAACAAAAATAAATAATCATAACACATAAAAAATGTAATGTATGTAAATATAAAAATATATACCATATAAAACTAGATTGCACAAATCTAATAACATATAAAGAAGAAAACTTGATTATTACACTAAGCCCTGACCTTGTCAATTATTGTACATCATCATAAGAAATTTGCATATGCTGCACATTTAAATATACATGTCATTATGCACAATTTATCAGACTTTCAGAATAAGAACAAAATGAAACACATCATATCCTTGGCTAATTCTAGGTGTAAGACGCACCACTTTGTATTTTTGTTCTCGGTTGACTGACTTTCTTTCCAGTTTACAATTCTAATTCTTGTCTCACGTTTCTGGCTTGGTAAAAGATCTGTTTGTCTCTTTAGTTTTAAACCTGGTGTGTACTCCCATTGTTCTGTTTTCATCTTCTGGTCCCAAAATAAAAATCATTCTGCTTCAACAGAACAATGGGATCTCAAATTTAAGGTCCGAGCTTGAAAATGATCTAGTTTAGGTGAGCTAAATTTGCCATGGAGAAAGATGCTTTACAAGACATTTGCCAATCATGTTAGAAATGTAAGTTGTGAGTCAGGAAGGGTACACTATAATATAAGGGTTAATAATTTTGGCCTTACCATTTTTTGTTTTCTCTTGTTAAAACTTATTGCTTCAGTAAAATATTTTTCTCAAACTAGATAGATAGATAGATAGATAGATAGATAGATAGATAGATAGATAGATAGATAGATAGATAGATAGAACTTATTACATACCAGTCATAATTCTTTTCATGGACTCATTAATGCTGGCCTGTACTGCTCTGAGGGCCTGGGATTTTCCTAACAAGTCGCTGCCCAGACAATAGGGAAGCTGCCAACGATTGGTGACACCTGTTTGATTTCGAAGACGGCATCTTGGAGAAAATGGGACCTGGATGAAAATGTCATTTACATTACATGTTAATTTAAAAGTAGAACTGTTAATAAATGAATACACAAAGCCTTTAAATTTCCTCATGGGATTAATAAAGTTTATCTAATCTAACCAAATACTGAATATTTAGAGGTCTGCTGTCTGTTGCAATCCATTTTGCAATAAACCATGGTAGTTAATGCTTTAGACTTTGCTTCATTTATGGACTGTAGTCTGCTTCATATTTTGTTTTTAGCATCATGCCTGTTTCTCCCTTCAGTTATAAGGCAAGAACATTGTGTGTACTTTTTTGATATTAAAGTTTGCTTGCATTACATTTTACAAGTATTGACATTTTTTTCCTTTAAACCATCTGGGAGAGTTTTAAATCAAATGCACCCATTATGAATTTCTATTTTCCTCACTCTTCATTAACGTAATAGTTTAGATTAGGGGTCCCAGTCAAGGCCCCAGAAAATGTTGCATAATCTGGTCAGGGCCCCAACTAATCTAAAGGTAAAGCTGTGAGGTGGAGCTGATCTTTGTTACTGCTAACAGTACTCACACTGAATGATTTTGTATAGAAGTACACCAATTAATCAAAGCCAACACTTAACTACGTCAGTCTACTCTGATTAAATGTCACATGATATCTCTAGGCTAGGGGGTTTCAGTTTTTTTTCTTGGCATAATACGCCCAGGAATTAAAATATTTTAAACTGCTGCCATTTTCTTCTAGTCTTAAACTGTTAAGTATCTTACTTGGACCAACTTATTCTTAACTCCCACTCCTCCACCCAATATTGCACATCGGTATTTTAACCAATGATTACAGAGAGGTTTTACTTGTGGTTGTCTATGTCTTTTAGTTTTTCTTATGAACACCAGATACTTTTAAAATTAATTATTTTTAATGTAAGAACAACAGCATGGATTAATAAGGAATAAAAATGGCACAGCTTACATTTTCCATATTTTTATTTACAAAAAAGATACAATTACATATGAATCCAGATTTAAAAAGCAGAAAAATAACTAAAGTTGACATGACATCAGGTGTAAAAAAAGGAAAATAACTCGCGTCAACGTGAAGGTCGTTTGTCTTTATGTATCATATGCTCATTATTGTCTGGTTCCAGTTTTGATGACTTTAAACAAAGTTCTGCTTCTAATGTCTGTCTATTCCCGTATTTATTTTTAAAGGAAGGATGCAGGTTACCAAACATTGGAAATTCTGTCTGAAACAATAGCTTTGTTGATTAATATTATTAATAATACTAATATGCAATCCATCCATCCATCATCCAACCCACTATATCCTAACTACAGAGTCACAGGGGTCTGCTGGAGCCAATCACAGCTAACACAGGGCGCAAGGCAGGAAACAAACCCTGGGCAGGGTGCCAGCCCACCGCAGGGCGTGCACACACACACACACACCAAGCACATACTAGGGACAATTTAGAATTGCCAATGCACCTAACCTGCATGTCTTTGGTAACCGGAGTACCTGGAGGAAACCCAAGCAGACAAGGGGAGAACATGCAAACTCCACGCAGGTAGGACCCGGGAAGTGAACCCGGGTCTCCTAACTGTGAGACAGCAGCGCTACCCCCTGCGCCCCCGTGCCACCCACTAATATGCAATATTATATATATTTGTTTTATCATAATTGTTGATCATTCATCTCCATTGTAAATTCTGCTGCCTTTAGTGGGCCAAACTGTTCTAAAAATGATCATCACCGACACTAACAATCTTTTAATGTCGTACATTACTTTATTCACCTGAGACTTAGAAATCCATCAGTCTTGCTGGATAGCTCCTGAGTAGTCTCCACCTTAGCATGGATCGGCTCAAAAAACAGTGGAAGTGAGAGAGAGAGCTATTCCCTCTGAAGTAATGTGAACATTGGTGGGGATGATAGACAAGAGAAGAATAGGGGTGGGAAAGACAGCAGTGAAGTCTTGCAGCAGGAGCACCATAAGAGAGCATGGTGGAATTAGACCTCAGCTGGGCATTGAGATTTGGGTTTAGCCATTGTGCATCTTTTTAAATTCAGCTTTTTCCCCCTCTCCTTTTTTTTTTGCTTTCACATGTACCACCTGACAGCTGATGTGTAGCACACAAGTTTAGGACTGCTGCTCTAATGTAAGGCTACATTGATATAAGACTACTTTTTTGTAACAAATGAAGAACATTTTCACATACCAATGTATTTATTTTTCTGGCCCTTTAAATGCAGAAACCTATAAAACATTAATCTTACATAGAGGTGAGAAAAGATGAAGAGGAAGAAAAATATGTTTATTTTAGAACTAGGCAATTTTAAAGAAATATTTGAAATTGGAATTCATTTTCTTTATAATGCCAACCTTGCTGGGGCCATTGAGTCTAGTTTGAAAACTATTGGCTTAGATAGCAAGTGGTGTCGAACAACATGTTTAACATATTATACCTTTGAAAATGAATTGTGTGCATTAACAGTTTAACTTTTATTCATACAGTATTTACTGAAAAGGCATGAAAACTCTACTGAGGAGACACTAATAGTGTATATCGAATTGGACATTAGCACTGCTTAAGGTTACACCAGTGTAAACGCACCCGATCTCATCTGATCTCGGCAGCATTCTGCAGCAGCATTGGTTTTTATTGTAGGATATGTAAATGTCCTAGGGGTCACACTGCGTAATATCTCTGGAGGCACTTTACCTTTTACCAGGAACAAATGTTAAGGGAAATTTACATAAAGAATTCCATAAGGAGATCGCTTAAAACAATTATTTCAAATAATAAAACAACAAGAATGCATTGTGAAAACCTTATTCCATGATTTTCCTTCTTTACTCATCACTACATTATAACAGTTTCAATTTTTGCATACTTCCATCCATCCATTTACCAACCCGGTGAATCCGAACACAGGGTCATGGGGGTCTGCTGGAGCCAATCCCAGCCAACACAGGGCACAAGGCAGGAACCAATCCCGGGCAGGGTGCCAACCCACCGCAGGACACACACAAACACCAAGCACACACTAGGGCCAATTTAGAATCGCCAATCCACCTAGCCTGTATGTCTTTGGACTTGTGGGAGGAAACCGGAGCGCCCGGAGGAAACCCACGCAGACACGGGGAGAACATGCAAACTCCACACAGGGAGGACCCGGGAAGCAAACCCGGGTCTCCTAACTGCGAGGCAGCAGCGCTACCACTGCGCCACCGTGCCGCCCATTTTTGCATACTTGTAAGGTGAAAAGTTATCTGTTTTCTGCTTTCAAAAAATGTAGGAGGACATTTGAATATATTTTTAAATAATCCTCTATAACTGATACTTTCAAATAGAGTGTCCCTAGAACAGATCATTATATCTATAATTGTTTCTGGGGTGCTTGTATGGTGTGGGGTGAGTGTTTTACTGAGGTGTCTTGTGCACCTTGTCTTTCCCTTTCGTGTGCTACTGTTTATTGGTTTTATTGTGTTTTCCCTTCACCATTGCACTTTGTCAGTGTGTTAATTGTTTTAGATTAGTTGCACAGTTCTGGAGTGCTGCAAAAGAGAGGTGACGCAAGAAAGCAACAAGGAGTCAAGTACTTAAAGTGGAGTTTTACTTGGGCTTGGGTTGTAAATAAACATTATTGTGCTTTCATTACCACGTCCACTAGACTCAACTCCCCTGTTTCGTTACACCATTTTTTGCCTTGTCTCATCTAAATTCACTGTGAAAAGAATGCTTTTGCACAAAATGAGACATTCATAGGTATTCTTATATAGACTACGCTTCATTTTCATATGTTCAGTATGATTTTGGGGGGAATATACATATATTAAATAGACTGGGAAGAATGCAGAAAGGGCCAGACTTGAACTATTCCCTACAAATAGTGAATCTAGCCCTACAAGAAGTAGATGTTTATGTCAATGCTCACAAGGATGACCAATATGTATGTAATTTTTAGCTAATATCTAATATTCTTTTACAATTTATTATACAGTAGGGGGCCCTGCCCCCTGCTCGCTTCGCTCGCTAACCCCCAGGTAGGCACTACACAGTAGCCACTTTGCGGATCTGCCATTTGTGTATGGGGAAGCAGATGTACAATTTAAACAGATTGTTATTTTCATGGGAATTGTTACATTTGCATAATAGAACTAACTATTTTACATTACGGCAAGTAATTAACCATAGTAAAAAATAGTAAAACATAATAAATTGAAAGAAAATTATGTTTCATGTTGCGTTAGAGGTATTTGTTGTGTTATACAATGTTGTGTTATACATGTTTTCACTTTACACACCATCACCACCAACTGTTTCAGCATAGTCTATTGATATGCATTTAACTAATTTGCCGTGTAACCGATAGAGAATTTTTGTGGTAATTAGTTTGAGTTCATCGTTTCTCTGTGTTAGGATTGCCTGTGTACTCATTTCTTCTGTTGATAACCCTTTGGGATGAAATTCTTCAATAAGATTCAGATATATACAGTGGTGTGAAAAACTATTTGCCCCCTTCCTGATTTCTTATTCTTTTGCATGTTTGTCACACAAAATGTTTCTGATCATCAAACACATTTAACCATTAGTCAAATATAACACAAGTAAACACAAATGCAGTTTTTAAATGATGGCTTTTATTATTTAGGGAGAAAAAAATCCAAACCTACATGGCCCTGTGTGAAAAAGTAATTGCCCCTTGTTAAAAATAACCTAACTGTGGTGTATCACACTTGAGTTCAATTTTCGTAGCCACCCCCAGGCCTGATTACTGCCACGCCTGTTTCAATCAAGAAATCACTTAAATAGGAGCTGCCTGACACAGAGAAGTAGACCAAAAGCACCTCAAAAGCTAGACATCATACCAAGATCCAAAGAAATTCAGGAACAAATGAGAACAGAAGTAATTGAGATCTATCAGTCTGGTAAAGGTTATAAAGCCATTTCTAAAGCTTTGGGACTCCAGCGAACCACAGTGAGAGCCATTATCCACAAATGGCAAAAACATGGAACAGTGGTGAACCTTCCCAGGAGTGGCCGGCTGACCAAAATTACCCCAAGAGCGCAGAGACGACTCATCCGAGAGGACACAAAAGACCCCAGGACAACGTCTAAAGAACTGCAGGCCTCACTTGCCTCAATTAAGGTCAGTGTTCACGACTCCACCATAAGAAAGAGACTGGGCAAAAAACGGCCTGCATGGCAGATTTCCAAGACGCAAACCACTGTTAAGCAAAAGAACATTAGGGCTCGTCTCAATTTTGCTAAGAAACATCTCAATGATTGCCAAGACTTTTGGGAAAATACCTTGTGGACTGATGAGACAAAAGTTGAACTTTTGGAAGGCAAATGTCCCGTTACACCTGGCGTAAAAGGAACACAGCATTTCAGAAAAGAACATCATACCAACAGTAAAATATGGTGGTGGTAGTGTGATGGTCTGGGGTTGTTTTGCTGCTTCAGGACCTGGAAGGCTTGCTGTGATAGATGGAACCATGAATTCTACTGTCTACCAAAAATCCTGAAGGAGAATGTCCGGCCATCTGTTCGTCAACTCAAGCTGAAGCGATCTTGGGTGCTGCAACAGGACAATGACCCAAAACACACCAGCAAATCCACCTCTGAATGGCTGAAGAAAAACAAAATGAAGACTTTGGAGTGGCCTAGTCAAAGTCCTGACCTGAATCCAATTGAGATGCTATGGCATGACCTTAAAAAGGTGGTTCATGCTAGAAAACCCTCAAATAAAGCTGAATTACAACAATTCTGCAAAGGTGAGTGGACCAAAATTCCTCCAGAGCGCTGTAAAAGACTCATTGCAAGTTATTGCAAACGCTTGATTGTAGTTATTGCTGCTAAGGGTGGCCCAACCAGTTATTAGGTTCCGGGGGCGATTACTTTTTCACACAGGGCCATGTAGGTTTGGATTTTTTTCCTGAATAATAAAACCATCATTTAAAAACTGCATTTTGTGTTTACTTGTGTTATATTTGACTAATGGTTAAATGTGTTTGATGATCAGAAACATTTTGTGTGACAAACATGCAAAAGAATAAGAAATCAGGAAGGGGGCAAATAGTTTTTCACACCACTGTATATATATTCTTTTATTGGAAACTTAAAGTGAGGAAAATCTAAAATTTTATAAGAGCTGAAAGTGCAGGAACTGTGTCTGACAAAAGCTTTCACAAGAATGAGAGGTGAGAGAACCGTTGGCAATAGTCTAGTCTTGCGGGACTTGAAAAAAATCTCTTGGCAATAGTCTCATCTCAAGATTTTCTTTTATAATAGAGAGACATATATATTGTCAGAGGTGCCAGGGGCGACAACCTGGCCGGGACGCCATGAAGGACCGGAAGAGGGCGTGCACCCACCTTGGATCACGTGGGGGCTGCCACCCTGGTTGCTTTTGGGGCCATGAGTACAGCGCTTTGAAGCTCCACCCTGTAGGGGCCCGTGGTCACCGCCAGGGGGAGCCCCCATGCCTTTGGAGCCCTGGACCTCAGCACTTCCGCCACACCAGGAAGTGCTGGGGGGAAGAAGAGCAGGGACACCCGGAGTGCTTCCAGGGATGCAGCCGGCACTTCCGCCACACAGGGGCGTGTGATTGCCGGAACCCACCTGGAGTACATCTGGGTGATAATAAAAGGGGCCGCCTCCCTTCATTCGAGGCAAGAGTCGGGAGTGGAGTGGACTGAGCTGGAGAAGAGAGAAGGAGGCGGTCTGAAGAGAAAGGCATTGTGTGGCCAGGACTTTGGGGGTTTGTGGTGCACTTTTGAACTGTATTTATTTGTGAATAAACGTGTTTGTGGGTGAAATGAACGTGTCTGCATGTCTGTGTCTGGGCTAGTCTCCACAATATGAAGCAATAAAAGAATTAATTATTAAACACAATTAAAAGGATTAAGTGTAACTCAGGGCGGCACAGTGGCGCAGTGGGTAGCGCTGCTGCCTTGCAGTTAGGAGACCTGGGTTTGCTTCCCGGGTCCTACCTACGTGGAGTTTACATGTTCTCCCCTTGTCTGCTTGGGTTTCCTCCGGGTACTCTGGTTTCCTCCCATAGTCCAAAGACATGCAGGTTAGGTGCATTGGCAATTCTAAATTCTCCTTGGTGTGTGGGTGTGTGTGCACCCTGCGGTGGGCTGGCGCCCTGTCCGGGGTTTGTTTCCTGCCTTGCGCCCTGTGTTGGCTGGGATTGGCTCCAGCAGACCACTGTGACCCTGTAGTTAGGATATAGCGGGATGGATGAAAGTGTAACTCAAGGGTTAGAGGTATTATATAAAAAATTTATTATTATTAACTAAACGTAACTTAAAACTTAAAGTGCAAGAACTCTCTGCCTTGTCTTAGAGAGGTTATAATGAGGTAATAAACTCCAGAAAGCAGGGGAAAACTAGTGGGAAAGCTCATACACCTTTCCTATGAAACGGTGCTAAGATCAATAGGACAATACGTTTAATACCCCCTTTAAAAGAAGCGGTGTTCAGAATAAAGGAGAATCGACATAAGTCAGAAATTATTGGTGACAGTAATTGATTGGAGGAGGCAATAAAGTTCTGCATATTAGGAGTCAGGTAAAGTTATGCATTAGAAGACATGATATAATCAGACAAAAGTATAAAAGCAGTTTAATTGTTTAATTAATCACTCACTCCATGGACTGAAACATTTATGAACAACTTCAAATAAAGAAATGTTCTACATTCTCTGGGCTCCATGACTACCTTCTTTAAAGATGGAGGAAAGTTTTGCCCACAACATGTGAAGCACTGCCTAACACAGCATCACTTTGTAAGGTTAAGCTATAACTCAAGTGATTAAAAAAGAATGATACCGTAGACCACATCCACATATAAGCTGGACAGAAAGAGAAACCATATATCACAGACAAGAAAATGTCCTACCAATGTTATGGTGTGAAAACACAATGTCAAAAGGGACAATTTGATGATGCACTCTATATGTATAGTATATCATTATGTGAATAGTAGGCTGTGTTAGGAAAATTTTGATCTTATATTAGTTGGTTACATAGATGTGTAAGAGTTTTATTTTTATGCATTTGATTAGCTTTAAGAAATAATAATGAAGAAGTTCAAATTGCATCAATGTTGTCACGCTAAGTTGTTAATTTCCAACTGGTGTCTTTCCCTTCCAACCTCCTACTAAATATAGTCAGTGCATGTAGAATATGCCTCATCAAAATACAAGTATGCCAAAAGTGAATTAAGATTAAAGTGTTTGTTGAAAAATTCTTACTTGAATATTGCACTCAGGAGGATTGTCTTCTAAAGCTATATAAGGCGCCTGAAGCAGAGATCTGTAACAGAGAAAAAGAAAAGGAGAAAATGGTAAAAAGATTTCAAAATAAATTAGAAAAGAATGTTGTATCAATTATTTCACTGGTGTGTGCTTATGGAAAATACATTAACTGAAGGTCAGCTAAGTGCAAAATCCAACTTCACCATTTGAAGAAACTGTCATGAAACGTTCCAGACACTAAAAAAGAAAAGCGGCAGCATGCTTAATCTAGTTTATAAAGAGATACATTAGATATTTATGGTTAGCAAATCAGTTTAAAAAAATCATCATTTTAATCACTCTTCCCCCCCCCAAAAAGAAAACAAACCCCCATTAGAGCATTCCTGCTACTTTTTAAAATACAATGAGAAAACACCAAACAGCTTTTTGTGAAGTGTGATCCAGATTTGAGAGGAAGTTGCTCCTCTGTGAAGATAATGCTAATTCCCTCAGCTAAATAATGCATAGTTTAAATAATGAGTAACTGAAATAGGCAATAAAGGAAAGGGAACCAAAAACAGGCTGTAATGCCATTTTGTGTGCTCTAGTGTATTTAAATTTAAATGTATCAATAAAGTGTATTTTAATAATGTCATATTAACAATATTAAGTATGCACAAAATAAGAAATCAATGAAATATCCATTCATATAAAAGCTAGTCTGTATAATTTATGTTTTAAATAAGTATTTGACAAACAAAAAAATCCATTTCTATTTATTCAGTTATTCAACCTGTGTAATCTAATCAGAGAGTATCAAACGTAGCCAGAGCCTTTACTTGTCAGCACCAGATTTAAGGACAACACTATCCAGAAACAGGAAACTAATGCTTGAAGTAATGATCATCATTATTTGTATTTTCATTTTGCTTTTTTTGGTGAAGATAACTGTGGTAAGACATCGAACTGGCTGACCAGTGTAATTCCTCCAGTGTGTCCATAGTCTGCGCCTTGGTTTCCCACTATTGGACCATACTTGGTATACCTTCCATCCTAACTACATGTTCAAACTACCTCAAATGACTCCTTTCAACCTGGAGAAGGAGCTGTCTTGCTGAACTGCTGATTGCATCACTGTGAGGGGATTGGGCTGGCTGTGCAACATTGCACAGAAAACTTGATGTGGCTTTTTGTTTCCTTGATTCTTCTGGTTATCATCTAGACCCTGTTACCATAGGTGAGAACAGTAATATAAATTGACTGATTAATTAAAAGCTTCCTCTGAGGACTAAAAACTCGCTTCAGAATCATCATCCAGTGCAATAACTGTAAAAATGATGCTGCATTTTGTTGGTCAATCATCAATATTATCTCTATCCTCATTCATGAACAAGATCCAAAGGTAATAATAATAATAATGAATCTTTACATTTATATAGCACTTTTGTCACTACTTAAAGTGATTTTGCATATTGAGCGTGAAGCCACTTCAACTAAGACCAAAGTGCAGAACTGATGTGATGGCAGCCATTTTGTGCCAGTATGCTCACCACACATTAGCTGTTAGGTGGTGAAGGGGTGAGAGACAGTTAGCCAATTAGAGTCAGGGGATGATTAGGGGTGTCCAGAATGACAAAACCATGATTGATAATTTAGCCAGGACATCAGAATACATCCTACTTTTTACAAAGGATATGCAGGGATGTTTTATGACCACATAGAATCTTGGGTTTTACATCTAATCCAAAGGATGGCACCATTTTTATAGGACTGTGTCCCTGTCACTGCACTGCGGCACTGGGATCCACATTTAGAAACTAAGGTAAGTGCCCCCAGTTAGCTTCCCCAACACATCTACATGAAGTAGAAGGAGAAGACCTTGACCTTAGATTTGGAGGTGGCAATGCTTACTACAACTGCATCACATTCAGTTTGGTCAAATCAAGAGGACAACATTATCTGTTAAAGGTAGAAGAAAAACCTTTAGGTTTCTGTACAGCATATTATTTAAATTTGTCTGTGCCTTGATATTCTGTACATGAAAATCATAAAAAGGAGAATACAAAAGAAGAACCCTTGACTTAATGATGAGCTTGTTTTGCAAATACAGGAGCCAGGTGACACACTTTAGCAGTTCAGGAAACCCAAAATTCTGTAACAACCCACACAAGATACCATGGGGTATGCAGTCATAAATTCTTTATAAACTACAAGGCCATGTACAGATGATTGGTAAACTCACATGACTTCTCGAATATCTGAGCAAGGACTAAGAATTGGTCCACTGTGGCTGATTGGAATTAACATTGTTTCCTTTCTCCTGGATTTGAGATGGAACTATCAGATGAACTATCCAGTAGCCAAGCATGGTTTTTCCAAGCATGTTAAGGAGTGTGACTAGTCTGTACTTGGAACATAACCTTTTGCCCCCTTTCTAGAAATGAAGATCAATACACTAGTCCATGCAGCATTAATGAGGCATTTTTGCCAAAAGAATTCCACAACATCTTGCATTTTCAGTATTTTCGGAGGCATCTCATCCATCCTAAGGCCTTGCCACTGTGGAGCTTCCCAATCACAGCAGTGAAATTAGCTCCATGTATGGACTGCATCACAGCTTTTGCTTTTGGTACTGTTTCATCTAAAGTAGGTGTATGAATGAATTTATGATTACCTGGAAACCCTCTATCCTTCTCTATATAATTTTTACAGTACTTGTCAATATTTCCCCACATTTTGAGAACAGCTGGGTAACTGACATAATCCAGTCAAGCTCCCCCTGAAAAAAAATCTCAACGTCATTCTTCTACTCCTCAGTAATATCCTTGACTGAGTTAATGTTTTTGCTGCTATTGCTAGCCTTCTTGACTTGTCAAATAGTTTGCCAGAACCTTTTCAAAGCCATTCCATAGACATTCTCCTTAACCTCAATAAAAATCAATGTGGCTTTCACTTTTTGGCCTGCCAGTACCTCTCGGTTAAATCTGGACACCTTCCTGCTAACATTGTATACAAAGTTTTTTTCCTTCTGTTTAACAGCTTCCTTTATTGCTGGTGTCCACCTAGGAGTCCTAGGATAGCTTCCATCTGAAGCACCAACGGCCTTTTGGCCTGGGTTCATATAGTCTATATCATCATGACCTGTAATAAAATGCAGGACAAGCACTGAGAATGAGAGATTAATTCTTTCCAGTATGCCTTCAGTAATTGCTTGGATCATCCAGGACTGCCCAGCAGATGCCCAATCTGTCATACCCAAATTGAAATCCAAGTAGTTTTCAGTTAACAGTTCAGAATCTCTCTCTCTTTAAAGCAAATCAACCCTATTTTCAATCCTTTTTTTTTGTAAAGATTGATCTATTTGTATGGAATGATTACAATAAAATCAATAAAATAATAAAAAAAAGAATCTCTCTTTCTTTACCAGAGTGATATCACATACAGACCTTGATCAAATGACACAAGCATAAAGTTGGTCCTTTGGCCTGTGATGCTTTGGTATCTGGTAAATTTATGAGCATTCATGTGTTTGAGCATGGTGTTGATTATGGACAATCCATGCATAACACTAGACGTCTAGTAATAATGCCAAATAATGTTCTGCTATTACAGGAGGTTTCTTTATATCTTAACAGATGGCCTAGTAGGCATGTGGATAGCAGGCTGAAATGGGTGGTACAGAAGAGAAAGGCCACAAAAAAAGAGAGAAAAGATGACCATGCTATAGGAACTGGAATGTACTATAAGGGCTAGAGACAGGAAGATTTAGGAAAAGGTGAGAAAAGGGCATACTCGGAGGAAATGAGCAATGTGTCACTGGGGCACAAATTGTAGGTAACCTAAAAGTTCCCAGAGATGCTTAACCATATCCATAAGAAGAAAGTGAGGCTGGAGGAAGAGTAAAAACCCTATTAGTCTACTAAAATAGCACACTATTTCAGGTATGAGTGTCTGAGAGGTATGAGAGGTTGAGCAACCTTTGAGGGCTGTCCTGGGGGACCTTGTAAGTGACTTGTAGGCTTAAACTTGCAGTGAAATTTGTGTCAGCTAGAGGTAGTTGTAGTTGAGTATCCATGTTCCAAATAGCAGGGATCATCCTGATAGGTGATTCCAAGGATTGTACAGAAATGACCACTGAATTGGGTTTAAAAAAGTTTTTTACCCACAGAATTTGACAGTCTACCAGAGGCATATTTGTCAGGCCATATCAGAATTTTCCTACATGTGTGTAAACTTCTCTAATGTGAATATTAACTTAACTTACTAATAATATCTGTGCCTATTTTGCTCATGACTACTGAAATATGAACACACATTTCACATCACAAAAAATCAATCAAACAAACAAAGGGTTGGTGGATCAGATCACTGTGATACCCTCTGACATTGTCATCATCAGACAAAATAAAGCCATAAAAATATGAACACTAAGTAAAGTGAGAGCCTCACAATAACTCAAATGCATTAGCAATGAACTGCCTAAACTGAAACAGCCACAGCTCACATTTAGATTGGAACAGCGTTGAGATGAAAAAGGGCAAACCACAATAACATGGACAGAACACACAAATAACAGACAATGCATGACCTGAACTATTCACTCCATGTCCGGTAATAGCATTAACTATTATGTGGCCAGTTGTTTAATAGCCAGAGTGAGGGTAGCAAATAATTAAAATTTTCTTCATATTTCCTGCACTTTTTTTATTAAAGCTGACTTCTTTTCCACAAAGTGTAAGGAGCACATGTAGGCTTCTTTGGAGGCTTTTTCAAATTTAGTATTGTTCTTCTCACTGGTGGATGAAAATCAAGCATAAGCATCAAAGCAGCATAAAATCTTGTGAACAATCCATCCATCCATCTTTTATCCAACTCGCTGTATCCTAACTACAGGGTCACGGGGGTCTGCTGGAGCCAATCCCAGCCAACACAGGGTGCAAGGCAGGAAACAAACCCTGGGCAGGGCGCCAGCCCACCGCAGCTTGTGAACAATGCATTTTTGATATGCATCTTCTTTCTTTCTTTCAAAATTACCATGGATATTTTTAACGGAACAAATGGTAGTAGATTTTTTTCTACCACTTTAATTTCCTCATGTGCCCTATGACCTCAACTGGGAAAAGCTCAAACCGGAAATGCAAATAAAAAAACAACAGGCAGTTCTTATTTTAGTATGAGCAATAAGCTTCAAGCCTCATCACTAAGCTGGAAAGTTCAAGTTGCACATGTGCACACATTCAAGTGTGTAGAGAACACTGCAGGGACAACTGATCCAGCCCATCAGCAAAAAAAAAACTGCTTGCAGTACCAGACACAAAGACAATTTCATATACTATAAGAAGCAATATTTTTCTACAGAATAACTAAGTTAGGCATATGACAGAAAACTGGAAAAAAATTGCATAAGAAGACCAAGCTGAGCATTGCTAAAAACATTTTAATAATAAGTTAAATTACTAGGCAACACAACATTTGAGGGTCTAAGCCGCACAGGCCCTTAATGTCGAAACACCACTGTTGCCTACAGTCAAAAGAGTAGTACAAGAGCTCAACATCTGGTTGGTAGGAAGTCCAGATTGTACAGAGTGAAAGACAGAGGGAGAGAATGAGAGAAGCAGGAGATTAGGAAAAAATACTTGTTGGGCAAGCTAACCCACCTAATAGACATGGGTCAACCTATATAATTAGGCCAAGATAGACTAGGTTTATAGTTTTTATGTTTATTAACTACTATTTCAGTTTCTTTCTATGTTTATCCCTCTGTTGTGTTTAATAGCTTAATAAATCACTCCATGATTGTCCATGTTTAGTTGGCATATTGTCCTCATGTCTGCATGGGTTGTCCTTTGGGTGCAGTGGTTTTCCTCCTATGTTCCCAAAGACAATTGGTTAATTGGTGATTTCAAATCGGCCCTGTGTAAGTGAGTTGACACTGCAATGGACCGCACATAAGTGTTTTCAACTGTAGCCCATTGCTAGCAGGATAAGCTACAACTTTCCATCGCCCTAAATTAGATTCAGCCAATTTGAGAATCTACAGTAATTTTGCATGTTGTGACTTTTGTGGAGAACTTAAGAATGAGGACGTTTCTACAAGAGTACAAGAGTAACCCCTTTTGGTATAGTATGGTAGCATTATATATTGTGAACCCGGCCCGGACACAGACAGGCGGACATGTTGATTTCCACCACCACACATTTATTTTCACAACTATTTACAAATTAAATGTCACTCAGACATAGTCCGTGCACAACACAAACCCCAATACAGTCCTGGCCACACAATGCCTTCTCTTCGGGCCGCCTCCACACTCCTCTCATGCCTCGTCCTTCTTCCACCCGACTCCAGCTCTGAATGAAGGGAGATGGCCCCTTTTATTCATATCCCGGATGAGCTCCAGGTGTTCCCGACACTGCCCCGTTGCCCACACCCCAGCATGGTGGAAGTGCCGGCTGTTCTCCCGGCAGCTCACCGGGTGTCCTTTTAAATCTTCCCCCCAGCACTTCCGGGTGTGGCGGAAGTGCTGAGGTAACAGGTCCCCAAGGCATTGGGGCTCCTCCTGGCGGTGACCATGGGCCCCTGCAGGGTGGGGCTTCCATGCCCTCAACCCGTGGCCCCCAAAGCAACCAGGGTGGCGGCCCCCATGTGATCCAGGGTGGGCGCAGACCCACATCCGGTCCCTCACGGCGTCCCGGCCGGTCGTTGCACCTGGCATCCTGACAATATATATATATATATATATATATATATATATATATATATATATATATATATATATATATATATATATATATATAAAACAGCCATCCATCTAACCTACTTTTTTAGTTCAAAGCACCAGAGAGCCAGTGCCTATCCTGTCTGCTCCACAAGGTAGGGAGCAAACCTAGAAATGAAGTAAGTTAATCACAATGCATACTCATAAAGGGCCAATTTAGAATGGTCAACTAACGCATACTCATAAAGGGCCAATTTAGAATGGTCAACTAACATAAAGTAGTTCTTTGAGGCCAGGAAACATTGCATTTAAATGCATTTTCATCGCCTAAGGTCCTTTACAGGGAATGTGGCACATCACAATCACAAGGCAAAATCTGTCTCTCCAATGCTCCATTTTGGAAACAGCTTTGTCAGGTATATCATGGCATCTTCAGACACATGAAAGAAGCCCACTGTGGTTGGGTCACCTCTCCAACACAGATAATACTCATTCATGCTTAACAATTTAAAACTTTCAGCTAACTTAAAATGTCCTTCTTTAGGATGTTAGGGAAATTGTTGCACACAGAATAGCCAAACTAATAGAGAATATGCAAAAACCACACAAACAGTGATGAAGCCAGGAATCAATCTCAGCTGCAGTTTTACAACACTTGTTACAGTTCCACCCCACATAGGATCAAAAATGGTTTAACTACTTAAAAATAATCAAAAGGAAAAAATAAATTAATACATGTACTGCAATTAATTCAACTCACTAATGTTATATTAATGCCAGAAAATTATCTCCTTTGACTCTTAATAGGTTATCCATCCAGCAATAATCAAACTTGCTTACTCTTGTTCAAGACTGTTGGGGCTGGATTATTCCCCATAGCACTGGTTGCAAAGAAGGAACCAATGTCAGAAGTGAGTAACTTCATAACTTATTTAAGTTAAAATATTCTCAAAACTGGAGCTAATGGGCTCTGTCACATATTTATTGTCGCTCTAAAAGTATAGACCCCTTGGAAGTTTTCACATTTTATTGTTATTCAACATTGAATCACAGTGGATTTAACATGGCTTTATTGACATGGACCCACATAAAAAGTGAAAACAGATCTCTGCAAAGTGGTCTAAATTAATTACAAATGCAAAACACAAAATAATTAACCACATACTATTTAATAGATGCATCTTTGTCAGTCATAACAGCCTTGAGTCTGTTTGGACAGGTCTCTATCAGTTGTGTACATCTGGACACTGCTATTTTGCCCCATTCTTCTTCGTAAAAATCTGCTCAAGTTACAGAGACTTTTTCTGGTGCAGCCATAAATTCTGAATTGAGATCACAGAACCTTCTTCTAGTTGACTTCAGAGCTTCCAATGTGGCTTCTGTGCAAACTTTAGCTGAGATGTTATTTGCCTTTTTAACAGTGGCTTTCTCTTTGGTACCCTCATATAAAGTTGTAAGTGGTGAAGCACCTGGGCTTCACCAGTTGCTGTGTTCACAATCTCTCCAATTTACCAACTGTAGCTTGTAACTCCTTCAGTTATCATAGGTTTCTTGGTGGCCTCCCTTACTAGTATTCTTCTTGCACAAGCTCTCAGTTTTTGTGGATGGGCTGCTTTAGGTGAGATTTACAGCTGTGTCATACTCTTTCTGTCCTTAATGATTGATTTAACTGGACTCGAAAGCATATTTAGTGACATGGATATTTTCCTGTGTGAATCCCGATTTGAAGTTTTCATTCACCTTTTCATGGAGTGTTCTCTTGTCTTCATTGTGTTAGATTAGGTCAGGTTAGGTTAGGTTAAGTCAAATCACAACACAATTCCAGTTATGGTGCATTTATACTGCAATCACTTCAAATGTCTTGACTACAGACAGCTGGTCTCCATCTTCATTATGGAACTTCTAAAACCAAGTGGCTGCATTTATGATTACATAGGTCTGTTATATTACAGGAAGTGAATGCTTATGCAGTGAAATGTTTTTGTTTTATACTTGGAATTAATTTAGACCACTTTCCAGAGATTCATTTTCATTATGACATTAAAGAATTTTTTTCGGTTGATTCATTTAAAAGAAAACAAATTAAATCTGTTGCAATTCAATGTTGCATAACAATACATTTTGAAAACTTCTAATGATGTGAATACTTTTTATGGGAACTATAAATGACATATTTAAACACGCTCATGAGCTGTCTCCAATGTGAAGATCAGAAGAGGGGCTTTCATAGAACCCAGGAGACTCATGGACAAAATGAAAAGACTTCACCTTAAATTCTGTGCATTTGATTAACATATAAACTGAGATTGATTCAAGCCGAAAATGACATGAAAATGTTCTGATGTGTGCACAAATTGAAAAACATGTGTAGAAACTTTTCTTTGTGCTCTTGCATGGGAGGTTACTGCTCAATCATGTCCCCATCACTCTCATATTTGCAACATTTATTCAACAGTGAAAATTGCTTGTGTTCTGAGATTTCTTTGATATAATTTTAGGTTTTACTTGCAGATAATATTGTATTGTTTTTGTTCTTCAAATTGTGATATTATTCTAATTGCATCCATTTTGGTTTCATCTGTAGTTAAACGTTATTTGGTTTATCCATTAATTTATCTATTATGTTACTGGATCAATTTAAACATGTACACATTTTTTGGGCTGGACCCAAGAGAATCAGTCCTGGATGGTGTGCCATGCCAATGTAGGTTACACACACTCATATCTGGACAATTTACAGGCAGCAATTAATCAGGCTTTGACATCTATTGGATTTGGAAGGAAACCTAAATACCTGAAGACAAATCCTCGTGAACACTAGGAGAAGATGCAAAGTCTATGTAGATAGAATCTTGGAAGCAAGGCAAACAGCTTTACCACCTTGTGATATATTTTGTTTTGCTTTTATTGTCTCTCAATATATCTGCTATTGTAATGTAATTTTAATTTGGTGAAAGGCCTATACTAAGTGAAGAAAACTGTACAAAAGTACATTCAGATGTGTGTTATCCACACTTGGACAGTTGACTAACAACATATATCTTGGCTTGTGTATTCTATCAGCAAAAGGCCAAAGAAATTGAGTCTCTAGTTACCGTATTATTAGAATACTGCCCTGAAAACCATTGTCGCAGGCTTTGACACACAACACTACTACATCTATTATAACATACAACTGGACATAATAAAACTGCAACACTGGCTAAGTAAAATGATGCACTGCATTTTAAATGTATTTTCTCTCAAAAAGACCTGGATTATGTTGCTGTTACTCGGCTGCATTAAAGTGACTTTATTCAAAATGAGTACGTTTTACAGCTTTTATGTACCCATTTCTAGTAAACTGATTTGAATTTCTTGGGTGACGCGTTAGAAGTATAATTTATGTAGAAACATATAAATAAATTCCATTGGTTTAATTAACAGCATCACAGAAGTCCTTTCTAGAATATGTTGCCATTACCCAATTATCTTAAGTTGACTTTACTAAAAATAAATATGTTTTAAAGCTATGTTGTTTTTAAATATTTGTCATTACACAGCTGGTTTAAGTTGATTCAACCAAAATGAGTGGTTCTGTAGGTTTTATGTGTCTATTTCTAGTACACTTTACGTAATTTGTGTGGATGTCATAATAACAAGGTTATAAAAAGCAAATTAATTTCATTGGCATAAAAGGATGCCACACAGCAATGCTCTAAATCATCCTATTTATTTATTTTACATTTTCCAGTGTTGGAGAAAATGTGATTTGACAGAGTGCAATTTTGGGGATAATTTCCAGAATGTTTGAGCCATTTGGAGTTATGTTTGCTAGCAAAAAAAGGCTTATTAGCATATGTTTAGTTTGTGAAGATATTGAAATTTATACTCATTACTCTTGTAATATCAAGAGGAAGATTAAGATCAGACATAACAGTAATTTAAGTGCCAAAGATTTGTGTGGATACGAAGGTGGCTTTGGTCACATTTGTCTTCTATAATCTGCCAAACCTATTGCACAGACAACACCACATGAATGACAAGAGGGTATACTCTGGGTGTAATTAGTTCCATGGCAATATTATTTAATGATCATTAGTTGTGGTTATGTTAATTAAAATGTTACAATTCTTTTACAGGTTTGGTTTTGGGGTTCACTCAATTGAAAGGGAATTATGTAATAGAGGAGTGTGCAAACAACATGTTTAAATTTGGTCAATTTAACATTTAGTAATTTGGTTTAACAAAAATGTTTTATGTTGACAGTTGTCAGTTAAAATAACTCTGAGGAAATCAACTGAATAATGTCCACCTACTCACTTGAACTAAGTTTCAATTACTCGGTTCATTTACGAGGTATTTTTACACACAATTGAATTAAGTTGTTCCAACAAATCTTTTTAAAGTGTATTTACACAGTAGAAAACAATAAGAAATATTTGTACTGCAGCATATGAAGAACATCCTACAACTAACATGTAATAATGTTAAGACAATTGTCCATAAACACTGTTATCCAATTGTATTTATTCATGCATTTAATCCAAAACACGAGCGGAGATTAGTTTTCACATTTCTTTTCCCTGACTTCACCTAACAGTGGTTTAGCTTTCAGTCTATGTAACTATTGATGATTATTAATATATTTTATATGAAGTAACAGATAGAGCAACTTACATTGTGTAGGCAGTGGGCCGCCTGAGATAGCGCGCGGGGGTAATTGGCACTGCCACTGGAGTAAATGGCCCCCTGCCACCTCGGTGCAACACGTGGGCCATCAGGGCAACTCAAGCTACCTTCGGATGTCCGATCAAGTCGACGCTCTTTCTGGGCTGTACGCCTGAGTGTCCGTCTCCTGGGAAACGAGACGCGGTGGCTATGACAGCACACGGCAGACGGAGCTCAGTGGTCCTAGCTGCGGTAGAGAGACAGGTCGAGACACTCATCACACCGAACAATAACGACTCATGAATTATATGATTGCTTAAAAACGCGCCCTCGTCTGAGTCAGTTGTTTAATTCTGTCATTAATGCTCACATCTTAAAATCGTAAACAATTAAAATATAAACAAAATGTAACTGCATTAAATTACTGAAACTCTGTACATAAAGAAAAGTTCACATTTTTACTTATTTATTACATATAAATGGAAATAAATAATAGGAAAAAATGAACACCATTATTTTTCCCAGAAAAAGGTTATATTGTCACTAAAGGATTTTTACACCTGAAGTACTCGCCTGATTTGTCTATAATTTATACAATTTGAAATGAACGACGTACTTCATGAAAAACTATTACAAAATGAATACTTATTTGAATGAGTTGTAGTTTTTGCCTGTGACATTCATAAACTACTTCTGCGTTTGGTTTTATTTTCTGGAAATGAGACCTTAAATATTATGCACCAAACTACCCATTTTATATACAATATATATATATATATATATATATATATATATATATATATATATATATATATATATATATATATATATATATATATATATATATATATATTATAAGTTATGTGTATGAGTAGCCACCATGACTCTCTAATGAGAGAGCCATTAACAAACACTTGGATTTGAACCTAGCATATACAGGGTTAAAAAGAACAAAAAAAGACTTTATAACCAACACCTTCTGAATCCCATCTCTTAATCCATCCCCCCTACCCACATAACTTCTCCCTCCATCCCCACACTTCACCAGCTATATAATGCCTTGGATTCCTGTATGTCTAATCATTTTCCTCTGAGGATGACACCTAGCAGGTTGTCGAAAGCTTAGGAATAATAAACTATTTTAAGATATGTGACTCATTTTCTCCCTTTCTGGATCTCTAGCTACAAATATGCAAACCGTTTCACAGACCTTCACTTCCATGTATATATATTGGGCAAAAGTAGGTTTATAGTTGTTAATATGGAAAAAGACATACAGGTTATGATTATTACAACAGCTTTATTAACTCAAAATAATGTTACAATGGCAGTGCACTTAGGTATAATTTTGTAAGTGCTTATTACTAGCCATCATTACCTAAACTATAAATCATAAGAAAGGATGCAAAATAATAATAATAATATAATAATAATAATAAGACAAATAATACAAATATATAATACAATTATTAATAAATAAATACATGAAGAAACTCTGTTTCGCTCCAAACTGTAAACCTACTTTTGTCCACCTGTATATATTTGCTTATGTACAGTATATATATTTTGCATCACATAATACATACTGTATAATGTAGCAGAATGTGTGTACACTTCACATTAGACTCTAATTCTCCAATATTTCTTTACAAATATTTTTTCAGTACTTGAGACTCATTCCATGTAGTTTTTCTTCACTTCTTTCCACCTTTCAATTTTAACAGCTAAATCCAAGTTTGCTATAGTTTCATTATGGATCACTGTCATTTTTACAGTTTTATTTACTATTTTTAAATTTCCTCCATCCCTTCATGTGGAATGCCCAGATGTTCCCAAGACAGCTGAAAGATATAGTCGCTCCAGGGTGTTTTGGGTATTGTCCTTTGGTCTTATCCCAGTGGGCTGTACCCATTCTTTTTCCTATGGATGACATTAAAAGGTCTTCCTAACTGCATATTCAAACCATCTCAGCTAGCTGCTCTCAATGTTCTGAGGTCCTCCCTTTATTAGTGAGGTCCTCTTCCTGTCACAAAGAGTGAGCAAAGAAACCCTGCAATGAGACCTTGTTTGTTGGAGAGTGTGGTTATTCTGTACTTACAGAACAATCCCTCTTGTCTTCTTTTTAGATATGGGGACCACCACATTAGTATGAAGTCCCAAAGTACTATTACTGCTTTCTGATTGCCACTGAAAAAGCTTGTCAGTCAAAACCTTTCCACAATATCCAGTGTGTTCATTGATTTTTGCACCTATCTCATCCACCCTGTTGTCTTGACACTGCAGATATTTTGAATGACAACAATGACACTATCTTCATACAGTAGATAGATTCAAACTCCAACTAATACTTTTAGCCCTCCCACTACGTTTAGGGATTCCTCAAAGCAATCCATCCGCTTCTGCATAATATTCCCAGCACTGTTCAATGTTTCACTATTCTTTCTGAGAACAGCTCGGTGACTGACATGGCCCAGATGAGCTCATCCTAAAGAGCATTGTGGAGCATACATGTGGGCTCCAGATTCAATGGCAGTTGCATGAAAGTCAAAAGTGGGAGCAACACAGGCATATTAGACATTCATAAACTGTTGTATGACTATTTAACATTTCTTTGTAGTTACTGATGCAGGTACAGCATTATAACAAAAATGAAATGGATGCCATAGGACAGTTTGTTTTCACCTGTGCTTTAAATTTGCTTTTCTATTATAGAAACACAAGAGAACTGATGCTCATCCTGGAAGTAATACAGACAAGGCCAGAAATGACCATGGATTGAATGACTGGAACAGAGGACACAAACACACACCACCCACATAAGGTAATACTGCACCAGTTTAATTCAATATAACTTACCTGTCTTTTGGATATGGAAGGAAATGAGTCCCCTGATGAAAACCACCGAGGACATGGGCAGAATGCCCACACTGCACACATACTGTGCAATGACTTTACTAAGAAATGAACACAAGTCTCCGACGTTATGAGATAGAGGCACTAAGCACTGAGAAACTTTTACATTTTTCCAGAAGCTGCTTGATGATGGATATTCTGGTATAGTGCCTTTAAAACAAATACAATACAAAATTTAAATCCTGTAAATAATGTGGACTACATTAAGAAGAGCATTAGTGTGCTGAAATGAGCCATGCATAGCACTGTCTCCTCAACCACAGTTGGGTCCTGTCTCATACCCAGTGTCTCTAGGATAGACACTGGCCCTATAATGCTAAATGGAATGGACAGATTGGACAATGGACAGATGGTTGAGAAATTGATCGTGATAACCATCAATGGGCTAGATGCTGAAGGAAATACCTACCAGAAATGACAACCGTTTCTTGATTTTTTTAATTGATGAAGTTGCTTTTGGCGAGTGGCTAGTTGCATTCATGTTGTTGCAACAACTTTGGGTGTCTCCCTTCTGCGCCATGACAAGTGGACCTGATGTTGGCATCTGTTTATTGTGAAGGCTATCAGATTATCCCCAATGACAATGTGTTAGTTCCTGTAAAAGTCAGTCTGGAAAAAAAAAATATTACATTGGTCCTGTGGTTCTATGAGATGGAAAAGAGGAATTGTACTTTCTGTTTTCACCAATCCTCAAGTATCATAAGGCTTTGTTTTGACCTTGAACTGCTTTGTTTCAATTGCTATTATTAGTTATATTTATGTACGAAAAGCAGTTCAGTGTTGCCCTTCAGCAACACCTTCTATCTGAGTGAAGAAATACATGTAATATGCATATACAACAGTTCAGACAAAATGAAGCAAATTATGCATGTTGATAATCATAAATGTGTAAAGGAGATACCCAAATTTGACAAGTCAGCTCTTACAAAATTACTTGGGTCACTATCATCAGTGCACTTTTGAGTTTTATAATTTGGAAACTATATCTCATGATTTATGCTTGCATTCTTACAAATTAATAGGCTATATTTTTATTTATAAATTAAGTACTGTGTATTTCTTTTTACCAATTGCTAGAAAACAATTATTATTTTGTCAGTCATGCTTTTTCTAATACAGACTCACTCCAGATCAAAGCAGTATCCAGAACAATGCAGAAACCATCCCTGAGTACACCCACTTGGTTGGATATGACAGCAAGTATTTCACTGTTCACTATGCAGGTACTACAAGTACATACAGTACTCCATTTTATTCCTTCCTACAGAGAAAATTTAAAGTCGTCAGCTAAGGTGACGCAGAATGTCATTATGATGCGAGAGGGAGCCATGCAAAATGAATATAACCACAAAGAGAATGTGCAGACTCTATCCAGACACTGCTCAGGCTGAAAGTCGAACCTAGAGCACTGGAAATGGGGGGGTAGAGTATTAATCTTTTAATAATTAAATAATAATAAATTAATAATAATTTAGCCTGCCAATAGGAATTCGCCAGGCTAATACAGTAGAGCACTTTAAAACACTGCTGAAAACACATTACTTTAACACGGCCTTTTCATAACTTCACTTTAACTTAATCCTGAAACTCTGTATGTTCAATTCATCATAATAACTATTCATGGTGGCTCTAAAATCCGTACTGACCCCTACTCTCTCTTCTGTTTCTTTTTCTGGTTTCTTCGTGGTGGCGGCCTGTGCCACCACCACCTACACAAAGTATCATAATGCTCCAACATTGATGGACTAAAAGCCAGAAGTCACGGAGAACCCTAAATCCAAAGAGGACTGTTTCATTTATGTTAGGTAGAATGCCCAGAGGGGACTGGGCGGTCTCATGGTCTGGAATCCCCACAGATTTTATTTTTTTCTCCAGCCGTCTGGAGTTTTTTTTTTTTTTTTCTGTCCACCCTGGCCATCGGACCTTACTCTTATTCTATGTTAATTAATGTTGACTTATTTTATTTTCTTACTGTGTCTTTTATTCTTCTATTCTTTATTATGTAAAGCACTTTGAGCTACATTTTTTGTATGAAAATGTGCTATATAAATAAATGTTGTTGTTGTTGTAATTAGTGTGTTGCCATTTCACCAAAAAACACACATAAGAATATACCTAGGTTGGCTGATTTTAACAAGCAGTTAAAAAATATAAATTTGTAAAGATGGAGAAACAAATTACTTTTTTAATGCATCATGCTTTTGGATCACGTATAACTGTCATTTTATTTATTTAATCCATTCATTTATCTACACATTACATTCAATTACAAAAATGTGTATAAAGTTCACTATATCTAAAAATGTGTTTAATGTAATACTGTATTCCTGTATTTTGGAGTCAGGAAGAACTTCTTTGTTTAACTTCTAATTCTAAAAGGTTATACATGATTATACAGTTCCTAACCACCAGGTGGCAATCTCTTCCAGTATATGAAGAGAGTTAATCCAAGACTACATTATTTCTTATTTAGGCTTTTCAAACATATCTTGTTTTGGTCAAGATTTTTAGTGACACTATATTTCTAAATTATTGCACATTATCTAAATTGGTGGATCATGAATAAATAACTTTTGTAAATAGACTTGCAAAGTAAACACTGAGAAAATATACCTGCAAATGTGACTCCTGCAGCTGCAGATGATGCTTTATGGTGGCTGACTTTGTTCCCAGTGTTTTCTGGATCAGCTATGGCACAACAGGACTTTGAATTAAGCAGTGTTGAGAATGTATGCTTGTACATATACACAAATGAACTGGCTCTGATTTGCTGATAGCCGGGATGACACCTTAGAGGGGAATGGTGATTATAGTTAGATTCCATATACTGTATGAATTTGGGAATTTGAATGCATTTCAGTTATACATTTTGAGGTGCCTCTTTAAATGTTAAGTGCATATGTCTGCTTTGGGGGAGTTAGGGATTGATAACAACTTGTGTTCAAAAAAGGATTAAGGACATATTGACATCCTAGGAAACTAGACACAAAAAGGTATTAATGTTATTTGTAAAATATAAAACTATTATTTGAGCATTTTTAAGTGTGGGCAAAACTCACACAAAAAATAAATAGGCAAAGTTTCACAAGTCACTATGGATCCAGACAGGAGTGTGCTTTTAAAATTAACCTCAAGGGTAACAGCTAACACTAGTTTATGACTGGCCCTGGAATGATGGAGGAAATTACTAAACCCAAGCACTACTGCATATGTATACAGCAGTCGCTTTGTTTAACATTTATCCAGAACCTTTAGCTCCTGTGAACTCGATTTTCAACAAACAAATTTAATTTGGCCTAGCTGCCCCCATGTAGGCCAATTACAAATTAGCCTTCCCCAAAGTGCAGTAGGTTAATACAGAGAGAGATGCAACCTTAAGTAGAACTTCTGGCTTCACTCAAGTTACTCTTTTCATTCTGATGAGTGCATTATTTCCAAAAACTGAAAACATATCTTCCAGATGCCTTGGCTCTTTCTCTGTGTGACTTTACAGGATGTGTATTTGTTTATCAGTTGTATATTTTCAGACAGTTTTTCTACTGTTCTGTCAGACAACACTCCTTAGAAAAGGAGCATCTTAAAAGTACCATGTTATGCATGCAATGATGTCTGTTCAAAAACTCACCTTAGGTTTCACAAAAGTACAGCCCTGATCTGAAGCACCCTGCAGATGTCAGAAAGAGTATGTATTGCTAGGGTAAACAAAGGCAGAGCTTATAGTGAACTGAATAATAACAGTTTATAGACCTCTTTTCATTACTGCTCTGCTTGATTATATGGTAAGTTTAGCTGGGTGTACTCTGTACACATATGAATATTAACATTACTACTGCTACTGTTAATACTACTACTACCTGATTAAGAGAATGGTTTTTAAATAAGGAGAGAAGCACCACATTTGAATTACGTTCCACATAACTATTATTGAAGCAATCACAGTGAAGGAACCGAGTAACCTAAAACTCTCTTGGACAAGATTTAACAGACATGTCAGTAGCAACTGTGGCAGAGTCAATACTTTGTTAAACAACTAGATGAATGCATAATTTAAAGATTATTAAAACCCAAGTACTGTGCAAGCAATGACTTCCTGATGGCAACAGGCCAATCTGACTGCAATCTGGAAAACTGCTTAGGAAATCATTGATTGATCTGAATGGGATTGCTTGAAGATGAGCAGTACCACTTTTTTATCCACCCTATAAATGTATCACATAAAACTAGTTACAACACAAGACGTTCTGCATCATGCATTACAGTGGACTTCTAGAAAAGCCAGCCTACTTCATATTTAGGTATCTGGATGCTCTGTTGTTGCATAAAGAATATGAGATAAGTATGCAATTTAGAGTGTTTGTGTTTCTGCTAAAATAACCAGCTCTGTGAACCAAATAAAAGGAAAAACACTGGAAAACAAAAAATTCACAAACATGTAAATCTGCATAGAATCGGAAACAAGAAAATGTTACAGGCTGCACCAACTCAGAAATACATTTTGACTTAAGGCAAGGTGTTATTATTACACTGGATTTAGGAATACTGCACTCTGATGTTATTGATGTTATTCTTGTATAAGTACCTTTAAAACAACAGGTTTTGCATTTTGGGCCATCATCTCTTTGAAGAAAAGCATTTGAACTATATCCAGATTTATTGCATGTTTATTTAAAGGCCTCTCCAAATGCTTTTTAGCTAGATACATGTTTAAGATATCAATATGATAACAATCAAATAGCAGGTAAAAAAGTGTAACTGTTAAATAAAAGTAAAAAAAAAAAATAAGTACCCTGTATGTGAGGATTTTCTTTGCTATAACACTACAGAAATCTGACTTGCTTACTGTTAATGTTGTTTATAAAATGAAAGTAAATGTATATTGAGAAGGCACAACATCTCACTGCCTCAAAGCTCCAGTATTGTTTTCAAATCTCAGGCAAGACATAACCACTGGCAAGTTTAAATGTTCTCCCTATGTCTAGTGGGTTTTACACATCTCATTATCACTTTTAGGTCTGTAACTGTGTCATACATTCTGTTATGGATACAGAGAACAAGTTAAGTAAGAATTTGGAGTTTAATCTGCACTAAGTGTAGACTTATAATCTTTTGAAGAACATATAGCCATTCAGTTACTGTAAAATAATTTCATACCAAACTGTATGGAAAAGAATTAATTCAAAGCTTTATCAAAATTTATGTGAATAGATTCAAGACTTAGTAAACACATGGCTTTTAATATTACAATGCAGTCATTGTAGATGAATTTTGCATTCGTTGTTTGCTTTTGATATACCACATATTATCTGTGTTATAACTCATTTGGAATGGGATTCATAAAATTATTGTTAATGTTTGTGATGTGCCATTTGTTGGAATAGCCAATGCAATGAATTTTATTATTAAAATGTCTGTGATATGCCATCTTTTGGAAAGATGACGGAAACATAGTAACCAGATAGACTCACAGACATGTATCCTTTTATTAAAGTGGGTTAAAGAAAACAGGTGACAAAAACAAACAACCGTATGGGCTCCAAAGACTAAATACATTGCTCTGTAAATTATTTGAAACACAAGGAATATAAACATGCATGGGTGTATTACATGTCTTTTATATTTGAATTTGTAAAATATATGCATATTCTATTGAGAGCAGTACAATTTAAAATTCAATCATTGCATATTTGTGAGAATTATTGACTGCCAATTTATAATTGTTGCATGCTCAATGGATTTGCCCACCAATCAAAGTAAATTTTTGATACTTCAACAGATTCCTTGAGAAACACCTAAAAAAAGATAATTATTGTCTAGTTATCTGCTTCATGCTTGACAGCTGAATGTGGTCAATGTCAAATTTATTTTGTTGTCTTAAGCACACTGGGTATTTTCGTGGAAAAATCTCGTCTGTGTTATTATCTGAAACAACACACAAGACTAAAACCATTGAACATTTAAAAAAAAACTTGGGCTTTTTCAGAGCTACATCTTAGTTCTGTTCCTAGCATACTATACATGCATTTCCTCAGAGGCCATCTGACCTTATCATTGGACATACCTTTAGAGACTTAAAGAAAAAAAATAATAAACTCAGCAAAAAAAGAAACGTCCTCTGACTTTCAACTGTTTTTACTTTCAGCAAACTTAATATGTAAATATTTGTATGAACACTAAAAGAGTCAACACCATAAGACATAAACTAAAAATGTTTCACAATGTGTCCCTGAATGAAGGGAGGCTCAAAATCAAAAGTACCAGTCAGTATCTGGTGTGGCCACCAGCTGCTTGAAGTACTGCAGTGCATCTCCTCCTCATGGACTGGACCAGATTTGTCAGTTGTTGCTGTGAGATGTTACCCCACTCTTCCACCAAGGCACCTGCAAGTTCCTGGACATTTCTGGGGGGAATGGCCCTAGCCCTCACCCTGCGATCCAACAGGTCCCAGACGTGCTCAATGGGATTGAGATCCGGGCTCTTTGCTGGCCATGGCAGAACACTGACATTGCTTTCATGCAGAAACTCAAGCACAGAACGAGCAGTATGGCTGGTGGTATTGTCCTGCTGGAGGATCATGTCCGGATGAGCATGCATAAAGGGTACCACATGAGGGAGGAGGATGTCTTCCCTGTACCGCAAGGCATTGAGATTGCCTGCAATGACAACAAGCTCAGTCCGATGGTGATGTGATATACCGCCCCAGACCATGACGGACCCCCCACCTCCAAATCGATCCCGCTCCAGGGTACAGGCCTCGGTGTAACGCTCATACCTTCGACGATAAACACGAATCTGTCCATCACCCCTGGTGAGACAAAACTGTGACCCATCAGTGAAGAGCACTTTTTGCCATTCCTGTCTGATTCAGCGAAGGTGGGTTTGTGCCCATAGGCGGCGTTGTTGCTGGTGATGTCTGGTAAGGACCTGCCTTACAACAGGCCTACAAGACCTCAGTCCAGCCTCTCTCAGCCTATTGCGGACAGTCTGAGTACTGATGGAGGGATTGTGTGTTCCTGGTGTGACTCGGGCAGTTGTTGTGGCCATCCTGTACCTGTCACGCAGGTGTGATATTTGGATGTACCGATCCTGTGCAGGTGTTGTTACACGTGGTCTTCCACTGCGAGGATGATCAGCTGTCCTTCCTGTCTCCCTGTAGCGCTGTCTTAGGCGTCTCACAGTGCGGACATGGCAATTTATTGCCCAAGCCACATCAGCAGTCCTCATGCCTCCCTGCAGCATGCCTAATGCACGTTCACGCAGATGAGCAGGGACCCTGGGCATCTTTCTTTGGGTGTTTTTCACAGTCGGTAGACAAGTCTCTTTAGTGTCCTGCGTTTTAGAACTGTGACCTTAAATGCCTACTTTCTGTAAGCTGTTAAGGTCTTAACGACCATTCCACAGGTGCATGTTAATTAATTGATTATGGTTAATTGAACATGCATGGAAAACATTGTTTAAACCCTTTACAATGAAGATCTGTAAAGTTATTTGGATTTTTAAAACATTATTGTTGAAATACACAGTCCTGAAAAAGGAACGTTTCTTTTTTTGCTGAGTTTACTTAACGGCTCTACTTTTTTAAATTTATATATATATATATATATATATATATATACAAATAAAATATATATTGAGTATATATATTTAGATATCGATATATATATATATGTCTGTACAATTTACTTTTATGTTTTTTATTCCCTATTATCTAACTTTTTTTTTCATCAACCTCACTTATTATCAGCTATTACTTAGCATGTGTTTAAGCAGCTAAAAACTCGCACTTTCACGACAACACACAAACGACACAATGGAAAAACAAAAATTTCCGCAAAAGCAGTTGGAATATTTGGGGTCAGTCACAGTGTGCTATCAACTTGGGATTATCGCGTGCTGATTTGGGGATTCATTTATAAAACTTTCCGTGGATTTGAACGTATATGCACACACCCAAAAAAGAGGTTACAAGCTACCATTAGAGGTAGGTGTCCTACTAGTAGTTTGTGACCGATTGAACAATCACGTTACGTACAAGATCTGTTACGGATAATATTTAATCTCTGACAGATCAGTATCTTTTTACATGTTCACTGTTGTCCAGCATTTCCAAAACATTGAGCATTTCGGGGAATGTGCGAGACGACCTCTGCCTGAACGCCACCTTCTGACAGATCCTACCGAGATAGGACAACCCGTGAGCGGTATCCTAAATCCCTCGTGAAATTACGAGTAATTTCCTACATTCCGAAAAACGGATAAAATGTTACTTCTACTCCTAAGAGCAGGGTCAAATGTCCGTCACTGAGATTTTTGAGCCTATTAGAATCGTCTTCCTACTGTCAGACCGCTTGATCGAAGCAGGAATCGATCTTGCTCCACTGTTCACTAAGACAGCACTTTAACCTGTTGATCATCTCCGATCAGTACCGTTTAACCGGCTTCTTGTGCGGTGTTACCTCAAGTACACAGCAACTGGCCCACGGTGTCAGCTAATAACACTACGCATCCCACAATGCATGTCAGCAACGGAAAGACGTTAGTTCCAGACAACCCTTCTGCCCAATAACATTATTTCATACTCCAGCTTAAATCGTTTCCTTTTCCTCTGAACCAATTGAATATGTTTTTACTTCTTTAACCCCGAACGATTTTGTGCCACCGGCCAGTATAAACCAAATCTATTGGCTAAACTGACGCGTGGGGCCGGCTGAGCTGCGAGGAGATGACGTCTCAGTAAGAAGAGAGGGAGGGGGGGAATCCGTATGGCAGGCAGCGGCGTAGCAGTAGCAAGTCCGCAGAGTGTGTTTGTTTGGTTTTAAAAGGTTAACTTAGTGAAACAAAAGAAATAACTTAGCTGAAACTTCAACAACAACTTTTACATTTCATATACTCCACTTTTTATGCTTTTAATCAAAGGAAGGGATTCCTGTCCCTGTTGCGAGCTTTTGTTTATATTGCGCGAGGGATCCGCGGGACTGGGAGGCCCCTGTCGGGCGCGAGTCGGTAGAAGCGGACGCCGCGGAGTGTGACTGAGGTAAGTGTCCGGGCTGTAGGGGCAAGAGCAATTCTTGTTAGTCTCCGGCAGGGTTGTGAAGTTTTAATGGTTATGTAATTTTCTTCTAGAAAAAAAAAAATAGCCAAGTGAATTAAGGTTGGTCCGATTCTCCACTGCATTTGGTGGGTCGAAGGAAATAACGGTGGAGAAAAAGAGAGAGGGAAGCTTCTGACAGGCCAGAGAAGTGAAACCAATCGGCTGTGTGCGTGAGCTGATGTGCGTTCAGTTTGTTTAATTCGTTATTTTGAATTTGGAACGTAGTTTATAATCGTTATTGTAAATAAAGTTTAACGGAAGTAAAACCTTCCGAAAATTTACAGTGAAAGTATTTTGTAAAAGTTGACTGTACTTGAAACGTTCTCAGAGGTTCCATCTCAATAGGCCTCATTATAAACGACAACAATTTGGATGAGCTTCCTGAGTTAACGCTCTTAATGAAATGAAAAAAATTTAGAACCATTTTGGCATATAATTTAAATTATTGTTGCGCTATCCATTAATTAACCTTGGAATGAGTAGTTCCCTCCCCACGAGAGGGTCGTGAGGCATCGCCACTAAATGTCAGTAGGCTAACACAGCACCTCCGAAACCCCCGATATGAATAGCTTGTGCTTACTTCGAATGACGCATTCATTGGTGGCCTGAAGTGGACATTATTACATCGAATATAGTACATTCCATTACGTGTTTTTGTTGTTGTGTAGATTATCTTGATGCGTTTGGTGTGCATCCATTTGCATTTACGTAGCTACCTGTGCAATCAGAGCCGTGATATTTGTAGTTTTAGTTGCTTTAAATTCTGGATGTTCTTGTTGTTTACTAGAAATAAACCATCGCTGCTTATAAGTAGGCTTAATAAACGTGGACGTGGTTCCCGACATGAAAAGTATTTTACTGTCTTTATAGTAAGAATCAGCAGGGTTTTTTAAACTGGAAAATAACTTGCATGAAGCATATTTTGGTCATTCTATTGACTATTTTAAGTTATTGGGTGCTATACACCCATTTTCTTAATTGGTATTTTATTTCGGTCAAACGTCAGAAGAATGCGAATATTTGTAGGCCACATGCATTTGGGTTTTGTAGCCTACATGTTTTGATTAACTGACTTATATAAATGTATTGAGGTAAAACTGTGTTTTACCGTGTGTGGTATAAATGGAAGTATTCTGCATTACCATGTTCTCAAAACAGTGCTGCTATCTTATGATTCAGTTTTTTTTTCCAGTTCAAAAAATCGAATAGCGTAAAGTAATTTTTTGCGAAATGTCTTGAGATTTTCAGTACGTGTTAAATTTCACGCAAACCGTTTTGAACCTTAGTTATTTGTAGGAAAAGTGTTTATTTAATTGGGCGATTAAACTTCACTCAGTTGTTGCCATACTTGTATTGCTGCTTTAGAGCGGCTGATGTGAGTTTTGATGTTACTGTATTGCAGAATTAAACGCATCACCTTTTTGTTAAAATATATGTAGCTTGTCGAAACCAGTGACATTGTTTACATCCGCCTAGGATTCTAGCTTTATTTTTTTTATCATATCTTTCGCCTGCTTCTTGTTAAGGGTGTTTGGTAAGGATTACTGGTTAATTGTTAGTTTTGCAGTCTGCTTAACCAGATCACATTTTACATTAAATTTAAAAGGTAATGCACAGAATACAGTTAATTTCTGAATATGGCTGTGCAGATGCTTGCAGTGTTGTAGGTGAGCATTATTTTGAAACACTTGGTTTGGTAGATGTCCTAGTATTTTATCAGTTCCTTATTGTGTTGAAATGTGGTCAATTTGTGAATCTGAACTTTGGGATTTGTACTTTGCTCGGTTTTAGGAGTCAGTAACTGTATAAAAAAAAAAAAAAAAAAATTTAAAATGTGTAGAAAGTGTTAACCATTTTTGACTGAAAAAGAATCAATCACGTTTATTATGGTAGATTTGTGCAGCAAATTCAGCAGCTTGAAATATCCAGAAGATGACAGAATCCACCTGCAGGTAATCTGCAAAAACTAAGGGCTTTTTGGAGGTAACTTGGACTAGGTTAAAAATAAACTTTTGCTGAAGTTAGAATGATTACAGTACAAGGATGAATGAATTACTCTCCACTGTTTAGTGCATTACACAGGTTTCCCTAGAAAAAACCCATTCAAGACGTTGTTAATTTTTTTTCCAACAATTTTAAACTCTTTCTGGTTGTTTATTTTTGAGTCATATATTATAAATCATTCAGAGGCAAGATCAAAAATGTCAGTTAAACAATATGTAAATTAAGAAGTAACAGAGTGAGCAAGTAGAAATTGTTATATTCATAAGAATCATGGATAAACCTCAATCAAAGATAATGGTCAGTTAAAAGTGTGCATAAGAAACAAACTACAAAGTCCAATGTATACTATTTCATTTATGAAACATAGTGTCTTAACTTGGGCCTAGATCATTGCCACCAGATATAACTTGCACATCCAGGCTTTTCGATTTAAGTCAAGTTTAACCTGCATTTTGCAATGTTAGAAACAGCCCTAAGTAAACCAACTATTGTGCTGTTAACCAAAATTGGTCAGAATTTGGATATTGTGCAGCCTAAAATTTTTCTTTAATTCGGTTTATCTTGGCACATTTGCAATCCCGAAATACAGCAGTGAGAAAACAATGTTTTTGTGTTAGTGTTATCCAGCATCAGAATCTAAAATAGTTAATGTTTAACATCTTATTTATCTTTAATCTCGTATCAGTTTTTCTCGTCTCTATGGTTAAAAATTGGATCCATGGCACTCTGCTCTGATCCCCAAAGGTCATGCAAAAAGACAATTTACTTGGGGGTTTAACAAAGTATATCAAATCAAAAATAGTATTTTTGGAGTTTTGGTCAAACTGGACCACTGCTTACTGAGTTAATGGTCATAAGTGGTTGTTACTGCTTAAGGGGCAAATGATTAATTCAGATTAAAAAATCTTTTTAACTTGATATTTTCTTAATTTAGTCAAAATATTGTGAATTCAGTACAAGTTAATTTTATTATCTTGGGAGCACTTTAATTTTCTTAAAGATTGGTTGGTTTTTATTTTTTTCTTTTATTTAGTGCGATATTGGAGCTGGGCAATAATATAATGCACTTTTTTATTTTGTAAGAGAAAAAGTACACTTAATTTTGAGTTGTATAGAATGGGGGAAGTCTTATGGAAATGGGATGTCTTCATTGGTATTGAGAGTGTCATTTACAGTAGTGGAGCACCAGTCAAAATTTTTTTATTGTTTATCTGTGATTTGTTTAAAAAATTGTTTATGTGAGTTTCTGATTTAGTTTGCCTTCTTGATGGCAGTAATTCAGAACTCTTCAAAAAGTTTTAAGCCTAGCTTATTTAGGAAGACATCTGTAAAAAGTTTTTTTCTGTTTTGATCCTGATCTTAACAGATTTGGATTTTTTTGTGCTAGTGACATGAATTTGTCCTGCTTGTATAACTTGCTATTGTTTCCATTTTCAGCATAACATGTTGCACTTAGACTTTTTTCACAGCTCTGGACAATAGGTTGGATATGTTATAACTAACCACAGTTTGTAGAGCAGACATTGCAGCCTGAGCAAAGTTAGTGAGACATTGTTGTCAAGTAGAAAGTAGTTGGTTGATAGTTTTATTGCTGATTATCCTTGATTAAAATCAATAAATGTCAAAGCAAATCAATGTGTTTTTGATCAGTTATATGGACATTTTAAAGTATGGAGTGTACTCTTAATATCTGAAAAAAATATGGTCTTTTAGACAATGGCTTGTACTTTGAACTTCTTTTGTTAGCATCACTTGGGCAACTGTATAGACCAGTCTCATGTAAGCATTTGATCCAAGGATTGCTCTGGCTGTAAAAGTGCCACCAGCGTTAGTGCTGAGCATTACTCGGGACATGATTTAAGTGTGTCTTGCGTAAGCAGCAGGCCTAAGTGTTATCCAGGTAATGGTGCAGACATGTCTTCTTCTAGCCCAGGGGTGCGGAAATCCAATGCCCGACTCGTCTGACACGGGTAAATTGACCGTTGGACAAGCGTGTTTTCTGGTTTCAGTTGTCCGCGGACAAGTGCGATTTTTCTGGAGAAAAAAGAATTATATGTGCAGTGCAGGGCTCATTTTTACCACTACTTTCAAATTTTTAAACATTTGGGTACGTACTTCGTGCGGAAACAGTCTACTTAGGCATGTTCTTCATGTCTCAAATTGGTATTCAATATTGTTTACAAAATGAGGGCTGATTTTTCAAAGGGGAAGCACTCTTGTGGTCTTACATGAGTATTTTACCCTACTATTTACATGCTTGGAGATGCGGTCATTTTTTTATCATGCCGACATTACGATGTAATTTGATGATTTTTCATTATAATCGATAACTTTTATATATTATTGCTAAAATTAATTTTTCTACATAAAAATGCGGTCATTTCACCTACAATGCAATTTTTTTCGCCAGATAAAGCTTGTTAGGCAGTTAATCTTTCCTGAAATTTGCGATTTCGCGTAGGTTGTGATATATTGAGGAGTTAAGAAATTTATTGCGTGACATCAATTTTGATGAGCTGTCTATAGATCGTTTTTGATTAGAGAATTTTTCATATAAATTAAGTTGGTTTCGCGCTGTCAGTTTATTAAAAATAAAGAAAACATTCTAACGGTTTCCAAATGTTATGAAATATCAATAAACGTCTTCACTTAGACGCGATTATTTTTTTCCCGACAACATCGGTAATATTCTTTGGAAATGTACCATCTTTTGAATACGTCATTAGGAATGACCTGCGTAACCCATAATGCACTGCGGTAAGCACGTTTTTCTCGCTATATGCGTGTTGCTGAAACTGAAACAAGTAGCATCACGGAAGAGAAATGGATAATTTCTTGATTAAAACTGGCACAACAGGCCCTGAAAAACCTAAGGAAGCGTAGTAAGGCCACTGTGAAAAAAAATATGAACACAGTGAAGACAAAAAAATGTAAATGTCGAGATTAAAGTCGACATGTTGACTTTATTCTCGACATTTCCACTTTATTCTCATAGTTTATTTTGTCAGTAGAATGTCACAAACTAAATTTCATCTTAAAATGAATGTTTCATTTACTAGATTTTCTCAAACCCCGTCATAAATTAATGTAGCACATTAAATGCTTTATATTAAGTGTTCCCTGACCCAGTTGTTAATCTCTGCGTGCTTCTTAAACTGACTTCCTCTTGCAGTGAGAGGCGCCGGCAGCAATCGCCGCACATTGACTTCATGATATTCCTGCTCAATGAACATTCAGAATACTAAGATAAATACTTTCTTTTTCACGATGAAATGTATTAAAGCATGTATTAGACATGGGTGGTGGGGGGCACGGTGGTATGACTGTAGTGCTGCTCCCTTGCATTAAAGGGTCCTCAGGTCTCCGTTCAGTGTAGAGAAGTTTATGGCAGGTATGACGAGGCTCCAAAAAACTGGATATTTGAATGGGTATCCTACAGGTTTAACTGAAATATTGTGTAAATGCTGGGTTCGTGATCTGGAGGTCGGAGACACGAACGCAGAATTCAATGGATGTTTTTCTGAGCGGGCTTTCTTTATTGCATGTTTGCTGTGTCTATCTTGCGTACTAAACCCCCAGTTCCTATCCTTTGTCTTTCTCCATATAACCAATCACCACACGATAAACGACTTTATGAAATTAAAACAAGTTATAAACCTAGACCTCAGTTTTCAGAACTTTAAAAAAATTCATTATGCATGTTTAATTATGCCATCCATTCGGAGGTCTAAGCTTATAACTAGTTTTAATTTCACAAATACTTTTTTGTGTGGTGATTGGTTATGTGCAGAAAATAAAGGATACGAACTAGGGGCTTAGTACGTCAGAGACATGAGTCTAAAAGTAAGAAAAAAGTTGGTTCAATTGAAAAAGCGTTTTCTAAAGCTGAACGCTTGGAGGTTGAGCGTGATGCTAGGCTGTTCACTACTGCTTCTTTAGAAGAGTTTGACCCACGACCAGCTGTGGATTTCTGGCTGTCACCTGGCAACAGGCACATCACTCATAAAAAACCTGAAAAGTCATCAGCATTCACTTCTGCAGGACCATCAGTCCAGGAACCATGCAGTTCAGCTCAAGCAGAAATGAACAGCATTCAGCCCATGCTGTCCGAGATGGTAAAGATTCTTGGGGGAGAAGATGTTGCAAGACAAAAGCTGATGAACATGGCAGAAAATGAATCAGGACAGTGTTCTATTATGTAACTGTAATATATGAAACCAAACTAGTGTAGCTATAATGAAGGCATTGTTTATTAGCTAGTTAAAATAAGGGAATCTTTTATATACTGTTCTAGAGCAAGGTGGCAAAATACTATTCCCTGAAAGAATTTTTTTCAGTTTTAAAATGGAAGGCAGTTTTGGTATCAATAAAAGAGATCAGAAAAAATAAACTATTTTTCACTTTTGTTATTTGTTTATGGGCAAGTGAATTCAACTGGCGGACAAGTAGATTTTCTAAGTTTACTTGTCAGTGGACAAGTAGAAACAAATTTGATTTCCACACCCCTGTAGCCTCATATTAGCATCTCATAAGAAATATTTTTCTGCAGCCCAGGTGTTGCATGCTCTTAACAGTGATATTACGAACTGAATCTTTATTCCGGCAGTAAAACTGAAACAGAGAGTGAAATTCAAAGTGATTGTGATGAATCCGAAAGTGATGTCATGTCATTCGCACACGTGTAGTGTGCTGTTCAAAAGCTGATCAGTCTGGAAAGAAAATCCACAAGGAACTATGCTACTATTGTCCCGACATTGATGTTGGGTTGTGTATTTCACCATGCTTCATGATACACTACATAAACGATAGAACTTTGATAGTATGTATGGTATTAGCATTATTTTTATTTTCATTATTATGCTTTCTGCACTTCTCACTTTGTACTTTTAGTGTTTTGCATTTTTTAGGTTACAAAGATAAGATTTAATACATAATTTTTCGAGCCAAAAAATGCAACACTTTTTACATGTTTTAAGAAGGTTAAAATTGTTGCTTCAACTGCAGTTCATAGGTGTATCCACCTTCCACTTCATGTTTTTAAACTCTTACATTTTTTCCCATTTTTTTTCCATCATCTCAAGATTTCCCTGGAATGTTGGATATGACAGTGTTTATTTCAGGGGTTATTGTTGTGTACCCTCAATTTAAACAGGCTTTGCTCCAATTTGTTCATGAAGAAAATGTTCAGCTGACTGATAACTCTATCTGCTTGTTACAGTCATTGTTTGGTTCTGCAGTTGCACGTTACTTCACAGTGACAACATTTTCAAGACTCCTCAGATCTTGGTAAATTTTGGGAGACATTCTCGCACAGAAATGTGCAGCCTGCCTCTAGACCAGTGTTTCCCAAACTTGGTCCTGGGGACCCACTGTGGCTGCAAGTTTTTGTTCCAACCAGATTCCTAATTAGCATAAAAACCTGATAACACTAATCTCATTTAATTAGCTGGTATTTTTTCCTTTTATTCGACATTAAGAATAGATAGATAGCAGATTGATTTTTACACTTATAAGACATTTAGAAATATTTTTTTTGCTGTAGCTTTAAATGCCCTTTTGTTGATTTCATTATATTTTGCCCTTTCTCTGTGCAGTTTTCCCACTTTGTTGTATCTTATTAAAGACAATTAAAAATGAGCAGAGCAGACACACAGGCAAACACTAAATAATCAAAGGCTGCAGCTACTTTAGTGTCAGACCCACTAATTAGTAAATAATGGATTAATTAAACAATTATAATACCTTGAAAATTAGAATGAAAATACTGTTAAAAAGAAAAAATACATTATTCCCATATAACTGCTTGTTACATTTTAATATATATATATTTTTTAACAAACTTA
Source organism: Polypterus senegalus (assembly GCF_016835505.1). Taxonomy (NCBI): domain Eukaryota; kingdom Metazoa; phylum Chordata; class Cladistia; order Polypteriformes; family Polypteridae; genus Polypterus; species Polypterus senegalus. The sequence goes on along the minus strand of NC_053154.1, from coordinate 221,954,318 downwards.
GTTTTCTAATTTCAGAATTTGGGTAACAGTTCACTTAATTATCCCAGGAGTCCAATTAAAAACAGAAGCTGGTTGGAACAAACACCTGCAGCCACAGGGGGTCCCCAGGACTGAGTTTGGGAAACACTGCTCTAGACTATGGCACTTGAAAGAGAATGTGGCCTGCTACTTGTTTACTTAAATGGGAAAGACAAGTACATCGTGTTTCCTAGTTTTAGAAAGTCAGTGGTGACACTGTTTCACTTTTGAGTTTTCAGTTAATCTCTTTTAACATGGTTCTAAAACAATCTATAAGCCACAAAGTGTAAATAATCATTCTCTGTTCATCCATTTTCCTTCCTACTTAGTCCATTGTGTGGTCATCATACACCAGTACTGATGACAGCAGCAATAGGGTGCTACTAAGAAATATTTACTAACTCCTGTTTCAGATTGGTATTGATTTCATTGTTAAGTTTATCTTGGTTCACACATTCAATCATTCGATATATTTAACCCTTACAATGTCTTCAAATGCTTACTCAGTGCTGTGCCTTATGGGTTGTCTGTTGACCCGATTCTATTTTTTTCTTCAAAATTTAAAAATTCCTTGAATAGCCATACCTCAAAGAAACATCTCAAATAATGATTTTATTCCAATCATTTTTGTTTTACTTTTTCTCTAATTTTTAAATTCATCACCTTGCCCATGTTGCTACAACAACAACATTTATTTATATAGCACATTTTCATACAAACAGTAGCTCAAAGTGCTTTACATACTAAAGAATAGAAAAATAAAAGACACAATAAGAAAATAAAATAAATCAACATTAATTAACATAGAATAAAAGTAAGGTCCACAAAAAAAAAAACCTAAAATAAATGAAACAGTCCTCTTTGGATTTAGGGTTGTCCGGGAAGGACTTCATGATGATGGTCATGTAGACTTCTCCCTTTCCATCCATCATTGTTGGAGCATCATGATGCTTTGAGTAGGTGGAGGTGGTGCAGGCCGCCACCACAAAGAAACCGGAAAAAGAAACAGAAGAGAGAGTAGGGGTCAGTACAGATTTTAGAGCCACCATGAATAGTTATTATGAAAAATTGAACATACAGAGTATCAGGATTAAGTTAAATTAAAGTTATAAAAAGGCCATGTTAAAGTAGTATGTTTCAGTAGTTTTTTAAAGTGCTCTACTGTACTAGCCTGGTGAATTCCTATTGGCAGGCTATTCCAGATTTTAGGTGCATAGCAGCAGAAGGCCGCCTCACCACTTCTTTTAAGCTTTGTTCTTGGAATTCTAAGGAGACACTCATTTGAGGATCTAAGGTTACGATTTGGAATATAAGGTGTCAGGCATTCCGATATATAAGATGGGGCGAGATTAGTTAAGGCTTTATAAACCATAAGAATTTTAAAGTTAATCCTGAATGACACAGGTAACCAGTGTAGTGACATTAAAACTGGAGAAATGTGTTTGGATTTTCTTTTCCTAGTTAGGATTCTAGCAGCTGCATTCTGCACTAGTTGCAAACGATTTGTCTTTTTTGGGTAGTCCTGAGAGGAGTGCGTTACAGTAATCTTGTAGAGTTGCTAGCATCACTGTCTGCCAGTCAATCAGCAATATTCACTCGCTGTCTTCCTATTCCCATTTCCTTATTTTATATAAGGAAAGACAAAGCTCTTGATTCATTATCATATATGTAACTTGTATATTTTAAGATTTATATCATTTGTAATGATTCCAAATTATCTATTTGCATACACTTGCTTTTTCTTGTCTTAAGTGCCTATGGTGGATGAGGATATTTATTTTTGTAACAATTACCAGCATAGTAACTAATGTATTTCTATTTAGGGAATTCACATTTTACATTAAGGATTATATATGAGCTTCTTGGATCCTTTCTTTGTGGTTTAATCAGTTACTTTGTAAGGTGCTCAAAATTGCTAGTAGTTATTTTGGTGGATATGGATCAAATTGGTTTCAACTACCTGTAAATTTGCTTACACTTTCAATCCCAATAAACAGTGAAATAACATTTCACTATTAAAATTAGGAATTTTAAAAATTATAGATTTTTTTCATTAATTGATATTTTACCATCCTATTACTAATAACGTAATATGGTTGTACTTCTGACTTCCGCCAATAATTTTAAGAAATGTGCTATATATGCACTATCCATAAGGGTGCTTCATCTGCCCCATTTAAAAAATTGCAACATAAGCTGTTGTCCCCATGCTAATTTTGTTCTAGCAACGATACCAATGCAAGGTGCAGAATATGGTGAAAATATGGCCATGCCTATGTGGGCCTCCATATACATAAAGCTTAAATATCTAGAAAAATTAAAAATAACAGCAAATTACGCATATTTTTTTTGTTCTATGAACAATATAACTATATACGTTAAAACTTCTTACAAAATCAGTAATAGGTGTTCACTGGTATTAATTGGAGAATAAAGAGACAAAAACACTGCAACAGTGCAATAAATGTTTGTCATCATCAGTCAACAATCAACATGCTTGCGTTTTCTTAAGTTTGCTGTCTGATGATGATCATGTTCAGCAGTTTGCAGCATAGACATTGACTGTTTTGGTGTTTTATCAATAACATCCTTGTTGCAGCTCTCAGTAGGAAAGTCGGTGTCATAAGCAGTGTCAGATGATTCCTTCTTTTTATGTTTTCCAACAAAAGCTTATCGAGATTGTCGGGCCTGTTTGCGCTGGATTTTTTCGGCCAACAACACATCTCACACACACACACACACACACACACACCAAATGTTGCTGTGTGATCACTCTTCATGGACTGCAAAAAGTGCAAGTCGTCCAGATTTGTTATCTTCTGCAGTGGCAGGCCACAACTGCAAGGGTTTATCCAACTGAGAGTCCATTCCTTGTACTCTATTTGTGAAAGCTGACAACACGACAAGCTTTTGGTATTGCTCTTAGTTTGGCATTATGATCCAGAAGTTTTATAATTTTTTCACACGCTTTTTGTTGTGTTATCGGAATGCTTGCTTTTTCATGTAATATCTTAACCTGCGACACTAGCTTAGCTGTTACACATTTGGTGCGATTTTCATGGGTACCATCTTGAATATGAAATATCAGACATCGTAATACTTGATGGCATGTTGGAAGATGTGAACCAGTTATTTCTGAATCAGCCTGTGTAATTCCACCACCTAATCCATACAGTGCAGCATTCTGTCTAGTACTTTGGGGTGTGCCCACAGCTTCTTAGCAGTAATGAACCTTTGTCGCTTGATTCTGCCACGGAACTCATTTTGATCTATTAATTAAATACAATAAAAAATGGTTGTACTTCTGGTATCACAGGAAAATAGTAGTAACTGGTGAATGTTTATGAAATAAATGTATCGTGAAAAGTCCCAAAAATTATCTTGAAATATCTATAGGCAAATGAGGCAACTGCTACTAATAAGTATAATCTGTTTATCATAAAATGCAACCAATCATAACCAACTACCGATTATCATTCAATAAAACAAGAACTGACAAAACTTACCAAATTTAATAAAACGTACTACAAGAATGTCAACACTGACTGCAGCAAAGAATATTCATTTCTGTAAAAGAAACTTCACATAAATAAGTAAAGCTGCAGTAATTAGCACTCAAGTAATTAGCAAGTGCTATTGAAATATTCAGACTGAAGGAGGTCCCCCTAAATGAAGTAATAATTGAATATTTTGCACTTTTAACAGCAGTGTAACATACAACATTTTTAAAACCGGGGACAGGTCAAATTTCAAATGTTAGGGCAAATGGTGCACCCTACTATCCATTGCTGTTATTGTATAGAAGGTAAGACCTCTAGAATGTGGTTGTTTGTCCTCAGAAACCGTGACTCCAGTCTGAGTGGTGCATTATAGAGCACAGAGGGACATTATATCTAGTTCCTTTAAAGCATATTTTCTAAATACAAAGAAATCCAGTTCTGTCTGACTTTTTTGTATGTATGGTCAAATGATGAGTAAAAAACAGTATATTTGCCATGCTTTTAAAAGCTTAAATTCAAATTTTCTGAAAAAGTTGTCAACCAGTTGTTGGAACAAAATTAAAAAACTAATTTAACAATTAACAGCCTGTAATAAAATAATTTGTAATTTTCAAAGGCATGAGGCACTCCTGAAGCATTAGGGAGTATCACAATATCAGAATTTTTTAATTCAGCACCAATACAATAAAACATTGCAATAATAGATACCTTTTGATACCACTACAAAAAAAAATCCCATTCATTGGCTTTATAGTATAGTATCTGCACTATTAAAATTAACAGTATTGTGGCTTTCTCTTTAATACAATATAAAATATATGTAAATACTAATAACAGTTATTTTAAAATACTGATATATTGTTCAAGGATTTACCCAACTATTTGCCATTTAAAAAATATCAAAATATAGTGCAGGGCTTGAACTTTAATGTGTGGCAAATATGTGGATCCCCAGTGTAACAGCAAATAAGGAGTTTACAATCTAGAAGGAATTTAGTCATAATTGGCAAACATCATATATAGTGTTGAATTGGTGAATGCCCAAGATCATTCAGGATATTTTAATTGAAATCTTCTTAAAACTGTTTTAAAATCTTCTAAAAACATGCTTTTAAAATCTGATTTGTGAGAGAAAGACTGTTAGGTTTATAGTATTTGCTGTTTTAAGATTTACAGTTGTGCCCAGAAGTTTACATACCCTGGCAGAACTTGTAAAATGGGTACCATGCTTTAAAGAAAAGATGACTGATCAGACAAAACACATTTCATTTACTTTTAAATGAATCCTAATTAAAGTATAAGGCATCACAGAATAACACAACACAACATTATTTTTCTTATTACAATGTTTTGTAATGAGATGGCCCCTGCTCAAAAGTTAGTATACCATTAGTTCTTCATACTGTTTACTGCACTCTTAATCATCTATGATTGCATGCAGTTTTTGTGATAGCTGTGGATGAGCCCCTTGATTTTCTCGTGTGGTAGAGCTGTCCATTCTTCTTGGCAAAAAGCCTCCAGGTCCCATAAATTCTTGGGTTGACTTGCATGAACTGCACATTTGAGTTTGTCCCAAGTGACTCTATGAAATAGAGGTCAGGAGACTGTGTTTGCCACCCCAGCACCTTCACTTTTTTTCTACTCTAGCCACTGAAGGGTCATCTTGGCCTTGTTTTTTAGATCATTGTCATGTTGGAAGATCGGAGTGAATCTGATACACAGCTTCCAGACTGATGAATCCAAGTTGTCCTCCAATGTTTTCTGGTAACATGCTGCATTCATCTCATGAGCCTCATTGCTTCCTCTTTTAACATTGTGTTTATGATCGTGACCATAAAGTTCAATTTTGATCTCATCACTCCAAAGAACTTTGTTCCAATGGTTTTGAGGTTTGTCTAGATGTTGTTTGACATATTGTAAGCAGACTGTTTCGTGTTTTTGGCAAAGTAAAGGCTTTTTTCTTGCACATTGACCATGTAGCCCATTTTTGTTCAAGTACCTCTTTATTGTGCATTTTCAAACAGCAGTAGTATTTGTTTGCAGAGAAGCCTGTATGTTTGCATCATTAGCTGGTTAAAGAACTTAAGACTAATATTTAACCCAGCGGATACTCGTCCCTTGCCTTACTCAGGAGCCACACTGACAAAAAAATATTTTTGCAAGAGTGGCAGCTCACCCTGAAACCATTATGCATTTGAAAATAACAATTTTTTTTTTGGGATGAAAAGATGATGTAGTAAATAATTTACTACCACTGCAACCACAAATTTCAGCAGTACTCAGAATTTTAACCTTATCATTATTAAATGATTTTAGTGTTGACCACAAAGTCCAATACTGTAGCAGACAACACATTGCTGTTTTTCACAGCATATAATAGCGTAACAAATAGTATTGCTGGTCATCATAACTCATAGCAGTATAACAGACAGCATTGCTAATCATCACAGCCCTTTCACTAATATTATTGTGAAATATTTTTTTCTGATTAGTTTGCTTCTGTTTGAGTCTTGGCAGCTTTTTGGCCTGTAGCAGTCCACTTTTGGATAGTTGGTACTGAACTTTGGTTGTTTAGTTTCATGATGCCACTGCAAATTGGACCTTTTTAACTGCAAAATGACATTATCACAGTGCATTGGCAGATTATTTTCCCACACCACTTAACACAATGAAAAACTTGAGTTCCCAGTCCTCTTTAAATGCTGGGTATTCCTCTTCATACTTGCATCTCTTCGTTCTGTAAATGATCACTAAATCATTTTGTACGTAGGGAACTTAATGACGTGGGATGCAGGCAATTTGGAGGAACTGGTAGTAGACAGTTGTGAAAATCCTGTTTGTTTTTTTTTTTAAATTACATTTGCCCAAACTTTAATTTCTTATGTGAAATCAATTTTGTCAGCTTTACTTTAATGCATTGTTTCAAAACTCTTGTAAAAACTCGATTTCTAGAGAAAGATATCATGCCCTATTTTACTTTTAAGACTTTTTATTGCTTGGCTTGTGTACTAATCCAGTATTAGAATATTATCTGGGCGTTTCAAATATATATGTTTTTAGTTTTATACAAGTGACTAGCTATAAATACCCGCGCTTCGCAGTGGCAAAGTACTGCCTTAAATTTTTTATTAAATAAGAAAATTAAACCTTTTTAAACTGAGGGATAATATACCAATAATTATTTGTTAAGGATCTCTTTGTATACCACATTGTGAGTTCGGCCCTCTGGTTGTAATATGACCAAGCTGTGCGCTGAGCTTACTCTTGACCATGAGTTTCATGGTTTGTTTCAATTACGACAGTATTTGTAGGACTTGTGTTGAAGAGACATTCGGCATCTGTCAAGCGTTGTAAGTATACAACCAGTTTCATCGATAACTTCACATCCAGCTTTTGAGAGTTTAAACATTCATAAACATCAAAGTGTCCTACTGAAATGTCACCTGTTAATCTAAGATGTTTAAGAGGCATTAGCGGTTGTCGAAAGGTGTAAAATATTTGGCCATTTCGGTACACTTGAAAGCGACAACCGAACAATTCAGCGGCAGCCATCAACTCACATGCAGATGCATAGGTGAAGGGCTTAAGCATTTCATTCTTATAGTGCTCCTGTGTAGTACAGATACAGAAAGACTTTGTGTTAAGGTTTTCCAAAAAAAAGGGTTGGTTGTAAAATATGCAGTGCAGAATTAGAATGGCACAGTAATACTGTCATTCACGAGCACCTGAAGAGGAAACATGTGGGAACAAGTGAAGTTGTGCCTTCACGGTTAACTAACATCCCACTATTTATTAGGGTACGTTTACACTTCGTTTAATGGACTGGAATGCTCTCATGTCTGCCCTCTGCTCCACCTTGCTTTTAAACTATGTGATTCTGCTGTACTTGGGCGTGCACTCATCACATATAGTTATTATCAACAATAGAATTGGGGTAATGGATAATTTGGATTAGTTTGCTGGATTTTGTGTTATTTGCATTAACTTAGTTTTATTGTTTTATTGTTGTACACTGTGAGTGTGAAAGCGATCTTAAAGACAACTTTAAGACTACTGTTCAATTGGTAGTTCTGTTATAGATGCATTGTTTGAAATCAGTTAGTTTAGAATACAAGCAGTCCCTGGGGTACAAATGAGATCCATTTCTAAGTCTGTTAAAGTCAAATTTGTAGGTTAAGTCAGAACAAATACATAAGGTTTTTGTTTAGTGTCAGTTAGTCAAATGTTTATCACAGTATAGAAGATATACAGGATTTACCTTTCTACAGTTGTGCTTGAAAGTTTGTGAACCCTTTAGAATTTTCTATATTTCTGTAAAAATATGACCTAAAATAACATCAGATTTTTCACTCAAGTCCTAAAAGTAGATAAAGAGAAACCAGTTAAACAAATGAGACAAAAATATTATACTTGGGTCGTGTATTATGAAAAATGATCGAATATTACATATTTGTGAGTGGCAAAAGTATGTGAACCTTTGCTTTCAGTGTCTGGTCTGACCCCCTTTGCAGCAATAACTGCAACTAAACTTTTCCGGTAACTTTTGATCATTCCTGCACACCGGCCTGGAGGAATTTTAGCCCATTCCTCCGTATAGAACAGCTTCAACTCTGGGATGTTGGTGGGTTTCCTCACATTAACTGCTCGCTTCAGGTCCTTCCACAACATTTTGATTGGATTAAGGTCAGGACTTTGACTTGGCCATTCCAAAACATTAACTTTATTCTTCTTTAACCATTCTTTGGTAGAACGACTTGTGTGCTTAGGGTCGTTGTCTTGCAGCATGACCCACATGGACAGATGGCCTGACATTTTCTTTTAAAATTCTCTGATATAATTCAGAAGTCATTGTTCCATCAATGAAAGCAAGCTGTCCTGGCCCAGATGCAGCAAAACAGGCCCAAACCATGATATTACCACCACCATGTTTCACAGATGGGATAAGGTTCTTATGCTGGAATGCAGTTTTTTCCTTTCTCCAAACACTTTTCATTTAAACGAAAAAGTTCTATTTTGGTCTCATCCGTCCACAAAATATTCTTCCAATGGCCGCCTGGTTTGTCCACGTGATCTTTAGCAAACTGCAGACGAGCAGCAATGTTTTTTTTTGTTTTTTGGAGAGCAGTGGCTTTCTCCTTGCAACTCTGCCGTGCACACCATTGTTGTTCAGTGTTCTCCTGATGGTGGATTCATGAACATGAACATTAGCCAATGTGAGAGAGGCCTTCAGTTGCTTAGAAGTTACCCTGGGGTCCTTTGTGACCTCGCCGACTATTACACGCCTTGCTCTTGGATTGATCTTTGTTGGTCAACCACTCCTGGGGGGGCTAACAATGGTCTTAAATTTCCTCCATCTGTCTGACTGTAGATTGGTGGAGTCCAAACTCTTTAGAGATGGTTTTGTAACTTTTTCCAGCCTGATGAGCATCACAAACTCTTTTTCTGAGGCCCTCAGAAATCTCCTTTGTTCGTGCCATGAAACGCTTCCACAAACATGTGTTGTGAAGAGCAGACTTTGATAGATCCCTGTTCTTTAAATAACACAGGTTGCCCACTCACACCTGATTGTCATCCCATTAATTGAAAACACCTGACTCGAATTTCACCTTCAAACTAACTGCTAATCCTAGAGGCTCACATACTTGTGCCACTCACAAATATGTAATACTAGCAGAATACCCGCGCTTCGCAGCGGAGAAGTAGTGTGTTAAAGAAGGTGTTGTTCTCATATCTAAAAAGAAAAGGAAAAATTTGAAAACAACGTAACTTGATTGTTAATGTAATTGTTTTGTCATTGATATGAGTGTTCTCATATCTATCTATATATATATCTGTATATATCTATATATATATATATATATATATATATATATATATATATATATATATATATATATCTATCTATCTCTATATATATATATATATATATATATACAGTCATGTGAAAACATTAGGACACCCTTTGAAAACATGTGGTTTTCTGTAACATTTTTAATAAATGGTTATTTCATCTCCGTTTCAACAATACAGAGAGATTAAAGTAATCCAACTAAACAAAGAAAACTGAGGAAAAGTCTTTTCAAGATCTTCTGTAAATGTCATTCTACAAAAATGCCTATTCTAACTGAGGAAAAGATAGGACACCCTTGCCCCTAATAGCGAGTGTTACCTCCTTTGGCTGAAATAACTGCAGTGAGACGGTTCTTGTAGCCATCTACCAGTCTTCGATATCGGTCTGAGGAAATTTTACCCCACTCCTCAATGCAGAACTTTTTCAGCTGTGAGATGTTTGAGGGGTTTCTTGCACGTACAGCCCTTTTCAAGTCACCCCACAGCATCTCAATGGGATTCAAATCTGGACTTTGACTTGGCCATTCCAGGACTCTCCATTTCTTCTTTTTCAGCCAATCTTTGGTTGATTTACTAGTATGTTTTGGGTCATTGTCATGTTGCATGGTCCAGTTCCGCTTCAGCTTTAATTTTCTAACTGATGGTCTCACATGTTCTTCAAGCACCTTCTGATACACAGTAGAATTCATCGTGGATTCTATGATGGTGAGCTGACCAGGTCCTGCTGCAGCAAAGCAGCCCCAAACCATGACACTTCCACCTCCATGCTTCACAGTTGGTATGAGGTTCTTTTCTTGGAATGCTGTGTTTGGTTTACGCCAAACATGTCCTCTGCTGTTGTGTCCAAATAATTCAATTTTGGACTCATCTGTCCAAAGAACATTATTCCAGAAGTCCTGGTCTTTGTCAACTTTATCTCTGGCAAATGTCAGTCTGGCCTCGATGTTTCTCTTGGAAAGCAAAGGTTTCCTCCTTGCACACCTCCCATGCAAGTTAAACTTGTACAGTCTCTTTCTGATTGTAGAGGCATGTACTTCTACATCAACAGTAGCCAGAGCCTGCTGTAGTTCTCAAGATGACACTTTAGGGTTTTGGAGACCTCTTTTAGCATCTTGCGGTCTGCTCTTGGGGTGAACTTGCTGGGGCGACCAGTCCTGGGCATGTTGGCAGTTGTTTTGAAAGCCCTCCACTTGTAGACTATCTTCCGGACAGTGGAATGGCTGATTTCAAAATCTTTGAGATCTTTTAAATCCCTTCCCAGACTCATAGGCTGCTACAATCTTTTCTGAAGTCCTCTGACAGCTCTTTTGTTCTCACCATGGTGCTCACTCTCACTTCAACAGTCAGGAGCACACCAAACTAAATGTCTGAGGTTTAAATAGGGCAAGCCTCATTCAACATGCAGAGTAACGATCTACTAATTATGTGCACCTGGTGTGATATACCTGTGTGAGATCTGAGCCAATTTAAGAGGGAATACATGTGAGGGTGTCCTATCTTTTCCTCAGTTAGAATAGGCATTTTTGTAGAATGACATTTACAGAAGATCTTGAAAAGACTTTTCTTCAGTTTTCTTTGTTTAGTTGGATTACTTTAATCTCTCTGTATTGTTGAAACGGAGATGAAATAACCATTTATTAAAAATGTTACAAAACCACATGCTTTCAAAGGGTGTCCTAATGTTTTCACATGATGATATATATATATATATATATATATATATATATATATATATATATATATATATATATATATATATATATATACCCGCGCTTGGCAGCGGAGAAGTAGTGTGTTAAAGAAGGAAAGAGAAAGAAAAGGAAACATTTTGAAAATAACGTAACATGATTGTCAATGTAATTGTTTTGTCACTGTTATGAGTGTCGCTGTGATATATATATATATATAGCAAAATACCCGCGCCATGCGATGTCATGTGTTAAAGAAGTTATGAAAAGAAAAAGGAAACATTTTAAAAATAATGTAACATGATTGTCAAAGTAATTGTTTTGTGTATTTGGAGGCAGCGTCACAAAGTTTTTTTCGTCTAGCTGCATCAGAAAATGTACCACAACGTCTGACATGCCTCCTTTTTAGTGTTTATTCACAGCTTGGATTGTTGCTGTCATATATATATATATATATATATATATATATATATATATATATATATATATATATATATATATATATATATATATATATATATATATATATATATATATATATATATATATATATATATATATACATACATACCTATCTAGGTGTATAGCTTTGGTCACTGAGTGCAAGGGAAAAATAATAAAATATAGTCTATAAGTTATTAAACAGTAAAACATTAACGCTTTTAAGAAGTACAGGTACATTGAGCACTACTGGAGTGGTTTCAGGTAAACTACATTTTAAAGACTGTGTAACACAACAGGTAAGTAACTAACAGCAGCTAAAATGTATATGGATCATCTCTCGGTAGTTGATCCCTTTTGAAAGGCGCTACACGACGGCTGTGGTATAGAAATTACATTTTCTATGTGAACGTTCAAATTTGTGCCTGTGGTAATGTGCCTTACCGGCATTTAAAGAAAATTAGTTTTGTGTCCTCTGCAGTGTTAAGAGAGAAAGGCTTTGGTTTGGGATAAAAGGAAAAAGGTGTAAAGAAAGGAAAGTTGCCTTTTTCTTTTATATAGTATAGAGAGATGTGTTCGCTGACGTTATGATCGCCTTGTGTAGACTGGTGAGACGTCCCCGCCATTAATCGGCTGTGATGGCACTGTCAGTCCTCCACTCGTGTGCGTGTTTTCATAATCCGAGGTGAGGACCTCATAATCGTATACGTGCAAAAGAAAGTGTGAATCCTTAATATTATTTTGCCGTGGTGTAGAAAAGGGGTCCGTGTTTGCACTTGTCTGGGCTATAGCGCAGGGGAGGATGAAAAAATTAAAAGTGCTCACTTTGACTTAAAGCAGAAGCGCAGTCAGCGTCTCAAAGGCCGGCACAGCTATGCGCGCTGGCTGCTCGACTTTGCTGGGCAGGAGACCACAGTTTTGCAGACACGCTCATGATATCAAAAGTCTCAGCGCTCTTTGGAGGTCATTCATATATTATATATATAGCAAAATCCCGCGTCTCGCAGCGAGAAGTAGTGTGTTAAAGAAGTAATGAAAAGAAAAGGAAACATTTTAATAATAACGTAACATGATTGACATTGTCATGAGTGTTGCTGTCATATATATGCCTGCCTAAATAAGTCACCCTCGCTTTGCTCTTACTTTATTTACCGTTCATTTAATCATGGCTATTGGCGGAAAAATTATAAAATGGAAGGAGGATGGCTTTACCAAAACAATTATTGATGGCGAATCGATTATTCATAAAGCTTGAATTGGTGATGTTTTTCTGTGTTAACCTCATATTTTTTCAGACTTCTTCTCAAACTAAGGTGGTGCGAGGGTAAAATGAATCGGGATGCGCTGATCAATGTAATCGTGTACAGTACCAGGAAATCATGCATTGACAAAAGCTCCCTTTGCTTGTAATGCAAAGTGTGATTAAATGCATTATTTTTAACGCTTATGGAGCACATGCATCAAGCTTCTCAGCTGTGCTTGTGCTAAGAAAAGGAAAGATTTTAAAAATAACGTAACACGATTGTCAATGTGACCTTTTGTAAGTAGTGCCTGGAGGATTCAGTGTGGAGAAACTCTATAGAGACAGCGTGTGTATTAACTTGTGGATTTTTCTGTGAGTATTTGGTGGCAGTCTGACAAAGTTGCTTCGGAAGACGGCATTAGCCGCGGAGCTCAGCTCAGACCGAAATTAGATGAATGGGAGGGGAGATGATGACGTGACTCCCCCACCCGCCTTTAACTGTCAATCCCCCACAAACACAGTCTCGGAATTTGCATAAGCACACCCCTTCACCTACAATTTTAACTTAGTTATAAAGTGATCAAAACTCTTGCTTATATCCTGCGTCCTCTCATTAAACTTGTATCCCGCATTACCTGTGGGCATGTGAAACGCCAGCGGTAGCCTGTCTATGAACTTAGTTTAAAGTTTAGGTTTACACCTTGCTTTCTTTCCGAGGCAGCAACACTCATGAATATGGTAGTATATGTCACTCGCTCGCTTCTTATTGTTTTTCGCTGCCTCTCAATTATATAATGCATGTTTTCTTAAGCGCTTTTTGCAGGTCTTCCTGGTTTTCTACGCACTGCGTTGACAATCAGTTCACGTGATTACGTGGGAGGCGTGATGATGTCACACGAAACTCCGCCCTTCCAGCTCAACTCCATTACAGTTAATGGAGAAAAATACCTTCCAGTTATGACCATTAGGCGTAGAATTTCGAAATGAAACCTGCCCAACTTTTGTAAGTAAGCTGTAAGGAATGAGCCTGCCAAATTTCAGCCTTCTACCTACACGGGAAGTTGGAGAATTAGTGATGAGTGAGTGAGTGAGTGAGGGCTTTGCCTTTTATTAGTATAGATTAGATCATTTTCCTCAATAAATAACCCAAGTATAATATTTTTGTCTCTTTTTGTTTAACTGGGTTCTCTTTAGCTACTTTTAAAACTTGAGTGAAAATCTGATTTATGTCATATTTATGCAGAAATTAAGAAAATTTTAAAAGGTTCACAAACTTTCAAGCACAACTGTATGCATACACAGTCAACACAGTATTAAAGGCAATGTGATCTAACTTAATTGGCACTTTCCTCGATCCAATGAACTGCTGAAGCCGCGCAGTGTTTTCTTGCAAGGTTACATTAAAGTATACAGGTGTTGGTCATAAAATTAGAATATCATGACAAAGTTGATTTATTTCAGTACTTCCATTTAAAAAGTGTAACTTGTATATTCGATTCATTCATTACACACAGACTGATGTATTTCATATGTTTATTTCTTTTAATTTTGATGATTATAACTGACAACTAATGTAAGACCCAAATTCAGTATCCCAGAAAATTAGAATATCAATTAAGACCAATGCAAAAAAAGGATTTTTAGAAATGTTGGCCAACTGAAAGGTATGAACATGAAAAGTATGAGCATGTACAGCACTCAATATTTAGTTGGGGCTCCTTTGGCCTGGATTACTGCAGCAACGCGGCGTGGCATGGAGTCGATCAGTCTGTGGCACTGCTCAGGTGTTATGAGAGCCCATGTTGCTCTGATAGTGGCCTTCAGCTCTTCTGAATTATTGGGTCTGGCGTATTGCATCTTTCTCTTAACAATACCCCATAGATTTTCTATGGGGTTAAGGTCAGGCGAGTTTGCTGGCCAATCAAGAACATGGATACCATGGTCCTTAAACCAGGTACTGGTAGCTTTGGCACACTGTGCAGGTGCCAGGTCCTGTTGGAAAATGAACTCTACATCTCCACAAAGTTCATCAGCAGCAGGAAGCATGAAGTGCTCTAAAACTTCCTGGTAGATGGCTGTGTTGACCATGGACCAACACCAGCAGATGACATGGCATACCAAACAGTTACTGACTGTGGAAACTTTACACTGGCCCTCAAGCAACGTGGATTCTGTGCATCTCTTCTCTTCATCCAGACTCTGGGACCTTGATTTCCAAATGAAATGCAAAATTTACTTTCATCAGAGAACATAACTGTGGACCACTCGGCAACAGTCCAGTCCTTAGTCTTTAGCCCAGGCGAGACGCTTCTGGCGCTGTCTCTTGTTCAAGAGTGGCTTGACACAAGGAATGCGACAGCTGAAACCCATGTCTTGCATACGTCTGTGCGTGGTGGTTCTTGAAGCACTGACTCCAGCTGCAGTTCACTCTTTGTGAATCTCCCCCACAGTTTTGAATGGGTTTTGTTTCACAATCCTCTCCAGGGTGCGGTTATCCCTATTGCTTGTACACTTTTTTCTACCACATCTTGTCCTTCCCTTCGCTCTCTATTAATGTGCTTGAACACAGAGCTCTGTGAACAGCCAGCCTCTTTAGCAATGACCTTTTGTGTCTTGCCCTCCTTGTGCAAGGTGTCAATGGTCGTCTCTTGGACAACTGTCAAGTCAGCAGTCTTCCCTATGATTGTGTAGCCTACAGAACTAATGTAGACTGAGAGACCATTTAAAGGCTTTTGCAGGTGTTTTGAGTTAATTAGCTGATTAGATGTGGCACCAGGTGTCTTCAATATTGAACCTTTTCACAATATTCAAATTTTCTGAGATAATGAATTTGGGACTTTCATTAGTTGTTTATTTCTTTTATTTTTAATGATTATAACTATTTGAAATACGTCAGTCTGTGTGTAATGAATGAATCTAATATACAAGTTTCACTTTTTGAATGGAATTGCTGAAATAAATCAACTTTGTCATAATATTCTAATTTTATGACCAGCACCTGTATATGACGTAAATTTCATAATTGGTCCTTCCTTGCAGATCCTCATATCTGTGACCAACCTACCTCCAGAATTGTGCAATTGTGCTTCCCTGTATGCACCAACTGTGTATGCGCTAGACAAGTAGAAATCCACTTGTTGAAGGATTGTTTGTCTGAGGTGTGGTTTCATGCACCTTCACAATCTGACATTAAAAGCACATGATAGTCAAACGTGCACAGATTCACAGTGAAAAATTGAATCCTGGGCAAAGATGTAAGTTTATGCAGGCAGAAATGGAATATGGCTAACTGAGCAGGCTTCTGCTCCAATTTGCCTATTCTTAGTGCATTTGACTTATGCTGACTTTATTAAACCAGTGTTTCTCAGCATTTATGGTCCTGCGACCAAGTCAACAACAGGCTTACGTTACAATTATTAAAATAAAACAAAAATTACTACACTTATCAACTGCATAGCTATAGGTAAAAAAAAATCCATTTTGAAGACTTGTATTCTAATTTCAACAAAAAACATGTCAGATTAATTACTTAATTCATATTTAGGGTTAGGGTTATATTTCTGGTATTAGGAATGACTAGTTAGTACAGTGTAAAAATGTAAATTACTGTGACTAAGCTGCAGAAACACTAAAAACTGTTGCATAATGATATCAGTGTTACATGTATAGTTATGTTTTAAGCAGTTTTGTAATTGCCAATGTTTCATTGTTTCAGTGTGTATAAATATATTATGGACAATTGTTGTATTCCTATAGACTTACAATGAATTTGTATTAAACTGCTGTTATTTTTTTTAAATTGCCTTTAAGAGAACAATTTCATTAAGTCAAATTTTTAAATTCCTGAATTAAAAATAAACCACAAAAAGTTACCATTAGAGGACTCGACATAAGTTTTAAAAGTGGTTGTTAGCCTTTGTTGTCCAAACTGAAAATAAGGGGTGATATTTTTATCAGGCCATATTTGGGGTAATTAAGATGATGTACGATGAATTGTCACCTTGATGATAAATTGGAGCCATAAAAGAATATTTAAAACAATTATTACCCAAGCTATTTTTTTTAGCTTCTTTATTTTACCCAATTCAATCTGATGCATTGTCATGTCGTCAGAATTCTGGCTCTGTGCATTCCCACTCCTCCTGTCACTTGGTTTGTTTAAGAAGATATAATTCACATTATTGGTAGTGATTTTTCAAAAGACTTGAATTTGCTGCAGAATACATCCTTCATTTACTTAACCTGTGCTGAATTTGATTCCATAGTGCAATCAGTTTTACAATCTTGCTTTCCCGTAATACTGCTTTTGCAAGCCTCATTTACCAGAGTTAGTTTCAGTAAGACTGCAATCTTCACAACCTCAGCAAGTCCCTGGTGAAAAGCTGTATTCTGCTTCTGATCTTACTTTTGCTTCTGTATTTACATTTTTAACAGGTCTGCCATTTTTTGTGGTAATTGGAAGATGCAGGCTAAAATGGTATGATTATTCTTCCTAAATGTCACATTTTTTCCCTTGTCATACACGTGCACATGGGAATCAGCTGAAGGGCATAAACAGTAGTAATTCTATGCCAGGCCAGGGAGTGGTGGAGTGTACTGAATATCTCTCTCAGTCCCTTGCAGACCTTTTCTGGGAAATCCCGCCTGTTGCCGTCCCCAAGGATGATGTCACTTCTGGGCACAAGGACACCACTCCCAGTTCCGGCATAGATGATGTCATTTCCCTTCCAGCCCTTTAAAACTGCCATCTTGCCTCAGTACAGGCAGTTATGTTCTGGACTCTGAGCTAAGCACATCGTGTTATTTAAAACTACTTTTTGCAGCCAATTCAATTATACGGGTGGCTGCCCCAAATCTTTATGATGTCTCTGACTCTTTCTTATCACACCCTGTACATTCTGTATTAGTTTGTATAACCTACCAACCAAGACAACAGTGTAGTGAAAAGAGCAAATAAGAGTTTCATTGTATATTGTACAAATAACAATAAACCTTTAGTGATTTGATTACACTGTATTGTATTTTTAGTAAAAGCTTTACGTTTTTGAAAGAGCCAAGCCACCTGCATGTCACAGTTTCTGTGGGATGTTTAGTGCATGTATGATTAAAAAAAAAAAAAAGTGTGCAATGTTGTGGAGAAAAACTTGTTTTCACCTCAAAAAAAGACACTCAGTATTTGGAAGAACAATCAGAATAAGACTTTATTGCATAAAGCACAAAGCCATCTCAGTGCCTCCTTTATTGCAATCCTATCTGACTCCTACAACACAACTCCATCATCTTGTTAGTTTACTTTTTCCACCAATATTTCCTTATGCTTATTAGGCGTATTTACTTTCTGCCCATTTCTTGCTACTATTATCTTGACTTGAAGGCCACACTTGCCACCTGGCCCAGGGCGGAGCGGTGTCTCTGAGGCTAAGGATCTGTACTGGTATCCCAAATGTTGCCGGTTCGAATCCCTGTCACTGCCAAAAGAGATCCTACTCTGCTGGGCCCTTGAGTAAGGCCCTTAACCTGTAATTACTCCGGGGTGCTATACAATGGCTGACCCTGCACTCTGACCCCAAGAGGTATGAGAAAAATAACAAATTCCTAATACAAGAAATTGTATAAGGCAACATAAAGAACAAAAAAAAAAAAAAAAAAGTGACCATCACCAAAACACCTTACCATGTTTAATTTGTTTTCAAATTCCTATCCTTGGGCTGATTAAATATTGGTTTTCAAGTTATTTAGAAGAATAAAGTGCAGTCATGAGCCTTTCATAATTAATGCTTACATGACCTAGCGCTAGTACAATATGTTTTACTTTAATTTGATTGAGATTACATTGATACATAGGTTTAAAGTCTCTGTAGTGATAGAGTAGATTGAAATGCCACAAACCAACTATCAACTTCTTTAATGCGTGTGGAGTTGTTTTTTCCTGGGATTTAGTAAGTAAAACAAATTAGAATAACGTGTTTGCGTGAGTTAGCTTACTGATACTCAGAACACAGGGAGAATATGTAAAACTCGTGCAACCCTTCTGCTGTGTGAGTCCCTGAATCCTATGAAAAACTTGTAATCCTGGGTCACCTTAAATTTCTTGGCACCTTTCATCATCAGGTTCTTTTAGTTTATTTTTCTATTTGTTTTATCAGCAATCAAAGATTTGATGTTTTGTTACCACTGTCAGACTGGACAAAACTGTAACAGACAGCTTCTTCTCCTGCACCGCAACACAACTCTGCTTGGCACCATAAGTAAAATGGGATTTCCAACTAAAGATAGTCACTTTAGTATGCAAACAAGTCTCCACGCAAGTGTTTAGATCTGGCAGTACCTTACTGACGGTGTGCCTCATGGTCATGAGGACATTTGGACACCCGTTATTAAATCCGTAAGCGCAGGAGGCAGCATGGTACCTTGATCAGGTGGTGGTGGCGCAGATTACGACCATAGAAGAACTGGAAAAGATGGCATGAGTATTACAGACAAGTATGGAATTGCATAATCCAGAGGAAAAAATAATTTAGTGCTTGTACAGACTATTAGGGATACAACTAACATGTAGCTATGAAAAAGCCATTTTAAAATAATGGGTTTTTAGCAATTTTTTTAAATTTTTCTGCAGTTTTAGCCTGGCAAATTTGTTTAGTAAAAAATTTCAGATTTTAGGTGCATAACAGCAAAATGCTGACTCACCACTTCTTTTCAAGTTGGCTCTTGGAATTACAATCAGAATTTCATTTGACGATCTGAGGTTATGACTTGAAGTACAAGGAGACAGACATTTCAAGGTGTAGTAGATCTAAGGCTTTGTAAACCATTAGGAGAATTTTAAAGTCAATTCTATATGACACAGGTAGCCAATGTAACAACATTTAAACAGGTAAAAAGCGCTCAGATTTTCTTTTTCTAGTCAAGATTTTTGCTGCTGCATTCTGTACTAACTGTAATTGATGGATGTCTTAGTCCTGTAAGTAGTGCGTTAAAGTAATTTGATTGACTGAAAACAAAAGCGCAAAGTAGTGCTGGGCGGTATACCAGTTCATACCGAAAACCATTTTTTATTTTTATGGTATGGATTTTTCTTATACCGCAACACTGGTTTAAATTGCCTAGACGACATTCGGGAAAGTGGCGCAGCTGAAAACTGTTCAGGTGGGGAACTTTTTTCACTGCTACACCACTAAATAGGTAGTGGTAATGTAGGTATTGCGCAGTGAAAATGGACAGAGAACTTTCCAAAACTGAGGCTGTAGCTGACATTAAAGTTGAACTTGATGACACAGAAGAACTTTTGCTGGAAAAAAAAGGAGTCGAGTCCATTGCCTGGATATACTTTGGTTTTAAAAGGTCGGATGTGGACCATTATGTTCAAATGTGTAAATAATATTTCTATACTGCTGGAAAATACTGCAAGCCAAGTTGTACTTGTTTTATTTGTTTTCAATACAGTGTAATGTGCCTGGGTACTGTGTAATAGTGTAATGACATGTTGACTTTATTCTTGACATTTCTACTTTATTCTCGCCGTTTGTCAAGATTAAAGTTGACATGTTGACTTTATTCTCAAAATTTGTCATTAAAGTAAAAAAATAGTAAACTAAAAATGCTTTGTGTTAAGTGTTCCCAGATTCGTGTTAATCGCTTCTGCTTCTTAAACCGACTTCCTCTTGCACTAAGAGGAGGCGCAGACAGCACACAGAATACATTACTTTCATGATATTCCTGTTCCCTGAACATTTAGAATGCTAAGATAAAGCATGCAAGGTTGTCTTGGGTGTACCCTGCCTTAAATTTGCATGTTTTTCTGGTGGGTTTACTCGGCGTGCTTCAGTTACCTTTCAAAGTCATATAGGACGTGTGGTTTTTGTTATGCTCTATTGACCCTGCTAGTATATGTTTTGCTCGTATTCACCGTGCAATGTGCTGGCAACTCGTTCATGATTTGCTCCTGCCTTGCACACAATGCTTGCTGGGATGGGCACAACCCTGAATGGATAGCATAATTTAACATGTATAACGAAGATTTTTTTTTAAAGTTTTGAACACTCCGTGGGCTAAGTTTATAACTAGTTATAATTTCACAAAGATGTTTATCGTGTGGTGATTGGTTATGTGGAGAAAGGAAAAAGGAAGGATAGGAACTGGGGTTTTGGTACGTCAGACAGACAGTACGTGTGTAATAAAGAAAGCCCGCTCAGAAGAACATCCATTGGATTCTGTGTTCGTGTCTCCGACCACCGTGCATGTTTAATACCTGCTTTAATGCATTTCATCATGAAAATCATATCAAGTATTTATCTTAGCATTCTAAATTTTCAGAGAGCAGGAATATCATGAAGTGAATGGATTCTGTGCAGTGATCGCTGCCGGCACCTCCTCTTAGTGCGGAGGAAGTCAGTTTAACAACTGGGTCGGGGGGACACTTAACACAAAGCATTTAATGTGCAACATTAACTTATGGGGTTTGAGAAAATCTAGTAAATTAAACATTGATTGATGATGTTTAGTTTATGACATTCTACATTAATTATAAAATAAACTGAGAATAAAGTGGAAATGTTGACTTTATTCTCGACATTAAAATGGAAATGTCGAGAATAAAGTCAACATGTCAACTTTATTCTCAATATATAGTTTTTTTTTTTTTCTTCCGTGTTCGTATTTATTTTTTTCTTCACCGTGGCCCTAATGCGATTCCATAGGACTATACCACAAATAGCATTATAAGTGTAAGTTGCAGTTTTATTATTTATGTATATAGCTTAGCTTGAAGCAAGGTCCATATTAATGCAGTTTGCTTAAATGATGGTTCAATTGGTAAAGATGTCATCACCAGGTTGCACTTGTTTTATTTTAATTTGGTGAATACTGTGTAATGCACCTGGGCTTGAAGTCTTGAAGTAATAGTGCAACTATCAGTAATAATACTATTATTTCTTTTATTGTTATTTATTAGTTTAAATATTCTGCAGTTTAATGATGGTAAAGTTGTTTAAAAAGTCACTTTAACGTGTCAGTGGACAGAGATTATTAACATTAACAGAAAGTGTAGTTGGTTTACAAAAAATATTTACTATTTATTCCTTTTCTAAGACATGTTCAGTGCAATACAACTTTTGAGAAGCACCTCTGGATATTTTACTAAGTCTGAATGCCTCTTTGGATGGTTGAAAATATGTTGTCAATTATAGTATAAGCTGTTTGTAAAATTTGTAAAATAAAAAGGTTCTATATTTTGACTGTATCTGTCGTGCAGTGTGATTCCTTGTCTTCATTAGTGCCTCCCCCTTGAAAATGTAGTGGAAAATTTGTTCACATCCACTCATTCATGGGGGGAAAAAAATACCGTCGAACACCGTGAAACCGGGATAATTTAGAAAAATACCGTGATATAGAATTTTGGTCATACCACACACCCCTAGCGCAAAGTAATCAGCTTCTTGAAAAAATATAAGAGGTATAACATTAGCTTTATTCCTTAAGTGAAAAAGTGGAGTCCTAGTAATCTGATTAATATTTAATTTAAAATTTAGGTCAGAGTCAATAGTTACCCCATAATTCTTTACCTCCAACTTTTAAACTAAGGAACACATCCATTTGGAAATCCAAGTAAGACACATAAGAGAACCAAGAATGTAAGGGTCATCAGGCGCTATAGATAAATACAGCAGTGTTTCCTCTGTATACCTGTGGTAGCTCACCTTGTGCTTTGAGATAATTTGACCTAATGGAGATATAGATCGGAAAGAGAAGTGGACTCTGAATAATAGATCCTTTGATTTAGATATAAAACATTGTGGGTCTCCAAATTATCACCACAACTAATAAAGTATTTTCTACTTGTTAATTAAGGCTGAAACCAATTTAGGACATGCCTGAAGGGCCCTTCCATTGACTAAAGCAGTGTTTCCCAACCTCGATCCTGGTGGCACACTGTGACTGAAGGTTTTTGATCCAACCATATTCTTAATTAGTGACAGCACCTGATAACACTGATCTAATTTGATTAGGTATTATTTTTCTTCTATTCTGTATTCAGAAAAGCACAGCAACGTGATTTTTACATTTATAAGACATTTAGAAATATTTCTGCTTTTGCTATAGATTTAAATTCTTAACTCTCTTTTTTCAATTTGCCCTTTCTCTGTGCAGTTTTTCCCCTTCGTTGTATCTTATTAATGACATTTAAAAATGAGCAGACACGCTGGCAAACACTGATTAATTTAAGGTTGCAACTACTTTAGTATCAGACCCACTAATTAGTAAATAATGAATTAATTAAACAATTAGAACACCTATAGAAAAGTAGAATGAAAATCAAGATGAAAATATTGTTAAAAAGAAAATACATTATTCCCATAACCCATTTTTTACAGTTTAATATATGTATTTCTTTTTTAACCAAACTTAGTTTTCTAATTTCTATATTGTTCCCAAAACATAGCACTTGGGAAATAGCACATCACTTAATTAGCCCAGGTGTCCAATTAAAAACAGAAGCTGTTAGGAACAAAAACCTGCAGCCACAGTGTGCCCCCCAGGACCAAGGCTGGGAAACACTGAACTAAAGCAATTTATAAGAATACTTGATCAGTGGTATCAAATGTTGCTCTCAAGTGCAAGAGAGCATGAGCTAATACAGGTGCATCTCAATAAATTAGAATATCATCGAATGATCGGTTTATTTCAGTAATGCAATTCAAAAAGTGAAACTCGTATATTATTTTGATTCATTATACACAGAGTGAGATATTTCAAGCATTTCTTTTCATTTTGCTGATTAACTCTAATGAAAACCCAAAATTCAGTATCTCAAAAAATTAGAATTTTACATAAGACCAATAAAAAATTATTTTTAATACAGAAATGTTGACCTTCTGAAAAGTATGTCCATGTATGCACTGAATACATGGTCAGGGCCCATTTTGCATGAATTACTGCATCAATGTGGTGTGGCATGAAGGCGATTATATATGGCCACTGTCCGCAGTAAACTACAAGTCGGTTTGTACTTTAACCAGTGCAGTTTCTTTACTGTGATTTGTTCTAAAACCTGACTGAATTTTGGCAAGAATAGAATGTTTATTTAAGTAATCATTTAGCTGTGCAATGACTGCCTTTTGAAGAATTTTACTTAAAAAAGGAAGGTTAGATATTGGCCTAAAATTGTTGAAAATGGAGGAGTCCAGGATATCTTTCTTGAGCAGGGGTTTGACAGCTGCAGTCTTAAGACAATCAGGGAAGACCCCATATCTAATGATGTCAAGTATACTATCAACTAGCACAATAGAGACTATTTTGAAAAAGCCTGTTAGATCTGGATCAAGGGAGCAGGTTGAGGGTTTCAGTTGAGAACGTATTCGAGGTAGTTTGGGTAGATCTGTTCTGGTGAAATAATTTAACTCCATCAAAATGTAATACTGGGATTCTGTCATTAACTTTGAGGGATGTACTATAATATTTCTAATGTCATTCATTTTGTTTTTTAAAAAATATAGCGAAAGCCTCAAGTTTCACTAGTAGTTTTTTAGGAGGCATTCCATTGTGTGAGCTGGGTTTAGAAGAGGATCAATAGTTGAGAATAAAACTTGCAATACCTGCATTATCATTTTATTAATTTAGAGATACAGCAGGACTGCCTGTCAAGGTGCACTATGTTGTTCTATTCAGTTTTTTTAGCCTTCAGTATTTCATAATGGACTATCAGTTTAGTTTTTTAAATTTTCACTCTCCGACATTACAGTTTTTCCATTTACACTCTCCGACATATTCTGTGTTAGTCATTCATTGGATTTTCCCGGGTGTAACAGTGCTGGAGGCTTTCTTAACTATCTTTTCAAGGGCAACTATATATGTTTAAAGTTACTGTTTTGTATTTTTGTATATATTTAATTCTCTGCTGTATATTTTTGCAGGGAATATGAAAGAAACGTCACAATGACATCACGATTTGGTAAAACCTACAGCCGAAAAGGTGGAAATAGCAACTCCAAGTTTGATGAGGTTCTTTCCAACAAACGAGCAACACTTAGCACAAAGTGGGGGGAAACGACATTCAAGGCACAGTTGGGCTCCAAAAGGCCTAATTTCAAACCAGAAATTGCAGAGATCCCCAAAAGACCAAAGTATCAAGAAGACGAAACTTCAGAAGATCCATTTGGATTTGACAGTGACGAAGATTCCAAACCTGTGTCTTCTCGAAATGTTTCACAGACAAAGTCTACCCCAGTGAAGCAGGCAACTGAAATTTTAAAGTCTGAAAATTTTACTTCAGTTTTGGAAACCAATAGTGTAATTAATCAACCTATTCCTGCAGAAGCAGTATTTCCCAGCAGGATCTCGTCTTTTGATGCTGTTGTACATGGATTGCAGGAAAGGAGTACACACAAAAGTGCTGAAGGTGGAAATACTCGAGTATACAGCAGCTTAACCCCTGCAGGTTTGTTGGCTACTATGTAATAAAGTTAAGCTTCTTAATTGGCAGTATTAGTTTTTATTGTGTTATTTAGTCAGTTTACCATCATGTTTAGGTGTCAAAGAAATCATTTTGATCTTTTAGACTAATGTTATATATTATATGACCTTTGCTTGTGTTTCTTTTTTAAATAGTTTCTTTTGAATAATGTTATTTTTTTTTTTTTTTTTTGTTAGGGCTCAGCGATATACCAAAGTTTTGATTCAGTAATTAATAAAAATCAGTTGGCAAAAGCCAATATCCTGATGTTCAGCACTTTGATTTCCAAATGCTTATTTTGAAGTTAGTTAAAATCTGCACAATATCCAGTGTTCTTTTTAAGCTTGTTTACCTTGTCTGCCTGTGTTTCCTGGTAGTGAAGAGTGTGAAAGAAAGAGGGGATCAGAAGGGGAAATGTTTAAAACAGTTAATGTTTATAAATTGTTTTGGTTTTAGCTGGGATAATAGGTAAAGTTTAACAACATTTGATGACGAAACACAACTGCATATGAAGATGCCAGTAGCGTACATGTAACTCCTGCAGTTTTCCCTTCAGCTCTTCTAGCAAAATGGGTTCTTTTTTTTTAATTGTGAAACAAATAAAACAAAAATAAATTCAAAATAAGTTACCAGTGTTGCACTGGTATTCACCCCTCTGGTCAATACTTTGTTGAGCCAACTTTTGCTACAGCTGCAGCTTTCTTGGGGAATTATTCTATTAGCTTAGCACATCTAGCCACTGGAATTTTAACCAATTCCTCAAGGTAAAAGTGCTTCATCTCCTTCAGATTAGAAGGGTTACGTTGGTTTATAGCAATCTTCAAA
The DNA here is from genome assembly GCF_016835505.1 of Polypterus senegalus. Taxonomy (NCBI): domain Eukaryota; kingdom Metazoa; phylum Chordata; class Cladistia; order Polypteriformes; family Polypteridae; genus Polypterus; species Polypterus senegalus. Next base: position 221,928,302 of record NC_053154.1, on the reverse strand, counting down.
TCATGCCACATATTCTTAGTCGGATTAATTTCTTGGCTTTGACTAGGCCATACCAAGACATTTAAATATTTCCCTTTAAACCACTCAAGTGTAGTATGATTAGGGGCCTTGTGCTGCTGCAACGTGAACCTTCAACCCAGTCTCAGGTCTCTGGCAGACTGAAACAGGGTTACCCCAAGAATTGTACTCTGTATAGTGCCATCTTTCTGTCCTTTAACACTAGAATTACCAGAGCCTGCGAAAAAACTTGTAATTCCGTCTCACCTTAAACTGCTTCTTAAATCTCTTCACACCTCTCCGCCAGCGTCCTTTGTCTTCTAAATGTGCTGATAAAGAGAAGCTAGGAGCAGCCGGCTATTCCATCCCCCCACCAATTTAGAACATGCACGAACTTCTCTCAGCTCATGCCTTGATTGAGTATCTGGGAGTGAAGTGGAGTTTTAGAGTGGAAATAATAGATCGTTATTTGGAACACACGCATTTCATGTCTGTTCCGTTTCTACAGTAATCTGTGTCAACACATTGTTAAAACAGAAACTTTTTTATATTCTAGTAGTAGATGACAAAATGTAGGCATAAACTATATAATGTATGAAGCCTGAAGTCCAAATAGCAAAGAAACATTTTCACAAGAATAACACAATTGCGCTTTTATTCAAAATATAACTGCAGAAACAAAAGCCTTTAACATGCACATTGACAGCAGTTTATTGTAACTGCCTCCGTGGTTCAATAGATCAGCTTCGCTTGGGAATCAAAGGTCACGAGTTCGATCCTGCGCCACTCCGTTTTGAGAAGTAAACTGCTCTTAGTCTTACTGTTTTAGAATAAAAGCATACATTTGATTTCAGTCTGTAACAGCCGGTGCAATTTATGATCCTTGTAAAGGTTAGCTTTTTTTTATTCACTTTTCATTCTCTCAGTCGCTCAGAATCAATCCATACAACCCCATCTGACACGGCTGTTTTCACTAAAGACGCTTATAGCTCTGCAGTGTACCACGATGCATACTAACGCCAAACACCCCCCGACCCACCAACCGGTTCTGACACACAAACGCTGGTGAAGCTGCCTTCTTCGATCTCACCGCCACTTGCTTTTCTTTTATTCATTTTTATTGAGTGTTCCTGCCAGTCCCCGCATGTTGCTGTATGCTGTTTCTTTTGTACTCCAGGACATGCAGAGGAAAGAATGGTAAAGACCAGTAACTTCGGCGCTATATGCAATCATCAGACACTCCCCATCTGCCCGTGTCGCTCAAACACAGGAACATATATTGGTGTAAAAGTATAACAAAAGTGCACTTTTATTCAAGTGCACTTTTTCCATCGCCTTTTCCTGTAAGAAGCAATGTACACACTTCTCTCTATGCTGTGGTTTCTATTACACACCTGAAAGAAAGAGACAATATATGTGAAAATATAATCGCACTAATGCAATATTATTTGAAAACGAACAGCGTCAGATCGGTGTGAATTTATGCAGGAACTGGAAATTCTCTGATGCGGACCTTCCCCAGGGAAGAAAGTACAGTGTCAGGTGCTCATTCAGTGTAATAGAAACCATAGCACAGAGAGGTGTGTACACGCAACAAGTACACGTGTCGTAAATGTAGGAAGGACGGTCCTTGGGTGTGTGGGAACTGTTAATATTTGAATGTGATGATTTTATATAGCACGGAATGAAAATCAGCACTTCTTAGCATTGCACCATGCAAGCTGTCGATCAATCGCCTACTGTAACTTGCTTTTTTTTCTCGGTTATACAGGTAGTTTTGAATAAAAGTGCACTTGTTTTGTTTGCGAAATGAAGTGTCTGCGTGCACTTTTCGTGGCATTACACGGTATTTTTGAGCATGCCCGCTTGAGCAGTATAAAAGTATTGAAAAGTATAACAAAACAACGGGCAGATGGGGAGTGTCTGATGATTGCATATAGCGCGAACTTACTGCTCTTTACCATTCTCTCCTCTGCATGCCCTGGAGTACAAAAGAAACAGAATACAGACGCTTATAGCTCTGCGTTGTACCACGATGCATACTAACACCCCCAAAAGGTTCTGACACACAGACGCTGGCTAAGCTGCCTTCTTCAGATCTCACCGCACTTGATTTTCTTTTTATTCAGTTTTATTGAGTGTTCCTGCCAGTCCCCGCATGTTGCTGTATGCTGGATATTTTCACATGTATTGTCTCTTTCTTTCAGGTGTGTAATAGAAACCACAGCATAGAGAGAAGTGTGTACATTGCTTCTTACAGGAAAAGGCGATGGAAAAAGTGCACTTGAATAAAAGTGCACTTTTGTTATACTTTTACACCAATATATGTTCCTGTGTTTGAACGACACGGGCAGATGGGGAGTGTCTGATGATTGCATATAGCGCCGGTTACTGGTCTTTACCATTCTTTCCTCTGCATGTCCTGGAGTACAAAAGAAACAGCATACAGCAACATGCGGGACTGGCAGGAACACTCAATAAAACTGAATAAAAAGAAAAGCAAGTGACTGTGAGATACTAAGGAGGCAGCTTCGCCAGCGTTTGTGTGTCAGAACCCGGGGGGGGGTTGGCGTTAGTATGCATCGTGGTACACTGCAGAGCTATAGCGTCTTTAGTGAAAACAGCCGTGTCAGATGGGGTTGTATGGATTGATTCTGAACGCGACTGAGAGAATGAAAAGTGAATTTAAAAAAAAAAAAGCTAACCTTTACAAGGATCATAAATTGCACCGGCTGTTACAGACTGAAATCAAATGTATGCTTTTATTCTAAAACAGTAAGACTAAGAGCAGTTTACTTCTCAAAACAGAGTGGCGCAGGATCAAACTCGGACCTTTGATTCCAAGCGGGCTGATTCTATTGAACCACGGAGGCAGTTACAATAAACTGCTGTCAATGTCACATGTTAAGGCATTTTTTTTTTTTTTTCTGCAGTTATACTTTTGAATAAAAGCGCAATTGTGTTATTCTTGTGAAAATGTTTCTTTGCTATTTGGACTTCAGGCTTCATACATTATATAGTTTATGCCTACATTTTGTCATCTACTACTAGAATATAAAAAACGTTTTTGTTTTAACAATGTGTTGACACAGATTACTGTAGAAACGGAACAGACATGAAATGCGTGTGTTCCAAGTAACGATCTATTATTTCCACTCTAAAACTCCACTTCACTCCCAGATACTCAATCAAGGCATGAGCTGGGAGAAGTTTGTGCACGTTCTAAATTGGTGGGGATGGAATAGCCGGCTGCTCCAAGCTTCTCTTTATCAGCACATTTAGAAGACAAAGGGCGCTGGCGGAGAGGTGTGAAGGGATTTAAGAAGCGATTTAAGGTGGGACGGAATTACGAGTTTTTTCGTAGGCTCTGGTAATTCTAGTGTTAATACTGTCCAGTTTGCCTGTCCCTGCAGGTGAACATCCCCACAGCATGATGCTGGCACCACTATGCTTCACTGATGCGTTTCCATCACACATGGCCAAAAAGTTCAGTTCTAGTCTCCTGTGACTGAACCACCTGTTCCATGTTTTTGGGGAGTTTGCCACATGCTGTTGGGGAAATTCCAAATTTTTTTTTCAGCCACTCTTCCGTAAAGCCCCACTTTGTGGAATTTATGGCTTAAAGTGATCCTATGAACAGGTACTCCCATCCTGTGAATCTTTGCAACTTCTTCAGTGTTACACTTTCTTTCTTAGTTGCATCTCTGATTCATCTCTTCATTACACACATTGTGAGTTTTGCTCTGAGGCCTTCTCTTGCTGGGTTTGTAGTGGTTCAGTATTCTTCCCAATTTTGTTATAATGGATTTAATGGTGCTCTGTGGGATAATCATTCAAAGTGTTTTGTTTTTTTTTTAAAAAAAAACTCTCTTAGGGCTAATTTTGTTTTTGTTTCTTTTCTGCCAGGGTTAAATATTTTTCCAAAAACTAACTTTAAAAAAAAAAAAAAAAAAACACACACACAGCAGTGGTTTAACATATCAAATCAACAATAAATATTTATTTTTGACAAATGTTACTGTCTTGCATGTTGTATGAGCCTGTGTACTATGATTTCACATACATATCACATACATGTTACACAACAAGAATCCCGCAAAGTATATTGCTCAAAACAGCCAATTGCATGCATTGCCATGTTGCACTGCTTACAACATGTGTTACACTGGTGCCTCTTTTTCAATTGTCTGTTGCTGCACACAACACAGTCCGGTTTGTATTTTTTGCCCTCATATGTTGCAGGAAAGTGGCAGTCAGCCTGTCTGGCACTGCTCTTTGTGATAGCCTTCCTTGCTTTGCCAAAGGCACTGCGATAGCCTTCCTTGCTTTGCCAAAGGCACTGCAACATACTCTGCCAGCAAGCTGTCAACCACCTCCTTGCGGAAATCTGCTGCAGTCATAATGCTGTCACTGTTTGCCTGCTTGAACAATATATAGCCAAGTGCAATCTCACACATGCGATGGTACACAGTGTGGTACCACTTGGTGGACCTATGGCTGTAAGCGTATGATCCCATTTTACAGTTATTCTCCTCAAGTGCAACTGGCTTGTCCAGCTTCCTATCTTCTAGGTTTCCCTTTTGACGAATAACTTAATCGCATATATTGGTAATGTGTACTGTAGAGAGACAATTCACCTGTTGTTAGGTCGTGCCATACCATTGCCACCAAGTTTTCCAGCTGCATGAAAACTGGATTGTCGCCTGTTTTCATCTTCAGCCTGTCTGGCTTCAACTGTGAAGGCATGTGTCTCCTGTTCACCCTCACTCTGCCACAATCTCCAATTCCCCTGCTTTGTAGCTCCTTGAACAATTCTGGTGATGTGTAAAAATTGTCCATGTACACAACATGACACAAATGTTCATAGCCCTGAAGCAGCTTCAGCACAGCCTGACTTGTCACGGGACAGTTCTCTCTTTGAAAGGAATACTTTCCTGTATATGTAATTACTTTCAGGCAGAAATCAGTGTTTGCTTCTGCCAGTACAAAATCCTTTATGCCATACTTTGTGGGCTTGTCAGGCATATACTAGTGGGGAAAAAAGATGTCCCTTGTATTCTATCATTGATTCATCCACAGACAAATCACAGCCAGACTGGTAAAATTGTTTATATTTTGGTTCCACAATGTCAAGCAGGGTCTGAACTTTACACATGGGGTTATAGCTTGGCTCACCTCCTTGGGATTTGCTTCTGGTTATCACAGAAGTGAATAAAACTTTGCAGGAGCACGTACCTATCACGTGGCACAACCTGCCCAAAGCCACCAGGGGACAAAGCACATTTGAACCAGCACTCCCTGAAATTATATTGCCAGTCTAGTCCCATCTCTATTTGCAATGCCACAAAGCCCTTCATGTCGTCTTTTGTTGTGAGTTTCCACTTTGAAAAATGAGAATGCGGTGCAAGCGCAGCCCGCAATTCAAAAAATACCTGTTTGTCTCATCTGACAGTAGCTGAAAGGCAGCCTCATGAAAGAACAGCCTGAAGTAGTCCAGCGGCTGGTAATCTGTCTTGTCCACTGCTGGTATGTGAAGTTCGGTAGCCAGTTTGGATCCCACGATCAATGTCTGGGTATTCCTCCTACACAAAACTTGCCGTAGGTGCATCGGCTGTGCGAGTACGCTCAGCTGGCAGCTGATCAGCTGATGCCAGTTCCTCACTCTCTTGCTTGATCTCCTTATCACTCTTAACAAAATCAGATTCTGAAAAAAATCAGTCCGACTCAACAATAATGTGCAAAACATCATCTGCTGAGTATTTTCTTTTCTGCACTCTCTTCGCTTCCTTCTGAGACGTTGATGCCATTTTGCCTTTGTTTACATTTTGTAACTCACATACACGCAAGGATTAGATACTGAGTCAATGAGTCTAACATTCCTCCAAGCAGGGAGGGAATGCCTGTGACGTAACAGTGAGTTTTGTCGCCATTAACAGCTAATTGTCGCCCTCTACCCCTGAAGTAGACATCCGCCCTCAACCCCTTCTGTCAACAAAAGTCGACATCCGCCCGAAAAGAGTTAAATAACCCAACCCTGATCTATAGTTCCCGACCACTGTATCTCTGACCTGTTTGGAGAGTTCCTTTGTCATCATATTGGTTTCTTGCTGGTGGTGCAAAGTGCCAAGTCCCTTGGCCTTTCAGTACAAGTTTGGTTATACAGATGATGGTGACAGATTGTGACACTTCTATTGCACACAGGTGGTCCGGAATCAACTAATTTTGTGACTTCTTAGACCAGATCTTAGTTAGGGGTTTCATAGCACAGGGGATGAATGCATAAGCACTCAGAACTTTTTTTATTCAACTTTAACAATATGCACTATATTAAATCCATTACATAAAATCCAAATAAAAATCAATTTTAATTCCAGATTTTAAAGCAACACACACAGATTGGAATGAAAATTTTCACAAGGACTTCATTTTCATTTAAACTCCTCCTTAAGGTTTTTCTACTTAACAATGTGTTTTTAAAATCTGGTTGGTGAGAGAATCATTTTGTTTGGTGTGTAACATTTGTTGTTGGAAGATATTTGTATAATCAGAATAATGTTTAATGGATGATGTTAAGTCTGTCCCTTTTATTTTTCATTTGTCCAAACTTCATGACTTCCTTTGTGAAATAAATATAATCAATTTTGCATTAATCCATCCATCAAGAACTCTTGTTAAACAACCTTTGTTGTGCAGTTTACAAAGTATCTTACATGAGTGATCTCATTTTACAGTATTGCGCTATGTACAAAACCACATCATCACTGAAGGTTTTCTGTTAACACAGTACATGTATTAATAAGATGTGCTCTGCTCTGTGCCTCAGTAAACTCAAATTGTTGTCAATATACTAATAATCCAATTATCCATCAATCACTCAGAATATGTAACCAATGTAGGAAGCACTTTAAGACAGAATCTCTTATCTGTTGCGCATCGTCTTGATCATTACTAGAGATGCACGATATGGAACTATATAGGGAACTGTATTGTTATCGGCCGATGTTCGTTAAAAACGAAGACATTGAAGTCCGGTTAGAGATGTATTTTTTAACCAGTACAGCTGACTGATATAATTTGGGATTGTCAACATTGTCAGTTCAGCAAATAATTAAATGTTCCTTTTATTGTTCGGTGAGACAGACATTAAGCTGCAGAAAAACATGCATGCAAGCACAGCCCCTTGTGCTCACAAAAAAATTCACAGGGTTTCCTAGTTTTGCTGACAGGAGCACTACGTGCATTATTAATTTGGCAGATATCGTTAGTAAAGTAGCATGTCAGCCGTGTGGTCATATTTTTCTGTGAAAAAGTAAGACAACAGAGTTGCTATCTGCTCTACGTGCAAAAGTGAGAATGCAAGGAAGCTGCAGAATTAAATCTTTCAGTACCACAAATTTAATTACTCCTCTGAAGGACCGCCATAACGAATTATACACAGAATTTTTAGCATCTAATGCTACCAAAACAAAAGTTAAATTGGACGCTACTGGGCTCACAAGCAGTAGCCTAGTACAGCAAACTCTTAAAAACTTTTAGACATTTCCTCAAGACGGTGCCAGAGCTAAAGGTAAAACTACTTAAAAAAAAAAAAAAAAATGGAAATGATAGCACTCGATGACCAACCTTTTTCCCTAGTTGAGGATGAAGGATTTCGTCATCTACTGCATCATTTAGAACCTCACTACATTCTTCCAAGCTGGCGAAACTTTGCAGATGTCTTACTGTCTGCATCATATCATGTGATTGCTGCACTTATCCACAAGTTTTTAAGAAGCAATGTCACCAGCATGAGCTTCACTACAGATATGTGGAGCTCCGTGGTCAGCCCCATGAGCATGTCGAGTCCAACGGCACACTGGATTGATGAAATTTTGATAAGAGTGATGTTGCATACTAATGAGTTCTCTGATTCTCATTCTGCAACTTTCATAGCAGAAGCTTTCGGTTCGATTCCATGTTATCAAAGTGGTAATGTGCATGTTGTACTTCGTGACAACACTCACAGTATGGCCAAAGTTATGGAAGAAAGTGGCATTAAAAGTTTAAGCTGCATGGCTCATACTTTGCAGCTTGCTGTAAATGAAGACTTACTGAGCCAGAGAAGCATCTCTAACTGTGTTGCCATTGGGAGGCGAATAGTTTCTCAGTTTAAGAACTAACAGCCCACTGTTTCGTGGCTGAGGGAAATGCAAACAGATCTTGGTACCTGCTTCAGCAGGATGTCTCAACTCGTTGAAGCAGTTTGTATTATATGCTGAAAAGTCTGGTTGATTAGAAACGCACTCTGGATGTGTATGGTGCTGAATACGAGCTAACTGCCTCTCTCATGGCGTATTAGTGGGGATTGTGGACAACATGATTACTCGAACCGTTTGAGTTCCCTACTAAAGACATAAGCATGCATTCATTTACATTTGAGGATGTGATTCTGTCTGTTGAAGCTTGTGCTTAAACGTCTGCCTAGCAAGTGTGACAAGACAGATTCCGGAGTTCATATGACAAAAAACACACTCTTGGAGCCTGTGACAAAACGCTTCAGTGGTGCATTCTCCGAGTCATTATACTGTCTATGTACTGTCGTCCACGGTACAAAGATTTTTTTTTTTGTTTTTGTTTTTTTGGACCAAGATACCTAAAATCACTTGAGAAACAACTAACGTATATACTCACATTTAAGCTCTCCCACGGATAAATCAGAGCTTGATTTTACCGTATAATTTCCATCATTTTATAATATTGGTTGTATAAGTCGATTATGATATGCTAATGCCTACCTGAGAGAGTAAGTATGGAGCACACTGCCTTTTTTTAATATGTATTGTGCCTACGCAACTACATGGTAATACCCAAACTATTCCGAAGCAATGTTTGAGCTGTTTTTGCACCGTCATACCCCTTTATCGTAAGAGCATCCCTGATCTACGATAGAGTGTTCAATCAGAAGAAAATATGAAGCTGGATTTAAATTAAAAGTCGTTGAAGTGGCAAAAGAA